>NC_090646.1:564617165-564969665 GCF_040937935.1 Hyperolius riggenbachi
ATGCAATTAACTTTTTCATCTAGGTGATATTTTTAACCACTTGAGGACCGCAGTGTTAAACCCCCCTAATGACCATCCTGTTTTTTCCATAATTTGCCACTGCAGCTTTAAGGCCAAGCTGCAGGGCTGCACAACACAGCACACGAGTGATCCCCCCCCCCTCTTCCCCCCACCAACAGAGCTCTCTGTTGGTGGGGTCTGATCGCTCCAAAGTTGTTTATTTTTTTTAATATAAATATTTATTTCATTTTTTTTATAAAAACTGCCTTTTTTAATTTTATTTCCCCTGCTCCCTCCCTCCCTAATCCCCGCCAGCCAATCAGGGTGATCAGCTGTCACAGCTATGACAGCCGATCACTGCCAAGCCTATGGAGGGGACAGCCGTGTCACACGTCTGTCCCCAGTACAGCGCTGCTGCCGATTGCATCGCTGTACATGTAAATAGATGGCAATTACGCCGTCTAACAGTCTCCCGTGTGGCGATTGCCGCTCGAAGACTGAAGGCTGGGCGGAGCTCCGCCCCTGAGAAGGAGATGTACGCGCACCCTGCGCGCGATCTCCTTCAGTAGCCGGCTCCAGGACCTGATGCCAATTGGCATTATGCTGTCCTGGGGCTGCCGCCGCGTCCATGCCTATTGGCGTGGGGCGGTCTTTAAGTAGTTAAACTTGTCAATAAATTCCCTTTAAAGGGAACCAGACATGAACGATTCACACAAAATAAACATATCAGTTGATAGCTTGTAAAGAATAAATGCTCTACCTGATAATTTCACTGCTCTGGTGTGCCTTTTTGAGTATTTTTTATCCATTATTGCTCCAGGAAATATCCAACATGGCCGCCGGCTCATATCACTTCTGCTTCCAGGTTATGAGGTGTTCTGGATGTGCTGTCTAGGCTATATGAGACAATAGACAAGCAGGGCTGCTGCAGGCTTTCATCTGTGTGCTTTCAACTATTATTCTGGTATGCTGTGTGGCTGCCTGTAGGAAGTGTCTCTCATAGAAATGAAACTGCATACAGTAGGTAATGACTGGCTACACACTGCACACAGATACACTTGTCTGTTTCAGAGCTTCTTTCTCGGCAACAGCAGCCTTTCCCATGTCAACAGCTCTGAATAAGGAAATCTGAGCCAGGAGGGGGCAGGCTTGGGCTTGAAAAGACTCCACAGAAGAGTGACTCACCTATAATGATTGCAGGTCAAATCTCGACTGAATAGTCGGTGGATTCTTATCACAGTTGATAACAGATAGATTAGACTGAGAAGAATAAAACTAAAAGCAGGGTAGGTGTTTACTGTCATGTTCCCACTGATAAATGTAATAAAATACATGAGGGTGCTTTGTCTCTGGTTCTCTTTAAGCCCCCAAAAGGCAAGAAAATGCTCAAAATATTGTTCATAGTACTTTTTCACCAACTTTTTGGTGCGATTTTAGTTGAAAAATACTGCAAAGTTATTTAAAATCAAAGATGAAAAATTATCTCCTAGGAGAAAACTCAGGTGAAAAAGAGAATTGCATATGGGCCAAGGGGCTACATGCAATTACGTTTTTCTCCTGTGTTTTCTCCTAGGTGATATTTTTACAACTTGTCATAAAATGCTTTTGAAGTCCCCAGCAAGAAAGGAAATACCAAAATAAATTTGATAGTACTTTTTCACCAACTTTTGGGTACATTTTCAATTGTAAAATGCTGAAAATTTAGTTAACAGAGAAGATGACAATGATCTCCTAGGAGGTTATCTCCAAGGAGATAATTTTCATATTTTATTTAAAAATGACTTTTAGGCACTTTACAATTGAAAAAGTACCCAAAAGTTGCTGAAAAAGGCTGTCAAACTTATTTTGAGTATTTTCTTCCTTGTTGATGGTTCAAAAAGCATTTTATTACAAGGTGTGAAAATGTCACCTAGGAGAAAACTCAGGAGAAAAGATCAATTGCATATGGGCCATATGCAATTCACGTTTTCACCTGAGTTTTCTCCTGGTAGATAGTTTTTCGTCTTCGATTTAAAATAACTTTTCTTTACTTTTCAACTAAAAACGTACCAAAAGTAGGTAAAAAAGTACTATTAAAATTATTTTGAGTATCTGCTTGCTTTCTGGGGGTTTAAAAGTCATTTCATTTAAAAGTTTAAAAATATCACCTAGGAGAAGGTGATATTTTCACACATTGTTATAAAATGCCTTTTAAACCCTCAGCAAACAAGAAAATACTCAGAATAATTTTGCCTGTACTTTTTCACCAACTTTTGAGTACTTTTTCAATTGTAAAATGTTTAACCGTTATTTTAAATAGGATTTGAAAATTATATCCTGGGAGATAACCAGTACTGGCGCATATGCAATTAACTTTTTCTCCTGAGTTATCGCCTACAAGATCATTTTCATATTTTCTTTAAAATAACATTTAAGCATTTTACAATTAAAAAAGTACCTAAAAGTTGGTGAAAAAGTACGATCAAAACTATTCTGAGTATTTTCTTGCTTGCCGCTGGTTTAAAAATGTTTTTCTGACAAGGGCCCATATGCAATTAATTTTTTCCCCTGAGTTTTCTCCTAGGAGATCATTTTTCATCTTCTAGTTAAAGTAAATTTTCAGCGCTCTGCTATTGAAAAAGAACCAAAAAATAATTGGAAAAGGTACAATCAAAATTATTTTGAGTATTTTCTTGCTGGAGGAGCGCCACCGATCAGGAAGTCAAGGCCCGACACTCAGCAGGAGTGTCGCCGGTAATGGAGCCACCAGAGGGACCCAGAATGGAGCCAGGAGGATGCCGGGGGACCTCGCAGCCTACAGTGGGCTGGAGGGAACCCCAGGTGAGTACCAATTTTAAATTTACCCCACTGCTCAGGGTCCCTTTAAACGCTGGCCAAACAACATCCAATGTGTTTCATCTATGCAGCTGCAGCATGTTGCCATGCTATTCTGGGTGACTTGTCAGTCAACACCTGTCTTGTCAGTCCTGTCAATCAATTGTTGCTAGTCAATACTGTCAACCAGTCTTGTGGCAAGTCAATCCTATCAGTCTGCCTTGCCAGTCCATCTACCCATGCTGTCTTTTTTTGCCTCCCAGACTGTGGAGTTCACCCTCCTATTTTTCCTGTCACCCGTGGGGCGAATTTAGGAGTCATGACATGGTGGTCACTAGAGGCAGCAATGTAGTTTTTCACATGCTAGGGGTGAGAGCCCATCATCCCTTACAGGGTGCTCTGGTGAAGACCTGTGGTCACTTTGAACCCTGATTGTGCCCACACCAACCAAAATCAACAGGGCCCTGACAGAAAGCTTAAATATCCATTTTGGTTGAATCTACAGAACCTCCCTTCTTTTTGTCATCGACAACCACTAGTGATGGGCAGGATTGACAGCACCCAGCTTAGTAGCTGACAACATTTCTCCTCAGTGTATTCTAGTCTGTCTTCCAGGACTATGTCTGGGCTGGGTGCAAACATGATTTGCTGCATCACACTGGTCTGTCTGTCATTCAGTCTGCATAGAAAGAGGTATAATTTCCCAAGCTTAAGTCACTAGTGAGATTTTTTTTTCCATTTTGTCAGGGAGACACTGCACTATTACAATTATTTTCTAACAATGCAAGGATAGAGTGGAGATGCAGCTTTCCATTTGCTTTGCATATCTGAAATCTGCAGTTGGCGAGCTATTGAGATGTATATTCATTGCTTATTAATGTCATTCATACTATGCCTTACTTTTGAATTCCACAGCAGTTCACAAGAGCCCCCACCCTATTTCTTACAGGCTGTGGGGAATATCCTTTCACCTGTTCAAAACTGTAGAAGAAGGTTTAAACAAGGATTTTAACTTCTTGGGTTGGTACGGTGGGTTTAAATACCACAATTCTTTTTATTTTTTATGTTGTATGCTGGTAAGATGGTTTTTATTGTCACTATTCATTGTATTTCATGAGTTGGTAAAATGGGTTTTGAATGCCACAATTCTTTTTAGCTTACAACAAATAGTGTATGTACTCTGATAATTACATTTGACCTCTGGATATACAATGTCTCCGGAGTCTGTGGTATGAGATTTTTTTAGCAAACAAGTAGTCCTATCTATTTGTCATAAATTAACTAGCAACCCTGTGAGACCCGCCTGAAGTTGTAACTAAGGCATCTGATGACATTTATTTATGTTTACAAAAGAATGTTTCTCCTCCAAACGTCCGGTGGATATAAGCTGTGTGTTTCGCCATTGTGTTAATATGCAGGAACTAATTCTGAAGAGGGCTTATTAGCTGAAAGCTTACTTTTTGTTTACCTTAGCCAATGAATGGTAATAATAATAAGTTAGCCAATAAATGGTATCAGCCTGATTCAAATCTTCTACCTGTTCCCACCAAAGCCTCCCCGGACTGTGCCTCAACCTCAGATTATGAACAGAGTCCTCCTCGATTTCTCTGTTGGGAGCTCCAACAGATTGCACTGGACACCGAAAATAAAGTTGTGTTTTTTAGGAAGTGCACAGAGCAGATTCACCTAGGAATTACTGTTAAAACAGCATCAGTCTCCTCTCTTTTTTTAAAATAAAATAATGGCCCTCTGCTTAAAGGAAAACAGAGATGTGTTGATCTCTAGCAGTTCTTGTGATTTCACATCTATTCTCTGGCTCCCATGCTGTGAATCTGTTTTACTCCTGCTGTTGAGGATGTTCACTTAGTGGATTCCGTTCCTTCATATAGGAAGAGCTCATTTGACATATTTAGTTGTGCTTTTTATTCAGACAAAACATATTCTGTAGATGACTGATATATCTTGAACATTTCCTTGTGCCAGGCTGATTTTACTGAGCAATAAATAGCATAATTTATTCAGCCAATTTCAGTCCAATGATATAAATCATGCTCCAGCTGACATGCAGCTTCTGATAAATGTGTTGTTTAAACTAGAGGAAACATACCACCGGAGGTTTAATCAGAAGCTCTAAACATTTCAAACGTTTGCAGCCTTTTTTTTCTGCTTGGCAAGAAACTGCTGCACTGTACTTGTTGCATCACTCTCGCTATCTCGCGCTCTCTTTCTCGCTCTCTCACTTTTTTTTTCTCTTTTAGGGTTTTTTCTTTCCCATGAGAATATTGAAGCTCTTCCATGCACTGGAGAAATGATTTATAAATAACTTTTAAGAGTTTACAGGGCAGAAGTTAAGCCCTCTGTGCTTCTTGTTGTGAAGAAAGGCAGATTTTAGTCGTCATCATGAGCTATATGACAAATTCAAGGATGTTTGGCTCTCTGGGGATTTTTTTTGTATATTTAATTTAAGAATTAGTGTCTTAAGGGCATAGTTCATGATTATGGTCAGTCTTCAAGCATTTGAGAGTCTCAGTTATGGCCTTTTGCTCCTACTCGCCACTAAATCCTGTTTGAAGCTATGGGCATCACTGCTTTTCAGGGGTGTTAATAGGTCGGGTGACTCCTGCTCTGTGTCTTCGGGTCATTGCTCATCAGAGCCGGGACAAGGTCCTCCAGCACCCAAGGCTGAGACACCAAAGTGCGCCCCTCCATCCCTCCCACCCCAGCCGTCACACACTGATTGCTATTAGACTAATAGGTGCCCCAGGGCCCCCAACACCTTAATCTCTAGTTGTCTGGCTTGCTGTCACTGCCATGTATCCCCTTTTCTTATTTCTCTCTGCTTCAAACACAATAGGAGAAGGATAGCTGAGTGAGTTGTGCGCCCCTTCCTACACTGCGCCCTGAGGCTGGAGCCTCTCTTGCATCTGCCTCGGCCCGGCCCTGTTGCTCATTGGTATGAATATTGTATGCTATCCCACCTCTTGTTTTCCCACTATCCCTATAGATTGTACGCTCACAAGGGCAGGGCTCTATCACCCTTTTGTGTCAAGGTTTACAATTCAGCTACAAAAGGGTGCCCCTTTGTAGCCCATAATTTTCATTTGGCTACAAATGGGCGCCCCTTTGTAGCCCATCTTTTTATTTGATTTGACTGCAAGGTTTTTAGGTACAAGGTTTTCAATTCTGCTACAAAAGGGCGCCCCTTTGTAGCTCATTCTTTTGATTCGGCTGCAAGGTTTTTGATTCTGCTACAAAAGGGCTCCCCTTTGTAGCCTTTGTAGCCCATATTTTTTATTTGGCTACAAGGTTTTTGATTCTGCTACAAAAGGGCACACTTTTATAGCCAAGATTTTTTATTCGGGGTGTAAAGGGGGGGGGGGGCTAGGATTAGGCATCACAAGCTGAGGGGGTCTTAGGGTTAGACACCACCAGGGGAGGGTTCTGTGTGAGAGTAGGGAGAAGTTAGATCATATTAATCACCAGGGGGGTCTTAGCGTTAGGCACCACCAGGCCGAATTTGAAAAAATTGCCTACCCCAGGTGCCCTCTGTAGCCAAATTTGGCATATGGGCTATCCCAGGTGCCCTTTGTAGTCAAATTTGGCATATGGGCTACACCAGGCACCCTTTGTAGCCTAATCTGGCTTTTTTGTCTATATCAGGAGCCCTTTTCAAATGTATGCGTGAAACGTCAGTCATGTAATAAACTGGCAACATAATGAAAGAGCCAAAAGCAACACAATACATACTATACTATGCGCTAGTATATTTACTGGTATGAATTCTGAGAAACTTAGCTCACAATACGTTTCCCTCACTATACTCCATGTAGAGTGCCCACCTAAAGCATTCATAATTCTCATACTAGTCAGTGAAATGTTTTCATATAGTGTTCTTTTTTATATAAAGAGTCATTTAAATGTAAAGTGATTCAGCTGTGTAGTTAGTTGTAGACCCAAACTGACAGTTGAACATATAATTAGGATCCTCCTGCCACACAGACTTTTTTTTTTTCAATAGATGGTTCTCTAGGCAAGAAAATATATCATGTGTAGGATGATCTGTCTGTGTGCACCACAGATATTCCAGGCATATTTGTCATATTGGGGAATCAAAAATCAGATGGTTGAAATTATCCAGCCTTGGTGGAACATTTCCACAAATATGTATTGCTTAAGGTTTCTTCTGGGATCTGAAGATATTGAAAGCTCATCTGTGACAATCAGATAACAATTATATAATGTCTACAAATACATTAAACAGGCACTGTAACGGCATGTTAGAATGCAGTAAATCAGGATACCCTCTTTTATGGTAATTTTCCTGGTTTCCGCATCTAAAATACTTCCTATAGCTATGTATAGCTGTATTTTGGTATGTTACCCTGCCCACCTAGTGATATCAAGCCTAGGCTTATAAGCTATGTACCCTTCTTCTCCCAGGGCATTATGGGATACCAGTTTTTTTTTTTGTTTTTTTTTTATTTAGCTCAGAACACACAAGACCCAACTAATCCTCAGCAATGTACCTTGCCAGTACTAAAGATGACGCCACCAGGGCCAGGCCAAGGCGAGAGAGGCTCCATCCTTAGGGCACAGTGTAGGAGGGGGCTCACAATTGACTTCAGTTATAATTCCCCTATTGTGTGTGAAGCAGAGAGAAATGTGGCGTAGCTAAGGAGCTGTGGGCCCAGATGAAAGTTTTACAATCCCCCCCCCCCCCCCAAGCACTCTATACATAACAATTGGTACGTCGCACCAAAACCTGGCAATGGCAACTACCGTGTCAGAGGTGCAAGAATGGGATGGGGAATAGTTTGTTAATGATTGCCATTATTCAAAGTATCTATAGAAATGATTATTACCAGCACAGGACCAAGAGAGAGCTAAGACTGTAGTTGAGGGAGGGCCCTTTGGGGCCCCTCTGGCCCAAGGTCCCCGATGCGGTTGCAACCTCTGCAACCCCTATTGCTACGCCCCTGACAGCAAGCCAGATAACTAGAGAGTAAGGTGTTGGGGGTTTGGGGGCTCTGGGGAGCCTCTTACTCTAATAGCAATCAGTGTGTGACGGCTGGTGGGAAGGATGGGGGGCGCAGTTTGGTGTCTCAGCCTAGGGTGCTGGAGGACCTTGTCCCGGCTCTAGTCGCCATCTACAATAAATTTCATGGACTTGCAAATCACTCAAACCGGTCTGCAATAAGTGTCTGTATGTAATTATAATTCAAAATTGAGATATCAGATGAACATATTAACAGATACATGACAAGCCATGAGTTTATCTTTTTGCCTTCTTTGTAACCAAGGGTTCCAACTATAGTACAGGACAATATATATGGCAGGCTTACCTGGATGCTTTTATATAACTTCATTAGATGGCTACCAGAGTAGTGTGCTTGTAAGGACTCGGTAATTATGAGTCCATAATTACCAAGTCCCTATTCATTGGCAGCTACAAACAAGTGTAATGATTGGTGTCAGCCCACAGAGAGAATCTGATTGTTGGCGATCTGCAGAATCGCCAAGAATGCAGATATACCCGATTATGGATGATCTGCAGAATCATCAATAATGCGAGTATGAACTAACCTCTGGACACCTAAAGTGTGAATGCTTGGTGCAACAGTAATGATGAATACACGTGGAACAAATTCGGAATTCCTGAGGAGCAGGAATCCCAGGAACACAAATGAGCCACAGACACTACTGCAGGCAAGGATTAATAGACAATAAGATCCTAATCTGCAAAGTAGTGAGATCACCAGGTGGAATGAGGTGATCAACAATGCTGCTACAGAGAGTTCCCAAGGCTAAGAGACCTCGGTTTAAGGCTGAACACACCAAGATGGGAATGGGTGATTCAGACCTTAATGCAGCGCAGTATTCCCAAGGAGCGGAAATACTAGAACCCCTCAGGCTAGATACCTAGAACTGAGGGTAGCGTAGTCAGACAGGCAGGTTCAGCAACTCACGGACAGAGACAGTACAGAATTGAGAGACAGGATCAGTGTGTAGTGAAATCGGCAATAGTTCGGCAACGAGATCAGAAAGGCAAGGTACAGAATCAGAAGACTAGAGCGTAGTCAGGCAAGCAAGAAGTCATAACAGATAAACAATGCAATTAGTACTTTAAGCTATCAAGAAACTGACTAAGGTTTGAGAGCTAGCACATATAGTATTCGCAACAGCAGACAGGGAATGACTGGCATACAGGTCGTAAATGTACTGGAAGAGCTCCTCAGCTCTGCCCCAGTCATTCATCCAATCAGAAGAGCGGAAGGAGTCAGCTGACCGGCTTGGTCAGCTGACAGCCCTTCTACAAGCATAAAGGTCCTGTCGCTTGGCCCGCGCGTGCGTAAGCCTCAGCCTCTAAGTGACAGAGAGACTGTGTGCAGTATACGTGTTGGCAAGAAGATTAGTTGATGCCGGCTGAGTAGCGGGTCCCTGCTGCCCTGAGGCAAGATGTCACAAACTGACTGTGCGGTGGAAACCGCTGGCTGAGACGCAGAAACCACCGCCCTGCTACCGCTTGCGGCGGCGGTAACTCTGCTAACCTTCACAACAAGTAATTGGACGTTTGCGAGCATACAATCTACTGGAATAGGGGAAAACCAAAGGTGGGGTAGAATACAATAATCATATCTAGAGGCAGTGTGTTTTAGGATATCTAGTAGGCGTACAACTTGGCATTAGGTCAAAGGGAAAAGTGTATGTTTGTTGGAAAAAGTACATTTTGAGGGAACATTTAAAGATATCAAAGGTTGGAGAGAGAAGAATGTGTTGTGGCAGAGGATTTCAGAGGAGGGGTGAAGCATGTGAGAAATCTTGTATACGTGATTGCGAGGAAGTAATTCTAAAAGAGGAGAAAAGTATGGCTGTATAATGATCCCTGACCATTTTTTGTACCAATAAAAATATATATGTTCAGTGTGGGAAATTTTAAAAGAAAACTGTGTGGGGTTTCCTCTCCCAAGCCTCTTTAACCTCTTGCCCCCATGCAGGCTGGTATAGGCATAATGGGCAGCTGCGGCTGCTTGGGGCTTTGCACCCCAAACTATACTAGACCGCGTGGTACATGGTGTTGAGGGCTCTAGAGGCGAGGGGCTGTGTTCTGCTCCACAAAGCAACCACTACAGGTGCCTCACTTCGAGTTGATCCCTTGATTTTAGAATTAAATATTTTCATCATCATATAAGGCACATCAATGCAACTACACTTATTCAACAATAGTTGTGCAACAATGTAGTTTTGTTTAATGAGGCATTGGCATTGGACAGAAACAAATCCTGTCCAAATGGCATTGGACAGAAAAAGCTGGGAAAATGAAATCACCACAACCACTGGCTTCTCTCCTCTTGTACAAAACCCATAACAGAAATAACAGTTTGGTGGGGATCCACTTAACTGTTTATTATTTTGATTGAATGAACACCAGGCTTGAAGTGGAACTAAACTCAGAACTTTCTTTCTGCTCTAAAAGATTAACCAAAGCATGATAATTTTTATAGAACATAAAAATATTCAATACAATTTATAGAAGTCCAAAAAAACCTGTAGTTTTACTTGATTTATAATTCGCAGATGGCACTGAAATGGTTAAGCTTCATGTTTACCTTATGAAGACCTGCTTCTACAGAGCTTTAATGTATATAAAGTTGCTGATAAAAGATGATTAGACAGGTTTATCTGCCTTAACAAACACAGAGGAAAGAGAAGTGCACTTCTTCAGCAACTATGGCCTCAATTCACTAAGCTTATCTCCTGTCTTTAATAACGTTTCTAGAGTCATCACCATGGTGATAAGGCATGTAGTATTCAGGAAACATTTTACCTCAGGCAAACCTAAAGTTAACTCCTCAATCCTTAAAATAACTCCAGAATTCTAAAGTTAAAGACAGGCTGTTAATTAACTACATGTGAAAATAACTACAGAGGAGGTAACTTAACTACAGAGGAGGTAACTTAAGGAATCAAGAGATAAGATAACTCTCTCACTGTGCCGTGGCAAGTTTTCTCTTGCCTTATTATCTCTAGCATGATCTTAGTGAATTGAGGCCATAACACTTTACATTGTGTGCTCAGTTTGGGCCCACTTTAAAATATAAGAAATACAGGGATATAGAAACGGCCAAAGCAGCCACTGTAACTTCTGTGGGTTCCGGCACCCAGGAAAGCCTGAAGGCCAGAGAGTACTCACCACCAGTGCTCTAAAGGCCCATACACACGGGGTACGGCCGTCGCCGCAACCACGTGGCACGCGCGTGTTGCGGTGACAGGTCGCCCGTGTGTATAACGCGCGCGCCCCGAACCGTCTCCCATCGGAGCTGTCGCCAGGCGATTGACATGTTCAGCCACCGGCTACAGCTGTCGCCGCAACTTCGCCGGAACTGTCGCTAGTCCCGCGTGAGTACGCGGGCTAGCGACAGGATACCTACGCAAGTGAATGGAGCATCCGGCCGGGGATGCTCCACTCACAAACAGCTTCCGCCGCGTCTCTGCCTTTCTGACAAGACGTGTGAACAGCTGTCACCGGCAGGGAGCTGTCGCTCCCTGTTCGCGTGCGCGCATGCAGCGGGGGACAATTGTCCCCCGTGAGTATGTAGCTTTAGTTCCAGTCCCTTAGCCTGCTGTCTGCAACTCTTCCTCTCTTTACCCTAGCAAGCAGTGACAGATCTCACATCTCACCATCATGCAGGAGGTTGCATCATGGTATCTAGTGCCTTTTGGTGTGGAAACAATGATGCAGCTGTATGCTTTCTGCCACACAGGGGAGAGTGTTATCTCGGGTGCGACTGGATGAGCTGAAGCAGCAAAAAACAGCATCTCCTGCAAACTGTTAGTAAGAACAACATGGACACTAGGAAGCAAATCTAGCCCAGTGCCACAGTTTTGCAATAAGGTCTTGTAAGCTTTACTTATATTTCTGAAACTATAACGTATTGTAAATGCGCCATCGACAGTGCACAACCATGTATGCGCAGGTGCATGTATTAAAGCGGACCTGAACTCAGAACTTCCTCTCTGCTCTAAAAGATAAGCAACAGCATAATAACCTTTAAAGAAAAACATGTGTTTGTTACAGGTGATACAAATCCTAAAATAAGTCTCCAGTGTTTCTACTTCCTGCTTTTATGGAAGCAGACATATTGTTAACTTTCTGTGCTTTCAAATGAGCTTATCTGCCCTGGCAGTCAGCTGACACAGGGAAGAGATCAAGGGAGAGATCAAATTACAACTTGTGACTAGTCACAGATTAGGGGAAATTAGATAGGCTAAACCATCTAAATACATACAGGGTGCATTTCTCTGTTTTCCTTCTGTCCAGTGCAAGAGTACAGGTCCACTTTAATTACAGAAACAGTCTTACACAGCTACTAATTATTTTTTTATTTTTTTTGCTGCAATTTCATCTTTCTGCATTGCAAAACAAGAGTGTCGCTGTTCCCGTCTCCCATTTATGTGTGCAGCAAACAGTTCCCCATAGTTTATAGAAGTCAATACAGAAAACATTATGTACAGTTAAAGGTCAAGGAAATGATTGCTTCCTGTTATATAAGATTTGAGGACATTTTATCTTGTCAGGCTTAATTATATACACTTTATGGGTTGAAATGCCGATGTTTATATTTCTATAAAATTTCTTTCTGTGGACCAGCTGGAGTTTTTCCGAAGAGTCCCTCATTTCAGTTCAGTTTGAAAATGCCTAAAATGCCACAGGAAATCCTTTCATCTGATGTTTCAGGACATTAATACTTTAACCAAAAGTGCTACTTGGCTAATAAACTGTATCCTTGCTTTCTTTGCGTTTTCTGTGGCGGTTAATGTCATGCCTGTATGTTATGAAATTAAACACTTTACTACGGAAAGCAAACCACTCTTGTTTTCTTGCAGCTGATTCCTCTAAAAGCAAACTGGGCTAATTTGTGGTCGGAGCATTTTCTGTGTCAATCATCAGGATAGTCAGCAATTTCTATTTCAAACTCCTGAGGTCTATTTTATTCTTAAGCTACTTTCAAGGCTTCCTTTCATTCACTCTCATGATCCATCTCTAGAGAGGAAAGGAAAAAAAAAGAAGAAACTTTTGGAATTTTCTATTCTCTTACCATTCCATCAACTATGTTTTTCCAACTTTGTCAAAATTGACAACCAAAAAAATTGCTGTCATTCGAAAAGAATGCAGTGAGGATATTCAGAGCTATAAAGAAAAAGACGGAAGAAAAGCAAAAAAAAAAGACTTTTGTTAAATATGCAAATGGTTACAGACATACAAATAATCCCGGGAAAGAGTTCGGTTTTATAGTCATTTGACTATGTACAGTGCCATGGAATATGTTGGCAATTTATTAAATAATAATAATAATATTAATTTGACTAGATGTTTCACAGATAAGGAAAGCTAACTCATGAGACAAAAAGACAGTGAGAAATAAATCATAAGTCAGAGAAGTGACCTAATGTATGAAGTTGTGGTAAAATCGCTGTGTGCAGAACATGACACGTTACCATTGCAAACGTGTGTTACCCCGTTAACAACATGTGATGCTAAAAGGGTAATACATATGACAATTTTACTGCTGATCAGTTGTGAGTTAAAAATGAAAATAGTTTGCAAGATAAGTTTTGTGTAAAAAAAAAAAAACCAAAAAAAAAAAAAAAAACATTTCTTCTCAGGTATGGGATGCTGTTTAGTTTTATGTTCTGGTCCCCTTGGTAAATGTTTCATAAAATTACAAAATCGTCCCTTGTGCAGGACAATATTGCCAGAAAAGCATAGACCTCCTGAATAACACCAGCATGTTTGGTTCGTACCATGGGAGGGACTCTGCAAGAAGTGGGCAAAAATCTTTTTCCCCACTTGCAAAGCCTATTTGTCCTCACTTTATGTCCAAGGAGATGGATAACTACAACATACATGTGGTGGGGATTCCTATCGTGGTTTATGGTGGGAATATGGTGCAATAATTTAATGATAAGAGTCTCTGCCTTCTCCCACTTGAATAAATGAAGGCAGTCATTTGACCTCTTTGTATTAGAAACTCTTCACTCTGTTTGTTTTATGGAAGAAAACATAACTTTACTCTAAATATGTATATAATAATAATAATAATAATACCAACATTGGTATAATTCTTTCCTCCTTTTTAGACTAAAAGCACTTGGGAGCTTGAGTACTTGACTCCTTACTGATTTGGTTCTGGCTTGCTGAATAGGAAGAGCTAAGATTTGAACCCTGGCCTCCTATGTCAGAGGTGGAGCCCTTCACCAGTGCACTATCCAGCCAAACAATATTTAAAATTGTACAATGAATATTTGAAACTCTCTCACAAAAAAATGAAGACATCTGCTTCTCTGCAGAAAGTACATTATTGTGAATGTAGAATTCCATAGTATGTTATGTAAAAGGAACCCTAAGTTATATCTGTTTTTGTCTTTCCTTTTTAAACACTATCTTTCCCTTATTTATGATACTCTTCTTTGAAAGATTACTTGAAACTGCTTTTTCAGCACCTGAAAATTTTATGTGACTAAGTCTGAATGTAAATGTGCCACCAGGAGGGATTTCTAGCATTCCTGCATGCTAAGAAAAATAAGAAAGTTCTCCGAGATGGAACGTTATTTTTCCTGATGATAATTTTATAATGTTTGGAACTGACCATCAGGCCGGCTATCTGCCTTTCTCTCCAACTAATTTTCAGACAGAGTCAGAATGCTGAATAATATTAAAAGATTTTGCAACTAATAAAATTATTTTATTACTTTTACTGCATCATATTTACAGATTTAATCAGCAAATAAGCACACAATTTGCAGGAATCAATTCAGAGCATATATACTAAAGTGCTTAGAGTAACTTCCCAATCCCAAGTACCTCTTTATTATTATTTAGTATATATATATATATATATATACATCTTCTGCAGTGCTGTACAGAGTGTAGTCTTGTCACTAATTGTCCCTCGCTCGGACCCATAGAGGAGCTCACAATCTAATACCTACCATAGTCATATGTATCGTATGTATGTTTGTATGTATGGATTGTAGTCTAGACTAGGATCAATGTTCTGTGTATTGCATTCTAGGGCCAATTTTTAGGGGGAAGCCAGTTAACTTATCTGTATGTTTGTTGAATGTGGGAAAAAAAAGAGTACCTGGAGGAAACGCACAAAGACATGGGAAGAACATACAAACTCCTTGCAGATAGTGCCCTGGATGGGATTTGAAACAGGAACCAGTGCTGCTGTGTAAGAGGCTCACCACTACACCACTATGCTGCCGCCACCCCAACCCTCCAACTAAAACCTGCAAACTTTTTTTTTGTAAATCATCCCCATCTGCAATATCACCTTATCACCTACAGCTGTCATTTATTCTGATCTATCTCCTGCCATGTCAAAATTGGGCTTCTATGAATGAGCAAGCGATGGCATGTATGCAGTAAGGTGCTCTGACTATTGTTAAAACAAACACAATATGATGGTGCATTTATTTACATGCATTGTTTACAATCCTACACAATAAAACCCATGTGTCTCTCTGCGTCCTGTCCCTGTGTGTGTGTGTGTCCCTGCTTCCAGACTTGACAGTTTGCTGTCTGAGAACCTCATTGCATTGTGGGAAATAACAGCTTTTTCCAACTGCCAAGCAAGCAACATCTCCCTGTGTGCATATACTTCGGACGGTGCTGGGAGACAGGTGAGCAGGAAGCATCAGTATGCGCGTTGCTGGGGTTTAGCGGCTGTGGCCTAGCGCCCGTTTTTTAACGGGCGGGCCTTATTACTAGTAGTATATAAAATAAAATCAACTTTAGGCTTTGATTTTCTGAACACTGTTATCTGAAACGTGGTCAGTAAAATGTTTAAATATGTATAGTTGTAATAATAATAATAATAAAAGTTGCGCTAAGGGACATGAGCACAGCGCTAATCATCAGATGAGATAAATGGTACTGAACATACAGCGTGCTCTATGGAAAATACATCTGCATTAGGGAATAATCACAATCTCCCTCTGCAATCTCAACCTGCATTTCTAGGTCACTTGAGGCATTTAAACTGCACTTATAATTAACAGCTATTTTTAAACAGCAAAAAAATGGAACAGTGGTAAGGTACAAAAGCATTAAAATTGCCCCAGTTTTGCTATTGAATAGGACACATTACCGCAATATGCTTCAAGATCAAAGGGAGCTCAAGAAAAAGAAAAAAAAATGAGACGGTCTGATCAGTGGGGATAAATTGTTCCCATTATGGAGTTGTAAGAATAGGGTTCTTTCAATTGAAACAATTTAATAACCACATTCATTACACTGGTGTCCACTCTCTCTGAGCAGGATTTTTTTTTCTTCTTTTTTGCATAACTGGGGAGCAAGTTCAATTGAGCTTATTCTCAGAAATGAAGATGTGCAGGGCTTTGACATTATGAAATTAAGCACTAGTAGTCAGCAAAGCAGTTGTCTGGAGATTCCCTCTGGATGTGCCTAACTCTGGCTACCACTAATTATGCTGAATGTAAATTTGCTCAGTAATAGACATAACGAGGGGGAAAAAAATACATTATTGTAAGTCATTTCATGGCTCTTAATACTACACTGGTGGAGGGACACTGATATATTCCTCCCAATGAAAGAACCATCATTTTGCGACAGCAGGAAAAGTTACATTTTTTCTGGAATCAGCTAATTAAATGATCGTTTATTATAAGTTCTGTTAAAATGAACCCGAGGTGAAATTAAACTGATGAGCTAAACAATTATATTTATCCTCCTACTCCTAAAAATGACTTTTTAAAAGACCCCAGGGTTTTCTTTTATATTTAAACATTTGCAAAGTAGCTTGAATGTTTTACTGTCTCTAAAAAGAGGCAGCCTATTAAGTGTCCCAGAGTTAGAAAAAGGTCAATAGTTCATGTACTTTATCTCTCCCTTCCTTTAGAAGTTGTATTCTACCAGGAAAACTTGTATGGCTATATTTGCTTATCAGTGATGTTTACTATATTCCTGACAAGCTACCAACAAAACAGAAGCTGCTTCTGCCCACCGTAGGTTGGGAGGTCCCTCAGCGTCCTTCTGGCTCTAACACTGGGACTGAGTGTCGGGCTCCCTCTTCCTGAAAGATGATGTTAATCATCATCACACCGGCGTGACGACGCGTCATCTTTCAGGAAGAGGGAGCCCGACACTCAGTCCTGGTGTCGCCGGGAGCCATTTTTTGTGGAGGGACTGGGAGAGAAGCCAGAAGGACGCAGAGGGGCCTTCCGACCTACAGTTGGCTGTAGAAAGCCCCAGGTAAGTTCAGATTTTGTTTTTATTCACTGCTCAGGGTCCCTTTAAGTATTGGTTTTCAATTTACCGTGTCACACTTTCTATTGGACAACAGTGAATTTTTAGGTCTCTCTTTTGTCTACTGAATACAGGTGTCAGTACAGAAGTCATTGCTTGTTTTTAGGGATCTCATTGTGCTGCTAACCCCATATCTGCCATTCTTAATAATGGCCAGGACTCTAGTATTGTCTAGTATATCGTATGATGCCCATACATGGTGTACATCTTTTCATTTTTTTTTGCCATTAGATAATTTAGTTCCTTTATTCCGTTAGATCGAATATAAAGATTTTTTCCAACATGTCTGATCAGAAATGTATTTTAAAAAAAAAAGGATAATCGTTTGTTTTTCTTGATTTAAAAAAAGGTTCTTTTCGATTCAATCGTCTTGGTCGAATAAACGGGAAAATAGAATGTTTTTATTGAACCGTGTATGGGCACCTTATGTATCACTGTATCTCTAGGTGTGCTCTATGTTACATTTAATCGTACAGAAAAAAAGAAGATGGAGGCAAATTTTCATTATTTTTTAACCCTAAAAGTGACCCAAGCTTTAACGGTAACTATAAAGCCTGGAACAGACAGAAATGTAAGTACTGTGGGTTATGTTGTTTAGTTGTTAGTTATTTTTGTCATTTCTATGTAACCTTCAATGCACTATGTTTTACTTTTTCTTAACCACTTGAGGACCCACCCTTTACCCCCCCTTAAGGACCAGCGCTGTTTTAGCTGATCTGTGCTGGGTGGGCTCTGCAGCCCCCAGCACAGATCAGGGTGCAGGCAGAGCGACCAGATCGCCCCCCTTTTTTCCCCACTAGGGTGATGATGTGCTGGGGGGGTCTGATCGCTCCTGCCTGCCGGGTGTTGCGGGGGGGGCACCTCAAAGTCCCCCTCCGCGGCGAAATCCCCCCTCTCCCTCTCCTACCTGGCCCCCCCTGGTGAACCGGGCTGCACAGGACGCTATCCGTCCTGTGCAGCCAGTGACAGGCTGTCCCCTGTCACATGGCGGCGATCCCCGGCCGCTGATTGGCCGGGGATCGCCGATCTGCCTTACGGGCTGCTGCGCAGCAGCGCCGTACAATGTAAACAAAGCGGATTATTTCCGCTTGTGTTTACATTTAGCCTGCGAGCCGCCATCGGCGGCCCGCAGGCTATTCACGGAGCCCCCCGCCGTGAATTGACAGGAAGCAGCCGCTCGCGCGAGCGGCTGCTTCCTGATTAATCAGCCTGCAGCTGGCGACGCAATACTGCGTCGCTGGTCCTGCAGCTGCCACTTTGCCGACGCACGGTATAAGCGTGCGGTCGGCAAGTGGTTAATAAAGTGTGTTTTTTGCAGAGAGCAAACAGTTAAACAAAAGCTCTTTTGCATAGTACAGTATAATCTAGTTATAATAAACTCCAAAGGACCGGAAAAGTGGTTAACTATATCCGAAACTTACTATTGTATATCAGAAATTGTCCTATAAATGGCCCAGTATGCCCTGGTACATTCTCTGCTGCAAAGGAGCAACTCTGTCCTCCCATTGGAGGTAAAGTACTAGCACTTGCACATTTGGTGGACTACAAAGTTAAGTACACCTTAGAGCTGCACAGCCACACTGGACAAATTGCTGGTACAGTATCCAGGAATCCTTTAACCACTTCACAACTGAGGGGTTTTACCCCTTGAGCACCAGAGCAATTTTCACCTTTCAGCGCTCCTTCCATTAATTTGTCTATAACTTTATCATTACTTATCGCAATGAAATTAACTATACCTTGTTTTTTTCGCCACCAATTAGGCTTTCTTTAAGTGGGACATTATGGCAAGAATTATTTTACTCTAAATGTGTTTTCATGGGAAAATAGGAAAAAATGTGGGGGGAAAATTATTATTTTTCAGTTTTCGGCCATTATAGTTTTTAAATAATGCATGCTACTGTAATTAAAACCCATGAAATTTATTTGCCCATTTGTCCCGGTTATAAAACAATTCAAATGATGTCCCTATCACAATGTTTGGCGCCAATATTTTATTTGGAAATAAAGGTGCATGTTTTCAGTTTTGCGTCCATCCCTAATTACAAGCCCATAGAATATAAAGTAACAGTGTTATACCCTCTTGACATAAATATTTAAAAAGTTCAGTCCCTAAGGTAACTATTTATGTATTTTCTTTATTGCAATTTTTTTTTTTAATTACAAAAAAAAATTGGGGAGTGTGGGAGGTATTTAATTAATTTTTAGTGTAAAACTAAGGTATTTGTATATGAAAAATGCTTTAACCACTTCCCGACCGCCTAACGCACAGCGGCGGCCGGGAAGTGGAGCCCTGAAGGACCGGCTCACCCACAGAGGCGGCGGTCCTTCTAAGGGCATGGGCGGAGCGATCGCGTCATCCGTGACGCGATCCTCCGCCGGCGCCTGTCGCCGCTCGCCCGCCGCAACATCCCGCCGGCTATACGGAAGCGCCGGCGGCATGTTAACCCCGCGATCGCCGCATACAAAGTGTATAATACACTTTGTAATGTTTACAAAGTGTATTATACAGGCTGCCTCCTGCCCTGTTGGTCCCAGTGTCCGAGGGACCACCAGGGCAGGCTGCAGCCACCCTAGTCTGCACCCAAGCACACTGATTTCTCCCCCCCCCTGCCCCAGATCGCCCACAGCACCCATCAGACCCCCCCCCTGCCCACCCCCCAGACCCCTGTTTGCACCCAATCACCCCCCTAATCACCCATCAATCACTCCCTGTCACTATCTGTCAACGCTATTTTTTTTATCCCCCCCCTGCTCCCGGCCCCCTCCTGATCACCCCCCACCCCTCAGATTCTCCCCAGACCACCCCCCCCTGTTTACTGTATGCATCTATCCCCCTGATCACCTGTCAATCACCTGTCAATCACCTGTCAATCACCTGTCAATCACCCGTCAATCACCCGTCAATCACCCCCTGTCACTGCCACCCATCAATCAGCCCCTAACCTGCCCCTTGCGGGCAATCTGATCACCCCCCCACACCAATAGATCGCCCACAGATCCGACATCAGATCACCTCCCAAATCCATTGTTTACATCTATTCTCTCCTCTAAACACCCACTAATTACCCATCAATCACCCATCAATCACCCCCTATCACCACCTGTCACTTTTACCTATCAGATCAGACCCTAATCTGCCCCTTGCGGGCACCCAATCACCCGCCCACACGCTCAGATTGCCCTCTGACCCCCCCTTATCAATTCACCAGTGCATTAATTACATCTGTTCTTCCTTGTAATAACCCACTGATCACCTGTCAATCACCTGCCAATCACCTATCACCCATCAATCACCCCCTGTCACTGCCACCCATCAATCAGCCCCTAACCTGCCCCTTGCGGGCAATCTGATCACCCACCCACACCATTAGATCGCCCGCAAACCCGCCGTCAGATTACCTCCCAAATGTATCGTTTACATCTGTTATCTTCTCTAAACACCCACTAAAATTACCCATCAATCACCCATCAATCACCCCCTATCACCACCTGTCACTGTTACCTATCAGATCAGACCCTAATCTGCCCCTTGCGGGCACCCAATCACCCGCCCACACGCTCAGATTGCCCTCAGACCCCCCCCCCCCCTTATCAATTCGCCAGTGCATTAATTACATCTGTCCTTCCCTGTAATAACCCACTGATCACCTGTCAATCACCTGCCAATCACCTATCACCCATCAATCACCCCCTGTCACTGCCACCCAACAATCAGCCCCTAACCTGCCCCTTGCGGGCAATCTGATCATCCACCCACACCAATAGATCGCCCGCAGATCCGACATCAGATCACCACCCAAGCGCAGCGTTTACATCTATTCTCTCCTCTAAACACCCACTAATTACCCATCAATCACCCCCTATCACCACCTGTCACTGTTACCCATCAGATCAGACCCTAATCTGCCCCTTGCGGGCACCCAATCACCCGCCTACACGCTCAGATTGCCCTCAGACCCCCCCTTATCAATTCGCCAGTGCAATATTTACATCTGTCCTTCCCTGTAATAACCCACTGATCACCTGTCAATCACCTGCCAATCACCTATCACCCATCAATCACCCCCTGTCACTGCCACCCATCAATCACCCCCTGTCACTGCCACCCATCAATCACCCGCTGTCACTGCCACCCATCAATCAGCCCCTAACCTGCCCCTTGCGGGCAAACTGATCACCCACCCACACCAATAGATCGCCCGCAGATCCGACATCAGATCACCACCCAAGCGCAGTGTTTCCATCTATTCTCTACCCTAAACACCCACTAATTACCCATCAATCACCCCCTGTCACTGCTACCTATCAGATTAGACCCCTATCTGCCCCTAGGGCACTCAATCACCCGCCCACACCCTCAGAATGCCCTCAGACCCCAGCCCTGATCACCTCGCCAGTGCATTGCTTGCATCTATTCCCCCCTCTAATCACACCTTGAGACACCCATCAATCACCTCCTGTCACCCCCTAGCACACCTACCCATCAGATCAGGCCCCAATTTGCCCCGTGTGGGCTCCTGATCACTCGGCCAAACCCTCAGATCCCCCTCAGACACCCTTCCGATCACCTCCCCAGTGCATTGATTGCATCTATTTTCCCCTCTAACCACCCCCTGAGACACCCATCAATCACCTCCTGTCACCCCCCTAGCACTCCTATCCATCAGATCAGGCCCAATACAACCTGTCATCTAAAAGGCCACCCTGCTTATGACCGGTTCTACAAAATTCGCCCCCTCATAGACCACCTGTCATGAAAATTTGCAGATGCTTATACCCCTGAACAGTCATTTTGAGACATTTGGTTTCCAGACTACTCACGGTTTTGGGCCTGTAAAATGCCAGGGCGGTATAGGAACCCCACAAGTGACCCCATTTTAGAAAAAAAAGACACCCCAAGGTATTCTGTTAGGTGTATGACGAGTTCATAGAAGATTTTATTTTTTGTCAAAAGTTAGCGGAAATTAATTTTTATTGGTTTTTTTTCACAAAGTGTCATTTTTCACTAACTTGTGACAAAAAATAAAATCTTCTATGAACTCGCCATACACCTAACGGAATACCTTGGGGTGTCTTCTTTCTAAAATGGGGTCACTTGTGGGGTTCCTATACTGCCCTGGCATTTTAGGGGCCCTAAACTGCGAGGAGTAGTCTAGAAAACAAATGCTTCAAAATGATCTGTGAATAGGACGTTGGGCCCCTTAGCGCACCTAGGCTGCAAAAAAGTGTCACACATGTGGTACCGCCGTACTCAGGAAAAGTAGTATAATGTGTTTTGGGGTGTATTTTTACACATACCCATGCTGGGTGGGAGAAATTTCTATGTAAATGGACAATTGTGTGTAAAAAAATCAAACAATTGTCATTTACAGAGATATTTCTCCCACTTAGCATGGGTATGTGTAAAAATACACCCCAAAACGCATTAAACTACTTCTCCTGAGTACGGCGGTACCACATGTGTGGCACTTTTTTACACCCTAAGTACGCTAAGGGGCCCAAAGTCCAATGAGTACCTTTAGGATTTCACAGGTCATTTTGCGACATTTGGTTTCAAGACTACTCCTCACGGTTTAGGGCCCCTAAAATGCCAGGGCAGTATAGGAACCCCACAAATGACCCCATTCTAGAAAGAAGACACCCAAAGGTATTCCGTACGGAGTATGGTGAGTTCATAGAAGATTTTATTTTTTGTCACAAGTTAGCGGAAAATGACACTTTGTGAAAAAAAACTATTAAAATCAATTTCCGCTAACTTGTGACAAAAAAATAAAAACTTCTATGAACTCACCATACTCCTAACGGAATACCTCGGGGTGTCTTCTTTCTAAAATGGGGTCATTAGTGGGGTTCCTATACTGCCCTGGCATTTTAGGGGCCCTAAACCGCGAGGAGTAGTCTTGAAACAAAAATGACCGGTGAAATCCTAAAGGTACTCATTGGACTTTGGGCCCCTTAGTGCAGTTAGGGTGCAAAAAAGTGCCACACATGTGGTATCGCCGTACTCGGGAGAAGTAGTATAATGTGTTTTGGGGTGTATTTTTACACATACCCATGCTGGGTGGGAGAAATACCTCTGTAAATGACAATCTTTTGATTTTTTTACACACAATTGTCCATTTACAGAGGTATTTCTCCCACCCAGCATGGGTATGTGTAAAAATACACCCCAAAACACATTGTACTACTTCTCCCGAGTATGGCGATACCACATGTGTGGCACTTTTTTGCACCCTAACTGCGCTAAAGGGCCCAAAGTCCAATGAGTACCTTTAGGATTTCACAGGTCATTTTGAGAAATTTCGTTTCAAGACTACTCCTCACGGTTTAGGGCCCCTAAAATGCCAGGGCAGTATAGGAACCCCACAAATGACCCCATTTTAGAAAGAAGACACCCCAAGGTATTCCGTTAGTAGTATGGCGAGTTCATAGAAGATTTTATTTTTTGTCACAAGTTAGCGGAAATTGATTTTAATTGTGTTTTTTCACAAAGTACAATTGAAGGTAAAGAGGCGCCCTGGTTGAAATAAAAGCATCTAAAAACAGCTTAAAATCGAGGAAATAATATGAGGTGGCTTACCTCAATAACGAAATCCTTGTATATGACAAAAGATTTTTATTTAGCACAGGCAACGCGTTTCGCGGGTCCAAGCCCGCTTCATCAGGCCAATAAAAGTGCCTACAATAGTGAAAGAGCTCCTCAGTATAACTATATCGACAGCGTTATAGGTTAATACAATGAATACTTATGCATTATACATTTATATCCCAATAGTATACATACCACTGGGTTAAATGAAAACGATCGAATGATTCGATAGATCCATCAATCAGAAAAACGATTTTTCAAAAAAGTAAATTTAACCTAATTTAAGGATCTAGACTGCCGATCTAAAATGGGAGATGGTAAATATGCAAATGCAGTGTTCAGCTGCATTTGAAGGTATTTATATAATGTTCAAAAATCAACAGTCCATGGGCCTGATTCACAAAGCCGCGCAAACCGTCCAGCACGGGTGCGCCAAACAGCCAGCACGCAAAGTGCCGCCCGCGGCCTCCCGCGCGCGCAAAACGCCGCGAACGGCACCCCACGCGCCAACCACCCAGCACACCCGCGCCAAACAGCCCGCACGCCCCCGCGAACCAAGCCCACATGCCCAAAATTTCCATATGCTGGAGGAGGTTTTTATAACAAAAATTAATAAAACTAAAGTTATAAAATATATATATATATACAGATATACATACACATACATACATATATATATATACACACATATACATATACATGCAGCCACAAATTAAATTAATAATAAAATAATAATAATAGTACTAATAATGCACAAATTACATATGCAAGAATCCAGCATTCATAGTACAGTATAGGAGATATTTATCTTGCCCGTGAATATATAGCTTATAAGATAGACTAAAGTGCATATATCAATCTAAAAAAAGGGGGAACAATTATCACAAGACTTGGCCAGGTATAAATAGACATGTGTCTGACACTAACTGACACTTTAAGAATACCTGGTCATTGATATCATAAAAACAGCAAAAAACTGTGCATAGTTTAAACAGCAGGGGGAGCGCTTCATATAACTGTAATAATGGGAGTAAGCTTGACTTACCAAATGAACAAGTCGATATGGCAAAGGGAGCCTCTAATGGAGACTCTGAAGAGCTGCAATATATATTAGCTTTGCTAATCTCTGCAGCTGCAGTAATGAGAGCTCAACGAGGGGTGGATCAGATGTTCAGAGGGTGGGATGACATCACATAAGATGATGACTTCCGCAGGAAGTTGTGGCGCCGCCATCTTGGTTTAGGGCATTGATATATATATTGTGGGAAACTCGCCAGTGCTCATGTATGTTAGACATAACAGCAGCTGGAAGAACCCTGTTGCTGTTCTGTCACTAGATGGCAGCAAAGTGCACAATGTTTCTATTAGTAGGGTAATACAGCGTTTTCTTAGATTAGGCAAATAGAAATAAATACATTTTCTCATGACTTAATTTTGTGCTAATGTGCATATAGATATTCAGTGTGTGATCCTGCTTAACCCTTTGGGGATCTATTTTTCAGAGATAAAGAAATAAAAGGTTTTACATATAGCCTGATTTTTTTTTTTTTTTTTTTTTTTTTTTTTTTTTTTTGGGGGGGGGGTAAGGGGAGGGAGGAATGAGGGGGGGGGGTCTGGGTAACAGGGCAGAAAATAGAGAGGAGGAAGGGAAAAAAGATAAAGTGAAGAAAATTGTATGTGAAGGGAAGACAGTGGAATTATGGGGGTAAGTGATAAAACTCTGTGGGCTGTGAAGGTAATATGGTTATTAGTAATTATGCTCCAGACACTCGTTTAGGC
Organism: Hyperolius riggenbachi; assembly: GCF_040937935.1. Classification (NCBI taxonomy): domain Eukaryota; kingdom Metazoa; phylum Chordata; class Amphibia; order Anura; family Hyperoliidae; genus Hyperolius; species Hyperolius riggenbachi. The sequence goes on from NC_090646.1 coordinate 564,642,683, forward strand.
CCTCTGGTTTGAGTGTTCTGAGTTTAAAAATCCAGAACATCTCCCTTGCCCGTAAACGGGACATACGGTCTGTTTGGGAAGAGATGTCTGTGATATGCTCAATTGGTGTAAAAGCAAACAGTTTGGGGTCGGAATTATGAAACTCAGCGAAATGTCTAGACAGACTGTGTTTGGCAAATGATTTTTGGATATTTCTTCTATGTTGTCCTAGTCTTGCTCTGATTTGCTGACTAGTGCGCCCTACATATTGTTTATTGCAGGGGCATGTGATGAGATAAATGATGTGTGTGGTGCTGCAACTGAAGGAATGGGTGAGGTTGAATGTCTCATTGGTAACGGTGCATGTGTTTGGATATTTCTTCTATGTTGTCCTAGTCTTGCTCTGATTTGCTGACTAGTGCGCCCTACATATTGTTTATTGCAGGGGCATGTGATGAGATAAATGATGTGTGTGGTGCTGCAACTGAACCTCACCCATTCCTTCAGTTGCAGCACCACACACATCATTTATCTCATCACATGCCCCTGCAATAAACAATATGTAGGGCGCACTAGTCAGCAAATCAGAGCAAGACTAGGACAACATAGAAGAAATATCCAAAAATCATTTGCCAAACACAGTCTGTCTAGACATTTCGCTGAGTTTCATAATTCCGACCCCAAACTGTTTGCTTTTACACCAATTGAGCATATCACAGACATCTCTTCCCAAACAGACCGTATGTCCCGTTTACGGGCAAGGGAGATGTTCTGGATTTTTAAACTCAGAACACTCAAACCAGAGGGCCTAAACGAGTGTCTGGAGCATAATTACTAATAACCATATTACCTTCACAGCCCACAGAGTTTTATCACTTACCCCCATAATTCCACTGTCTTCCCTTCACATACAATTTTCTTCACTTTATCTTTTTTCCCTTCCTCCTCTCTATTTTCTGCCCTGTTACCCAGACCCCCCCCCCCTCATTCCTCCCTCCCCTTACCCCCCCCCCCAAAAAAAAAAAAAAAAAAAAAAAAAATCAGGCTATATGTAAAACCTTTTATTTCTTTATCTCTGAAAAATAGATCCCCAAAGGGTTAAGCAGGATCACACACTGAATATCTATATGCACATTAGCACAAAATTAAGTCATGAGAAAATGTATTTATTTCTATTTGCCTAATCTAAGAAAACGCTGTATTACCCTACTAATAGAAACATTGTGCACTTTGCTGCCATCTAGTGACAGAACAGCAACAGGGTTCTTCCAGCTGCTGTTATGTCTAACATACATGAGCACTGGCGAGTTTCCCACAATATATATATCAATGCCCTAAACCAAGATGGCGGCGCCACAACTTCCTGCGGAAGTCATCATCTTATGTGATGTCATCCCACCCTCTGAACATCTGATCCACCCCTCGTTGAGCTCTCATTACTGCAGCTGCAGAGATTAGCAAAGCTAATATATATTGCAGCTCTTCAGAGTCTCCATTAGAGGCTCCCTTTGCCATATCGACTTGTTCATTTGGTAAGTCAAGCTTACTCCCATTATTACAGTTATATGAAGCGCTCCCCCTGCTGTTTAAACTATGCACAGTTTTTTGCTGTTTTTATGATATCAATGACCAGGTATTCTTAAAGTGTCAGTTAGTGTCAGACACATGTCTATTTATACCTGGCCAAGTCTTGTGATAATTGTTCCCCCTTTTTTTAGATTGATATATGCACTTTAGTCTATCTTATAAGCTATATATTCACGGGCAAGATAAATATCTCCTATACTGTACTATGAATGCTGGATTCTTGCATATGTAATTTGTGCATTATTAGTACTATTATTATTATTTTATTATTAATTTAATTTGTGGCTGCATGTATATGTATATGTGTGTATATATATATATGTATGTATGTGTATGTATATCTGTATATATATATATATTTTATAACTTTAGTTTTATTAATTTTTGTTATAAAAACCTCCTCCAGCATATGGAAATTTTGGGCATGTGGGCTTGGTTCGCGGAGGCGTGCGGGCTGTTTGGCGCGGGTGTGCTGGGTGGTTGGCGCGTGGGGTGCCGTTCGCGGCGTTTTGCGCGCGCGGGAGGCCGCGGGCGGCACTTTGCGTGCTGGCTGTTTGGCGCACCCGTGCTGGACGGTTTGCGCGGCTTTGTGAATCAGGCCCATGGACTGTTGATTTTTGAACATTATATAAATACCTTCAAATGCAGCTGAACACTGCATTTGCATATTTACCATCTCCCATTTTAGATCGGCAGTCTAGATCCTTAAATTAGGTTAAATTTACTTTTTTGAAAAATCGTTTTTCTGATTGATGGATCTATCGAATCATTCGATCGTTTTCATTTAACCCAGTGGTATGTATACTATTGGGATATAAATGTATAATGCATAAGTATTCATTGTATTAACCTATAACGCTGTCGATATAGTTATACTGAGGAGCTCTTTCACTATTGTAGGCACTTTTATTGGCCTGATGAAGCGGGCTTGGACCCGCGAAACGCGTTGCCTGTGCTAAATAAAAATCTTTTGTCATATACAAGGATTTCGTTATTGAGGTAAGCCACCTCATATTATTTCCTCGATTTTAAGCTGTTTTTAGATGCTTTTATTTCAACCAGGGCGCCTCTTTACCTTCAATTGTGCATAGCTATACCCCCAAACAATCTGTGTTTGAGGGGTGGTGACAGACCACCTGTGGGTGCCCCACAGTGGACACCTGTCCCTACTTTTTCAAGGAGAGCGACCACATCCAGGTCCCGGCTGGGACTACCCCGAGTGGAGTCGGGTTTATGGTCTCCACCTGCTTCCTACGGTTGGTTGCCCTTGCAACCTCCTTTTGTGAGTAGTAATTTATTGAAATTTCTTTTTTCAATTGCATACTAATATACTACACTATTGGGCTCCCGTATTTGTCTCCTATATTTTTTTCCCTGCAAGGTGCTGAGACACCCCCACTACACTTTTTCACAAAGTGTCATTTTCCGCTAACTTTTGACAAAAAATAAAATCTTCTATGAACTCACCATACTCCTAACGGAATACCTTGGGGTGTCTTCTTTCTAAAATGGGGTCATTTGTGGGGTTCCTATACTGCCCTGGCATTTTAGGGGCCCTAAACCGTGAGGAGTAGTCTTGAAACGAAATTTCTCAAAATGACCTGTGAAATCCTAAAGGTACTCATTGGACTTTGGGCCCTTTAGCGCAGTTAGGGTGCAAAAAAGTGCCACACATGTGGTATCGCCGTACTCAGGAGAAGTAGTATAATGTGTTTTGTGGTGTATTTTTACACATACCCATGCTGAGTGGGAGAAAGATCTCTGTAAATGGACAATTGTGTGTAAAAAAAATTAACAAATTGTCATTTACAGAGATATTTCTCCCACCCAGCATGGGTATGTGTAAAAATACACCCCAAAACACATTATACTACTTCTCCTGAGTACGGCAATACCACATGTGTGGCACTTTTTTGCAGCCTAACTGCGCTAAGGGGTCCAAAGTCCAATGAGCACCTTTAGGCTTTACAGGGGTGCTTACAATTTAGCACCCCCCAAAATGTCAGGACAGTAAACACACCCCACAAATGACCCCATTTTGGAAAGTAGACCCTTCAAGGTATTCAGAGAGGGGCATGGTGAGTCCGTGGCAGATTTCATTTTTTTTGTCGCAAGTTAGAAGAAATGGAAACTTTTTTTTTTTTTTTTCTCACAAAGGACTCGATTCACAAAGCGGTGCTAACCCAGTTAGAGACTTTAGGCATGATAACCATTGCACCACGCTGGTGAAAAGCCAGTTTAGGTGTGATAAGTTTAGGCATGCTAAGTTTAGGTGTGATAAGTTTAGGCATGATAAGTTTAGATAAGTTTAGATCGCTTGCAAAGTCCCACACGCAAAGCAGCACCATTAAACTTTATACGAAGTGCACCAGACTTTGCTAGCGTAAAACTTTTGATCAGCTGTGCACTGCGGTGCTAACACAGTTGGCACTTAAACTTATCATGCCTAAACTTATCACACCTAAACTTATCATGCCTAAACTTATCACACCTAAACTTATCACACCTAAACTTATCATGCCTAAACTGAGTTTAGGCATGATAAAGGGCTTTTCACCAGCGTGCTAACTGTTAGCACCGCATTGTGAATCAGGCCCAAAGTGTCATTTTCCGCTTAATGTGACAAAAAATAATATCTTCTATGAACTCACTATGCCTCTCAGTGAATACTTTGGGATGTCTTCTTTCCAAAATGGGGTCATTTGGGGGGTATTTATACTATCCTGGAATTCTAGCCCCTCATGAAACATGACAGGGGGTCAGAAAAGTCAGAGATGCTTGAAAATGGGAAAATTCACTTTTTGCACCATAGTTTGTAAACGCTATAACTTTTACCCAAACCAATAAATATACACTGAATGGGTTTTTTTTAATCAAAAACATGTTTGTCCACATTTTTCGCACTGCATGTATACAGAAATTTTACTTTATTTGAAAAATGTCAGCACAGAAAGTTAAAAAAATCATTTTTTTGCCAAAATTCATGTCTTTTTTGATGAATATAATAAAAAGTAAAAATCGCAGGAGCAATCAAATAGCACCAAAAGAAAGCTTTATTAGTGACAAGAAAAGGAGCCAAAACTCATTTAGGTGGTAGGTTGTATGAGCGAGCAATAAACCGTGAAAGCTGCAGTGGTCTGAATGGAAAAAAAGTGGCCGGTCCTTAAGGGGTAGAAAGCCCTAGGTCCTCAAGTGGTTAAGGTGTAGTTTTACTATTTGGCCACAAGATGGCCACAGTAACTTTTTGTAAATGCGTCCTGCAAGCGTACAGGAAGTTCAGGGAGGCTGTGAAATGTTTTTTTCACAATGATCGCGCTGCTTCTCATAGAAGCAGCTGATCATTGCGGGGGCTTAGATCAACGAACGGGAACGTTTTTTCCTGTTCATTGATCTCCGGGCGAGCGGGCGGCGGCGTGCATAAGAGCGGGAGCGCGTGAACGAGCGAGCGGTAGCACGGGCAGCGGCGGGAGGTGCGGATATCTCCGTCCCTGGGGGTGAAAGGATGGAAAAAGGGACGGAGATATCCACACCATTGGGGGTAAAGTGGTTAAAATTGCAGCTGTCACAGAATAGTTTTGCAGTGAAATGGCCCGCTCTTATCGGTACTACAAAGGAAAGTAGGCTGTGCTACATTGCTAACAAGGAAAGATGGGAGGACTGTGACAAAACTTTTATCAGCGATTGCAATCTGGAAGTGGTAACGCTGCATCCTCTTTTGTTTACATGCACATTATTCCTCATATTCCTTTTTTACCCTTTCCACCATGTTTACATTTCAGTGCTCCTCTCATTCATTTGTCCATAACTTGATTACTACTTATCATTCCTAAATGATCTATATCTTGCTTTTTTTCACCACAAATTAGGCTTTTTGTGGGTGATACTTGATTTCATTAGTTTCTTTATTTTCTTCTCGAATACCAATGCTACTATAGTTAAAACCCACACATTGTATTTGCACATTTTTCCTGCCTATTACAATATTTAAATTATGTTCCTAGTACAATGTATGGCAACAATATTTTATTTGGATATAAAGGTATATTTTTCTTTTTTCACTGTACCCTATCAATAATCACAAGCCCTTATTTGCAAAAACAACAATAATATACATTCATGACATATGTAAAAAAAAAAATAGCTGATTCCTTAAGGTAAATATTTATGTATTTTTATTTAAATACTGTAAATTTGGCTTTTTGGGGGTTTTTTATTACAAAGGCAAAACATGTTGGATTTTGGTAGGGGTGACAGTTATGTGTAATTTGTGTATTTGTAGGGGGCAATTTATTAGGCTCAGGCGGATTGTATACTGGTTACACTGACATTGCACAAGAGCTGGGTTTTACCTGCCCCTAATTACTACAGTGTTAGACTCTTCTGCATGCTACTCTGTGACTAAATAAGGGACATGGAATGGAGGACTCTGTTCGGACTGGGTGGTATACCTAACCAGTAACTGTAAATTAAGTTTAACCTTAGGTGTGTATACATATTCTCCCCTCCCCCATGTCTGAATGTCTTGCGATATTTTAAAGAGACTCTGTAACAACATTTTCAGCCTTATTTCTTATATCCTATAAGTTCCTATACTTGTTCTAATGTGATCTGGATTACTGCAGCCTTTTCTAGTTGGTCTCTCTAATATATCTAATCTTCTTTTCTTTGTCATCCCAGAGAGGAATGCACTGCCTCCGCTGTTATGGGGAGAAGTTATGCACGCCCCCTCCACGCCCCCTGCAGGCTTTGTGTGTGTGCTTTGTTTATCCCTCACGGACAGGTCTCTGTTCTCAATTTCAGCCTGTCTGAGGGGGGAGGGAGCTGCCCATGCTGAGAAACTGTGAGAATCCCTGACTGGAGTGCAGAAAATTCACTATGTAATAAAATAAATTTTGTAGTGTACTGTAACATGATATATATATATACACATACATCACTTCCTGGTTAGCGGCCAGGATCACGGCAAAGAGGGATCCAGGAGATCACAGTGACTCAATTGGTATGCTTTTTATTGTACAAATCGGACAGTACAGATTCTTTAAAATTCTTGGTTAAAGGTTATATTTTAGGGCGCTGGATTGGTTTTCAAGTGCTTTTCATGTGTACTATAATAGAGCCCTTATCGTGTTTTTATAATTGATTAAGTTTAATCCAGCTCGTGTGCATGACTTAAGGTTCTAGTGTAGGATTCTCAGATATGATGTTAAATACACAGGTCATTCAATGACTGCATGCTGTAAGGCCCAACAGTAACAAAGCAGTCAAATACCATGAATCTCCTAAATACACTTTGCACAGAATTTGGCATAAGCAGCAGTTTGGGCCATCTCGCCAAAAATCTAGTATGTGTTCAGGTGTGCCATGGGGGAGCTCATAGAGACGGCACACCACCAGATCATTAAATAACACCAATGAGCGAGCGCATTGTTCCCACCTTAAGTGGACCTGAACTCTTGCACAGGACTGACGGAAAACATGTAGAAATGCACCTTGTATGTATTTAGAGAGTTTAGCCTGTCTTATTTCCCCTCATCTGTGACTAATCACAAGTTGTAATTTGATCCCTCAGCTATGTCAGCTGCCTGCCACGGCAGAGATCTAATTTGAAAATACAGGATGTTAACAATATGTCTGCTTCCATGACAGCAGAAAGTAGACAAACTGCAGGTTTATTGCAGGATTTGTATCAGCTGTAACAAATAAATATTTTTCTTTATCCCTTTCCCTGCAAGCACGTAATAGGTACGTGTTGGCAGGGAAGTGCTCAAACTCCCAACAATGTACTACGTACGTTAATTGGCAATTTGGCCCCTGGTAAGCTGCGGGGGAGGGGCCGACATCATTCCTCCCTCCACATGGGCCTTCTTACTGTTGCCCCCTGCCTGGCTGGAGCAGCAGTCAGAGTGTAATTACTCATCTGATCGCTCCTGTATTCAGGGTTTTCCCTGCCAGCAGCTGCCGGAGGGGACACTGCGTGGAGCCAGCGATTGTTTGAGTTAATTACACACTGACAGCTGCACTCCAGCCAGGAAGGGGGCCACAGGAGGGGGGCCCATGTGGAGGGAGGGAGGATGATGTCGGCCCCCCTCCCCACAGTGACCCCCATACCTGCTACCTGTACTGGGAATTCCTATGCCTACTACCTATGCTAGGGCAACAACACCTGCTACCTATGCCGGCTGCTACCTATACTGGAGGCATGCCTACTACCTATATTTGGGCACCTATGCCTGCTACCTATACTTGGGGCACCTATATCTGCTACCTGTACTGGGGCATGTATTCCTGGCTACCTATAGTGGCTGCACCTATACCTGGCTCCCTGTATTGGCGGCACCTATACTATACCTGGCTACCTATACTTGCTGCTCCTATACCTGGCTACCTGTATTGGCGGCACCTATACCTGGCTACGTGTATTGGTGGCATCTATACCTGGCTACCTATACTGGCTGCACATATACCTGGCTACCTGTATTGGTGGCACCTATACTTGGCTACCTATACTTGCTGTACCTATATCTGGCTACCTGTACTGGCGCACCTATTGCAGGCTACCTACACTGGCTGCACCTATATCTGGCGCCTACCTGTACTGGCAGAACAGGAAAAGTGGGATACCAGTACATATCTGGTATTGTTGGATTCAGCAGAATCAGGGCTTCTATAATTTTTGTCAGTAAATTTAATTCTTGTTTGAAAAAAAAAATAACAGAAAAATATTTTATTTTTTATTTCACTTTTTTTAAACATATTTCACTCAAAATTTTTGTTATATCTCCAGAAAAAAAGTAAAATAAAAATTGTTTCAGTGTTCACGCCCAATTCACTATGAAAAAAACAATATATAATATATCCTATTTCATGTAGGTTTTCTTGTCAAACCTAATGTAAACCTAATGAGTGTAAAATGTCTAAAAACTACTCGGCAGTAGATGTTCGCGTTTAGGAAAAATTGACTGGCAGGGAAAGAGTTAAAGGTTATTTATGCTGTTGTGTATCTTTTAAAGCTGAGAAGAAGTTCTGAGTTTAAGTCCGCTTTAAGCTAAACTTTACTGTACTGCAGTTAATGTTTTTTTTTTGGTTTGTTTCTTTTTTTTTATATATAACGCCTTTAAAATCCATTGACCTATTTATTTTTATTTCCCATGTTTAAATAACGGCATTCAAAATGGTGTTTTTTAAGGTATAATAACTTCATGAAAGTCAGTTATGCTAAGCAGGTACTAGTGATAGACACAGAGCACAACTCATTAACCATAATATTCCAGAGCCGGCTTGGTAAATACTCATTGTCATGTGAACGGGCAGACTGGGTAAAATTATTTCTACTCTGGCAGTATCATGCGCTGAACACTGTGCACAGTACAGGCCACAAGGGGCTCAACCCTGACAGAAAATTACTTCAAGATGAATGAAAAGTGCTTGTTTCTCTTTATTAGTTTTTGAGAACAATGCAATTGTTGAATTGTTTACAGACGGCCTGATTAAATGTGGTCAGTGGGGCCAGGTCCCTGTTGTTTACTGTTAGCCTCTCCCCAGCCCCCAACCTCTAGCACATGCATATTCTCACAGGCTATTACAGTCTGTGAAATGTGCTCAGACTGACATTCCACTGCTGTGCAAAGCTTGGACCGTCATTACTTTATAAAACACTGATGTCAAATCTTACAAGTTAAGTCACACAAAGTCACAATACTAAGGTCTAAAATATGTGTATGAAACAGATTCATATAAACATAAGTAAACATGTTATGAAGACTTAAGGTCTTCAATATTTATACAATTAGGGGTGAATTTATTATTCTATATTCATGAAATGCTACAATTAGACAGGATTCTTTTAGGAAACATACAGAAGCCCATCATAGTTTCTGACAAACTTTTTGGAGTAAATTATGGTTGTATTGAGTTACCTATTGTTTCATGCATTCCACGGGTTTACCACATGACTTTAAAAAGTTAATTGGTTTGTTCTGGCTAGTTCAGCATTGCCCTGTGATGGGTTCTTATGGGGATCTTGTAAGTATAGCTACAATGTATTAATCAGGTTGGTTCCAATTACATGTTTCAGACAAGGGGCTTGATTCACAAAGCAGTGCTAACTGTTAGCACGCTTGTGAAAAGCCCCTCTTTACGCCTAAACTGAGTTTAGGCGTGTATAAATGAACTCGCGTGCAAAGCCCCGCGTGCAAAACTTTGTGCGCGCACAGTGAGGTGAGCGCTAAACGTTGCATCGCAGTGCGACTAAAATGGCGCAGCCAATGCGTCTATAAGGTCACATACTGTGACGTTAAAGTTGCACCCCATGCGACCTTATAGACGCATCAGGTGTGCCGTTTTAGTCGCACTGTGATGCGACATTTTGAGTTTTGCACGCGTGGCTTTGCACGTGATGTGATTCACAAAATGGTGCTAACCTACTTAGCACCCTGCTTATCTTGCCCAAAGGTGCAAAGTAGGTTAGCTATGGAGATGAAGTTTTCATTTTTCAGCATGACCTAGCACCTGCTCACAGTGCCAAAACCACTGGTAAATGGTTTACTGACCATGGTATTACTGTGCTCAATTGGCCTGCCAACTCTCCTGACCTGAACCCCATAGAGAATCTGTAAGATATTATGAAGAGAAAGTTGAGAGACGCAAGACCCAACACGCTGGAGGAGCTTAAGGCTGCTATTAAAGCATCCTGGGCCTCCACAACATCTGAGCAGTGCCACAGGCTGATTGCCTCCATGCCACGCCGCATTGAAGCAGTCATTTCTGCAAAAGGATTCCCGACCAAGTATTGAGTGCATAACTGAACATAATTATTTGAAGGTTGACTTTTTTTGTTTTAAAAACACTTTTCTTTTATTGGTCGGATGACATATGCTAATTTTTTGAGATAGGAATTTTGGGTGTTGATGAGCTGTATGCCAAAATCATCAATATTAAAACAATAAAAGGCTTGAACTACTTCAGTTGTGTGTATTTGAATCTAAAATTTAAGAAAATCTAATGTTTATCAGTACATTACAGAAAATAATGAACTTTATCACAATATGCTATTTTTTTGAGAAGATCCTGTAATTGTGAAATTTCGATTATGCTAAATTTGTGCTCATAACTAGTTAAGTCATCTCTTACTTAAAGTAGACTGCACCCTGTATGTATTAGAGTTTAGCCTGTTTAATTCCCCCTCATTTGTGTCCAATTACAAGTTGTATTTGACCTCTCCTGTGTCACATGACTGCCATGGCAGAGATGGCAGATAAGCTAATTTTAAAGCACAGGATGTTAACAATATGTCTGCTTCCATGAATCAGGAAGTAGAAACTGTGCAGATTCATTTTAGGATTTGTATCAGCTGTAACAAATACATGTTTTTTGCTTAAAGGTTATTAGGCTGTTGTGTATCTTTTAGAGCAGAGAAGACGTTCTGAGTTCAGGTGCACTTTAACTAGGAAAATCTGCATGCATTGACACCTCCTTTGTATATATAAAATCCATAAAGGACCAGAAAAGCTATCACTTCTGGATAATCAAGGTTAACAAAACTGAAAAGGTAATCTGTGTACATATGGATAATATCAGTAGTATGAATATTTATTGTTATGACACATCAATTAACGTGCACCAATTCTACCATGTTGTCAACAAATTTATATAGGACTATGCTTACATCTCTGAGTGCCTTAATAAATCTGTCCTTATTTGCCTCAACAGCCATACTACTGGGGGAGTGGCAGGAATGCTTATAAGTGCTTATCAATAAACAGTTATGGAATTTGTTATCTTGAATTAATATAATGGATAAAGTTGAAGCACCCTTTGAAAATTTCACCTCCTTTCTAGATCAAATGTTTAATGAGCCAGCTTAAGCTATTCAGTTGGTGTAGATCTAATGATGCTTCGCAGATGGATGTGAACCGAGCACCATTTTTAGTACCCAGGGCATCTCAATAGCACATTAAAAATGCATGAAAACAATGTGTCTCATTATTTTTAAAAACATTTCATTTTTCCTTTTGTTTTTACATTTAAACTTCAGGCAGATGGCCCGACCGCTGAGGTTTCAGGCAGCTAAGGACTAATTTAATTTTTTTATTGCACACATTAGCAGAAGTAAAAACAATATCTTTCATCCACAGAGGGGGTGGGTAATTAGGACAACTGCTGCAAAGAGTTTATCCGGAGGGAAGGTGTGAAGATAGTATCTATGAAGTCTGTAAATAATGACAGTGAAAGGGCAGGGGGGATGTGGAAGCTCCTATAGCTATTAGAAACCAGGGGAAACTCCAGGAAAAAAAGGTGCTTATGTAACGCTTGGTGGTGTATTCTCCACAGTCAGCATGCAACGCATGAGCTGGCGTGGAGGAGGTACACACACTAGCACCAGGAAACAGGCTATCCCTAGTATAGTGGAGGGGAGGACTGACTCCAATAGGAGATTGTGGCGCACAGAGCCGGTGCAGATCTGACAGCCACAAACAATGCTTTCGTTATAACGTCTCAGCGCAAAGTAGCGCTGAGCGCATAAACCAGAACTGAGGAGATCAGGACAGGTAGACAGAATGAACGCTTGCTAGCTAGCGGCTACTTAGCGACAGCAAGCGTCCAAAACCAGACAGACGGGAATGAGGCAGCCAATGCGATGCGGCGATGGCGTGCCTCACAAAGACAGGACAGGATAGTCAGAAAATAGCAGGATTAAGATAGGTGAACGTAACACAGATAAATATACAATAAGTATGTTTTCCTAGCGTATTACAATTACAGCTATCAAAGAAACTATTTGTAACGTCTGACTAACATATGTATATATCGGCAATGAACCGATATATGACATAAGCAGGAACGCTGACTAGGACTGGAGTAATACAGGGAACAGGACTCAGAAGGATTCGCTATCTCTTCGCAGAGATGAACGCAATCCGCAAACTGTAACAGAACAGGATTCAGAAGGATTCGTTATCTCTTCGCAGAGATGAACGCAATCCACAAACAGTAACAGAACAGGATTCAGAAGGATTCGTTATCTCTTCGCAGAGATGAACGCAATCCACAAACGGTAACAGGACAGGATTCAGAAGGATTCGTTATCTCTTCGCAAAGATGAACGCAATCCACAAACAGAACCAGAAGCAGGGTAACTACCTCAGCACGGGTGGTCACGGTACGCGCAACCTACCAAAACGTGCTGGAAAGCTGACTAACTGCACACAGGATATAAACAGTTCGTGTACGTATACATCAGCGACACTGATGTATTAACGTAACACAAATACAAGGAAAATAATAAACGTGCTGGTATGCATATATATTGGCAATGAACCAATATATGATGCAAAGACCAGCAAAGTATCTTTATAACAAGAAACACGATCAGGGGCTAAAGCGACAGCAAGACTGGCTTACACTGAAGCTATGAAAACCCAAGGAAACCCTGCAGGAAGCAGATCTTTATACTGAGGTCATCCAATGGGAGCAGACATGCAGATTCCCACACAGGTGAATGATAATCAGTCACAAGCTGACAGCAGGGAAAGACAGACAAAGCTATGCAACTTGCATGGAAATAGATCAGAACTGCCTGAGCTGCAGCACTAATACTTCCAGTAATAGCTGCTGCAGCAGCGATCATTACAGTACCCCCGCCTTTAAAAGCGGATTCCAGACGCTTTTCAAAACCGAAATTCCCAACAAAATAGTCTGACTGATAATTCATGATGACCGGGACAGCCCGGCAAGACCGAATTCCAGAATCAGTCCCCACAAGACTGGACCCATCAGAACCAGAACCTACAGAACCACGCCCATCAGTACCACAAGCCCCAGTGTGACACCCATCAGAACCATGATTTCCAGAAGAAAGCCCTCCGAAATTCCCTGAGCGATACCCACCGCCTTCCAGGAACCGTTCAGAAACGCCAAAGCCTTTGCAATGCCCACCGGTACTGTCTTTACCAACACAAAACCCACTGTTGAACCAGTCCAAGGTACCAGGACAAGTTTTCTCAGAGACCTCCCAGAACACCTTGAAGCTCCAAAGAGATCCCCATAGGTCAGAACGCCCCTTAGGCTCACATGGAGAACTATCAAGAACCCCTATGGAACCTAGGGCAATTCCCGAGTCAGGGCCACAAGGACAAACATCAATATCAGGGCTTTCAGGGACCAGAACCATCTCTGGGCATGCAGGCAGACTGGCAACATCAGAACGTGTTCCCACTAAGGAAGCATCAGAGCACGCTAACACCTTAGACACACTTGGGCATTCTGGCACACAAAGAACATCTGGGCACACCGGCACAAGAGAAACCTCTGGGCATGTCAAGGAACTGTGAGCCTCCGGGTCAGCCAAGACAGGACCAAAACCAGGACTGGCCAAAAAAAAATCATCATGACTAAACTTCGCAACCACTGGACTTTTACACGAGAATGCTGGATCAGACTTAGATGTCGCTGATTCCAGCAAAGTCAGTAACAAATCAGATTCAGGGGCACCAACAAAACAGGACAAATCTTCTGATGTATGCACTGAACCAGATAGGGACTCCACAACTACCTCTGGACTGGACAGAGACTCATTTAATACACTGGATTGGAGCTCATGAGGCGCTGCAGAACAAGTCAGTATTGCAGCAGCCCCCACTGGACTAGGCAAAACTGAGGAATTCCCTGGACAGGAAGGGGACTCTGGAACCTCTGCCACAGCGGCCAGAGAACTAGAATCTTTCAGGATACAGGGCTGGGTTTCAGAAACACTCATCAGACCGGACTGAAATTCTGAGATTTCTATTATTTTGACCAGAGAATCAGAATTATCCATGTTACAGGGCAAGACTTCTGAAACATTCAGAGGACAGGGCTGGAGTTCCTCGGCTGTTACAACACTGGAGAGGGACTCAACATTGGTTAAATCAGACTGTGTACAGGGCAAGGTATCTAACACACTTGCTGACGAGGACAATATTTCAATGGCTTCTGCTTTGCTGGGCAGAAATTCATCAAGTTTTATTAGAGCAGACTGTAATTCCAAAACAGCTGCTAGACAAGTGAATATTACTGCAACACCAACTGAGGTAAGCAGTGCCTCAGACCCTTCTGCTAGAGGGTTTGAAATATCCAAAGTACTGGGTGAAGCATAAGACTCTGCGACCACAGCTTCACTGGACAGGATCACAGAACAGTCCATATTGCAGGGCAAAACCATGGAAGCACCTGCTGGACAGCATAATGATTCTGTGACCTGAGTTTCATTGGAGAGATCTACTGCACAATTCATGGTACAGGGCAAATTTATTGGAAAATTTTCTGAACAAGGTAATAATTCTGCGATTTCAGGTTCACATAGCAGATGCTCTGAGCTATTCACGAAACTAGAGCGAGGTGTAGAAACAGGAAGATCAAGACACAATGTTTGCGCATCTGCTGGATCAGACAGGAGTTGAACTTTATTAACACAGGTAATTTCTGCAGAAGTGTTTGCAGAGACAGGCAAGATTTTTCTGGTGTCTGTTTCACTAAACAAAGAGTCATGAGTACTGGCTAGGCTGGACTCGGAAGTCAGCAGGACCTCTGGATTCTCTGCTGAGAAATTTGCGCAGGTCAAGGTTAAGAATGTATCAGTGGCTTCTGTTTTACTGGGAAGTAACACTGAGTTATCCATGGTACAGGGTGGAATTGCAGGAACTTCAATTTCACACAAAAAGAGCTCCGAATCACCTGCTGAATCAGCCAAAGGTGCTGAAGCAGGCGGGTCAGAACGCCAAATTTGCGAATTCGGAGTCACAAAAAAATCATCCAAAATCAGTTCCCACACATCAATCAATGGAGCCACAAAGTCATACTCACACACACCAGTTTTTATTAGGTTATAGGCAGACTTAATGCATGCATTCAATACCAATTCACTTTTTGCACTGTAAAATTGACAAAATGAACTTGAATCATTCTTCCATTCATTGACCAGAGCTTCCATCTCTCCTTTCTCAAATGGAGGATTCCAAGCATACTTAACAGGCAGATCATGGTTTGCAGATATGATTGTGGCAGGCACATGTATAGGGTTAATTAGCAGGTGATTGGCAGATTCCTTATTCTTAAGAATCTCCAATACCTGTAGCAAGTGTTGAACTGTAGTGTATGCAAACTTCCCTTGGTTCACAAATAAGTTGATTTGTTCAATACTCTGTAATATCTCATCATAATCATACTCAGATAATTCTTTTAAACAAAAATCTTTATTTTCCCTAGCCAGGGAGGAAAGTTCATTAGTAGTTTCATAAGTCCATTTAACTCCCCTGAAAGACAATTGCATTTCATTATCTGTTAATGGCAGAATCTCATTATAGGTCTCAGTCGCTAAGGATAACGATTCTGCAGATTGGACACGTTTCTTAGAACGTTTGCGTTTTGCCTTTGACCTTGCGGTTTTTGGTGATTTATTCAAAGCTGCAGGAAAATTATCAGTAACACTTTCTGCTTGCTGCTCATTCTTGCAAGCAATTGAAGGAGCAGCTGATTGGCCTGCTGCCAGGAGTTCATTTAGAGGAAAAGGCAATGGATCTATGCGCAACCAGTTATGGATCACAAACGCTAGAAATTCCAGTGGTCTCTCTTTCAAATCGGAATGATTGAGAACATCAAATGCCCACTGGAATAATTCCCCTTTAAACAAAATATAACTTAGTTGGAGTGCCCAGGTTGAAACAGGAGTCGCTTGGAGATCAGGATTGGTCAGGAACCTGGCACATTCAGAGAAAAACTCATTTTCTGTTTCAGAGCTAAGTTCTTCAAATTTCTTAAAGGAACAGGAACCATAATTAACAGTGTCATACTTTCTGGGAATCCCCCCCACAATGGGGATTGGTAATGGGGTTTTCATAATGTAACGCTTGGTGGTGTATTCTCCACAGTCAGCATGCAACGCATGAGCTGGCGTGGAGGAGGTACACACACTAGCACCAGGAAACAGGCTATCCCTAGTATAGTGGAGGGGAGGACTGACTCCAATAGGAGATTGTGGCGCACAGAGCCGGTGCAGATCTGACAGCCACAAACAATGCTTTCGTTATAACGTCTCAGCGCAAAGTAGCGCTGAGCGCATAAACCAGAACTGAGGAGATCAGGACAGGTAGACAGAATGAACGCTTGCTAGCTAGCGGCTACTTAGCGACAGCAAGCGTCCAAAACCAGACAGACGGGAATGAGGCAGCCAATGCGATGCGGCGATGGCGTGCCTCACAAAGACAGGACAGGATAGTCAGAAAATAGCAGGATTAAGATAGGTGAACGTAACACAGATAAATATACAATAAGTATGTTTTCCTAGCGTATTACAATTACAGCTATCAAAGAAACTATTTGTAACGTCTGACTAACATATGTATATATCGGCAATGAACCGATATATGACATAAGCAGGAACGCTGACTAGGACTGGAGTAATACAGGGAACAGGACTCAGAAGGATTCGCTATCTCTTCGCAGAGATGAACGCAATCCGCAAACTGTAACAGAACAGGATTCAGAAGGATTCGTTATCTCTTCGCAGAGATGAACGCAATCCACAAACAGTAACAGAACAGGATTCAGAAGGATTCGTTATCTCTTCGCAGAGATGAACGCAATCCACAAACGGTAACAGGACAGGATTCAGAAGGATTCGTTATCTCTTCGCAGAGATGAACGCAATCCACAAACAGAACCAGAAGCAGGGTAACTACCTCAGCACGGGTGGTCACGGTACGCGCAACCTACCAAAACGTGCTGGAAAGCTGACTAACTGCACACAGGATATAAACAGTTCGTGTACGTATACATCAGCGACACTGATGTATTAACGTAACACAAATACAAGGAAAATAATAAACGTGCTGGTATGCATATATATTGGCAATGAACCAATATATGATGCAAAGACCAGCAAAGTATCTTTATAACAAGAAACACGATCAGGGGCTAAAGCGACAGCAAGACTGGCTTACACTGAAGCTATGAAAACCCAAGGAAACCCTGCAGGAAGCAGATCTTTATACTGAGGTCATCCAATGGGAGCAGACATGCAGATTCCCACACAGGTGAATGATAATCAGTCACAAGCTGACAGCAGGGAAAGACAGACAAAGCTATGCAACTTGCATGGAAATAGATCAGAACTGCCTGAGCTGCAGCACTAATACTTCCAGTAATAGCTGCTGCAGCAGCGATCATTACAGCTTAGTTACCTTTAAGGTGGCTCTAGTCCTGACCTTGGTCAGAACTGGAATGCAGACAGGGTTCCCTGGCTCATCACATTGCTAGCCACTGCAGCCTGAAGTTAGCTGGCTATAGCACTAGCCTGCCAACATATTGTACGAAAAATATGGGTTACCAGCCGCCTTAATGTGCCAAGTATCAAAATGTATTAATTAGGGAAAGGGAACATAGTGAATCTTCAATAATATACACATATAAAAGGAACACTCATGATTCAACAATTAAAATTGCATATGCAAGAGCTAATATAGCCATCAAAACAGCGATAGATAATACATATTCCAGTTTAGTATAGCATATATATGGAGATGATCTCACACATGCATACTCCAAGCATCCCGCGCTAGCATACTGGTGCCCTGTGAATCGTGGATCTCTTCTGGAATCATATGCAAAGGCGGGCATAATCCCTGATGCCCTATGAATCGTGGATCTCTTCTGGAATCATATGCAAAGGCGGGCGTAATCCTTGATGGGCTGTTGGAACGTATTATCCCGGCCACTAATCTTTTGACTCCCAGATTTCTTGAGAAATGGAAGAAAAGTGCATTAGAGAGAGGTATTGAAATATTAAAAATGATTGCAGAGGAAGAGAGAGAGCAGTTAAAGGAAGTAACAGAAGAAGTGATGCGTAGTGCAGCCGCACTTGAAGGTCTGAGCACACACAGTCAGTTTTCCTCTTTTAATGACAGTTTGAAGAAACAAATTGAAAATATGCAGGCTGTCATTAAGAAACAAAAACAGCAAAAATTTCAAAAAGACCTTGCACGATGGGACTCAGATGAGGCCCTTAATCCTATTAAAAGATTGGATAAGAAAAGAAATAGACAACGAAGAAGGACAGGATCGGAGGGACAGATTAGTACAGAGGCCTCAAGTTTTGACACAGATATATCAGAAGGATCAGGAGTCAGTGGTAAAAAGTCGGTTACTTTTTTAGATCAGGACAGAGTAGGCAGACGGAGGAACAGAGGAAGACGAGGGGGAAGAGGAGGAGGGAGAGGAGAAAGCAGCAGAGAAAGGTACAGGATGAGGAGGGAGCGACAGAGAGAGATGGAGGAAATGGAGCAGGTCCAGATAGAATTAGGAAAAGAAATGGACAAACGCCTGACAAGGAGTGAGACAGCCAAGAAGGGGACAGTTTGAGTTCCTCTGGGAGTCAAAATGTGGTTAATTTATCTACCTTTGTGCTACAAGATAAACATATTTCCCTCCTCAATAAGGGACTGTCCTTTTCACCAGCAACCTCAGGAGACATATTTGAAATTTACAAGGACATTTGTTTGTTCCTGAGAAAAGTGCTCCTTAGAGTAACTTATGGTAATTCTAATTCTCCAGACCATCAGGGATCAGAGAATTATGTAAGTCTCTCAGTGAATGAGAGGGAGACTTTATCTGCGTTAGAGGCCCTATTTGATGAAAATGCACTGGAGGTGCCGGTTGTAGACGAAAGGATGCCCCCTTCAGTATTAAATTTGGATGAACAATGTTTAATGAGACCCCCACCCTCAGGATTACACGTGAAATCTAGTTATATGCCTCCCCTTTCTCAGAACAAGTATATTAAAGTGTTTTTAGACACCATAGAAAAAGAGTTGTGGAAACTACGTTTGCCCCCAATTGCTGAAGATAGGAATTTGAGTAAAGATGAGGTGGAAGCTCTAAAAGAACTAACATCAGCACCGAAGATAGTTATAAAACCGAGCGATAAGGGGGGAAACATTGTGCTACTCAATGAGGATGTATATGTTAATGAAATAGAGAGACAACTAAGCGATAAAAACACATACTTACCTCTACGTGAAAATCCTTTTCCTTACATAAAAAATAGAATTAATGATCTTCTTGATGATGGCCTTTTCCATAATCACATCTCCAAAACGGAATGGGAATATCTAAAGGTTGATACATACAATGTTCCCACCATATATGTTCTGCCCAAGCTGCATAAGTCCCCTTCTAATCCCCCAGGAAGACCTATTGTCCCATCTGTTGGTAGTCCTACCCAAAGAATAGGGCAATTTATAGACAAAAAATTGAGTCCATTGGTGCGATCCCTACCATCATATGTTCAAGACACCCGTGATGTTTTGGGTGTCCTTGCTGGTCTCGAGCTGCCCCCGGGGTCCATCCTTGTGGGAATCGATGTTGAATCGTTGTACACCTCGATTCCGCATGAGGATGGGCTCCGGGCAATGTCCTTCTTCCTCCACGAGAGATATCCTACCGCGGGGGCCCACAATGAGTTTCTCGTCGATTGTATGCAACTGATTCTTACCCAGAATTGTTTTAGCTTTGGCGGTAAATATTTCCGCCAAGTACGTGGAACATCTATGGGGGCGGCGTGCGCTCCAGTATATGCGTGCTTACACCTAGGATTGTGGGAACGGAGAGATGTGTTCCCTAACCCGGATTTTGGGGCGCACGTCGCCCTATGGATTCGATATATAGATGATGTCTTGGTGGCATGGAGTGGCAGTGTAGGCGAATTAGAATTATTTGTCTCTACCCTCAACTCTAATAAACGTAATATTAAACTCACATACTCATATGGTAGTGAGATACCGTTTTTGGATTTGCGCCTTAGAGTTGATGGAAATAAAGTGGTCTCCACATCTTTTCGGAAGCCCACAGCTGGTAACACGCTTCTTCATGCCTCCTGCCATCACCCACCCTCATTAAAAAGAGGTATCCCCTATGGTCAGTTTCTCCGGTTACGGAGAAACTGTTCCAATGAGAATGACTTTCGGCTTGAGTCCAGGGACATGTATGAACGATTTCGCGTACGCGGATATACACATACAGTTTTGCGGAAGGCGTTAAAACGGGCATGGAACCTGGACAGAAAGGATCTCTTGGCCGCTTGCGGTGGGAGGTCCGGTGTGGAGGGAGGGGGACATATGCGGCTTGTGACCAGTTATGGCACCCATTGGGAGGGCCTGCGGGAATTGCTGTCTACTTTCTGGCCAATTCTGATGGCCTCGGATGAGATAGCAAGGGTGGTGGTGGGCCCTCGCCCACTCCTTACCGCAAAAAGAGCACCCAACCTAAAGGACAAACTAGTCTGAAGTGAATTAAGTGTCAATAATGACACATGGCTACAGAGAGGTGTACCCAATGGGTCATATAAGTGTAGCAGGTGTAAACTCTGCCTGTTTATTGAACGAACTAATGTGTTTGAAAATAGCGCGGGTAATGTAGAATATGATATACGATTGTTTATTAATTGTAACACGACATGTGTCGTTTATATGATACAGTGCCCGTGCAAGCTCAAATACATTGGCAAGACAAAAAGGGCCATGAAAGAACGGGTGTTAGAACATTTGGGTAAAATTAAAGGAGGTAAAGCAATAGGAGGTATATATGACCATTATAGAGAATGTCACAGTAATGAACTAACAGGTACTTTAGTTAAGGGTATATATAAACTAAAGGTATCCACTAGGATGGGAGATTTTGATGAACTACTATACTGCAAGGAAGCATCTTGGATCTTTAAATTAAAGACCGTGGCACCACTTGGTCTAAACGCAGAACTGGACCTAACTCCATTTCTGCAGATCCGACGGTATGATTGAGCGGTTGGGATATGTATGAACCCGCAATGAAAGGTAGGTGTCATGTGAAATAGGTGCCCTAAAAAAACAAATAATAAAAAAACAACAAAGAACAGTAGGGGTGTGTTTATCCATCCCTGTACCCTCGCTGTGGATTACCCAGAATATACCCTGCAACAGATGGATTGCAGACTCATGAACTGTGTGGACCTGTTGATAATCGCATCATATTATGGTGTGATGTGGAGCACTATTTGTCCAAGCGCCTGTCGTTTATATGTCGTTTGTATGGCATTTACCTGTCCTTCCCTCCACCGTGGTGCGAACTGGTGATGCTCCTATTGGTTCCTTTAAGACTTGGTATGCCTGCTCTGCGCAAGTGCTGATTTGAGATTGACACATTTATGTATGGCTGCCAGCCCATCTAGCTGCCCGTAGATCATAAGTTATGCTGCGAGTGTGGAGATGGGGCGGGCCTTCAGAATGTTCTTAATCGCATAGCCGTATGTTGAAGCCACACCCTGATGAAGCGTCACACATGACGCAAAATGTCGGTGGGCGGAGCCACGCAGCCTGAGCTTCCAGCCACGCTTCCGCACTGATGAGTGCTTGGCGTCTCGCGTCCGGCCGGTCTTCCCGCTGATAGCCTCTCTGGAAAAAGACAGCTGACTGCACTGCATCCAGGGTGAGGTGATTCAATCATCGTGGGGAGCAGATGAAAAGGACGGCTTCACACTCATTTAAGCCGCTTCATAAGCAGTGAGAGAAACCGTATCTCATGCACCGGAAAAGCTAAAGAAACGCCAGCATCTGTGATTGGTGAGACCCATCCTCTATTTCCCTATATGGATATGTGAACTGTCATTACTCCCGGGATATATGTTATGTCAGCCCCAATTACATGGACACAGAGTGGGGCAATAATCCTATTCCATTAACTGAGGCCATTGCCTGGAGTTTCGCTGGATTGTGGAAATATTAAGGGGGGCCCCCATCAAAAATTATCCACGATTCACAGGGCACCAGTATGCTAGCGCGGGATGCTTGGAGTATGCATGTGTGAGATCATCTCCATATATATGCTATACTAAACTGGAATATGTATTATCTATCGCTGTTTTGATGGCTATATTAGCTCTTGCATATGCAATTTTAATTGTTGAATCATGAGTGTTCCTTTTATATGTGTATATTATTGAAGATTCACTATGTTCCCTTTCCCTAATTAATACATTTTGATACTTGGCACATTAAGGCGGCTGGTAACCCATATTTTTCGTACAATATGTTGGAAGTAATTAGTTTTTGGGTTTGGCCCCGCCCACTATTTTTAGTGTGAGTAAGATGGACAAGTAGTTAGGGACAGCTGGTTTGCCCTTTTTTCTCCATATAGTTGTGTATAGCACTAGCCTGTCTACAGCACCGCCATTGCCTCAAATCTAAAGGCTCCAAGTTGGGAAAGCAGAGTTTGAGCACCAATTCAGCAAACCAATAGTAAAACATCATTTCCAGGCTATGTTTGTTGCTGCCTTTGTAAGGAGGATGACAGGAAGGGCAGTCTCAGCCAATGCACTGGACTGTATGCCGATACAATGGCACAGCTGTGTGAGTCCTGGTACAAGTGTGGACTGCTGTGGCTGGGGGTGAGTGTGGACAGGGCTGGCTGAGCCAATAGAGCAGTCACTGTGCTGCTAATGGGTATTATTACTTCCCTGGTTGTTGAGGAAGTGGCAGCCTTGGGGGGAAAACCTCCCTATTTCTCAAAGCCAGTCCATGCCTGTTGTCAAGGGAGTTGGGTGTTTCCATTAACGATGTTCCCTGCCATTAATGCAAAGACCAGATCATTTATGATGGGGACATGCCCATATTTCCACTTCTTGGAAGTTCAGTGCAGTGGCAAAAAAGATAATATACTTTATTTAGGTTAATTACATCTTTCAATCTATAGCTACATTAGGTAGGTAAAGCTCTTCTGACTACATCTGAACACTAGAGGATACTAATTACTGTTCAGAAAACTTGCTACTCAATAAACCTATTAAAAAAGCCAGTCTCCCCTGAGGGCCCATTCACACTTAAGTGTTTTGCCAGCGATTTCGGCAAAACGCTCAAACGCTAGCACTTTTCAAAGTGCTAGGGTAATAAAAGTCTATGGGCCTGTTCTCATTTGGGCGATTTGTGCTAATCGCCGCAAATTGCCCAAAAAAGCTAATCGCAAATGCGTAGCCTGCACCATTTTCAGGCGATTTCCTGGCGATCGCGTTTTAGTGCCATAGAAGCGCAAAACGCAATCGTTAAAAAATCGCCAGGTGTGAATGGTGATTTTTTTTGGCATTAATCGCCAAAAAACGCCAGAGCAAAACACTAGGAAAATCGCTAGCGTTTTGTGATCAGAAAGTGTGAATGGGCCCTTAAAGTTACGGCATCTTATTTATGTTTGTAGTTGCCCACACAGGAAGTATGTGTCAATTTTATTTTTAGATTTCTTTAAGGTAAACATAATAATAAAATCTCAAAATTATAACTGGCTTAAAAATGCTAAATGTTCTAAATCAGGAGAACAAAACATGTTACCATTGTTGGCATGGACTTTGTGCATTGTGCACATTGTTATCTGCCTTATTAATTAAAGGCTGTGGTATCTTATCCAGCTAAAATTTGTTCTCTATAATTAAGATTTTTCAACAATTGCTATACAGGCAGAAAACCTGTCAAATGTGTAACTCCGCGCAAACTTTTTAACTGTGTTTTTCCGTGGTCTACAGTCCATTACTGAAATTTTCCATAGCAAACATTAGCCCATGAAAGCTCTCTGGCAAAAATTGAAAATAATTTATATAAATAGGTTAACCCTTGTGTACCTTTCTAGTGGCATGCCCAAGGCGGCCTTTTTTTAGTATGCCTCCATTATTTTTAATGAGGCAGTAAGAGCTTTCTTATGTGGAGCAACCATTCAAAAGGTCACAGCGCTGTTGCATGACTATTAGTAATATGTCTTACAAAAAGAGGTGTGCTCATGTGTACATGAAATAGGCTTGTGTTCGCTGACTTTTAATTAAACAATATAATTGTGTGTATGTACTTGTGTTTATGCAGCTCGCCGTACCAAAGGGAGCATCAAATGCTGACTGTAGCCTCAGAAAATGTCTTTCAAATTGTAATCATGTTTTTTAATCTTCTGTCTGCTAGTTTGTATATTTATGGCAAAAAGCAAAAATGTTTGAATGCCGATAATTATCTACCTGACCGTTTTACCATTGACTGTATAAATGTGTTAAGTCATTGCCTTTGGACATATGTTGTTTGCTGTGTTGATTATATATAAGTTTTATTATTATGATGCTTGAAAGTATGATAGTATTAACCCAAAAATACATCATGAAAATTGTTACTGGATGCAAATTGATCTGACAGATTTAGATTATGTTTAGACCTAAAGCGGATCAGAGATAAAAAACTGACTATAACAAGTAACTAGTCTATATATCTTATTTAAAGTTTAGATAGTTTACACAGCAAATGTACCTGCGAACAGCTTCAACAGTTTATGATTGTTTTTTTCTGTGATACAATGAGAGCAGCCATGCTCTGTTTGTCACATTACACACAGGCAAGCTGATAGCATCTCCAGCCCTCAGCCTGTGACAAATTCACTCCCTTTTCCTCCTCCCTCCTCCCCTCAGCCTCTGAAATCTCTGGCTAGTAACCTCCTACTCCTCCTGCCCAAACTGAGATCTCATAGGCCCTTGCTACGGTGCCAAGGCAATCTGGAGAAGCTGTGGGCAAGACTTATTTAGTTTATAGGGAATTAGAGTATTAAAACAAAAAAAGTATTTGGATGGAGGAATGCCCTATAAACAATATGAAAGGAACACAATTATGCAATGAGTAAAAGTTTATCTCGATCCACTTTAAATTCTAACAAAACATGCATTTATTTTAATTATTTATCAGTGACTTTATTTACTATATAATATGTCCAAGCATTTAGCCCGTGTCTGTGTATGTCATGCCACAGGCTACCACTGTAATTATTGTGTATTGAAAGTCAGATTTCTAAAAAACTCAAAAAGGCCCAAGCCTTGTACAACTGTTGCCAAAGTGGGAGGCAGGTCATGGAAAAGGGGGTACTGCTTTTGAAAAAGTGTCGGCCCCTATCTGAATGAACTGCAAAAAATCCCAAAAGGTGCACCTAGAGAATAATAGATTGTTGCGCATCCAGTTTGTTATCAAATGACGTAAATGTGACCTCATTATAATCATAATGAGAATCCATTATTCTAAAAAAAAAAATGTCTTTTTCAAAATTACAAACACGCTTGGGAAAGTTTCAGCAAAACTACAAGAGCTACTAAGAAAGTTTGCATAATTTAACTCTATCAGTTAGCCATTAAAAGGTATTATTTTTTTTCAAAACGTTTTTTTTTCTACCTATAGCAAAACTACACAAATTGGCAGCTGACAAAACATCCACTTTTGAACAAACCTGGTTGTTAGCTTTCCATAATGGTGGCACTTGTGGCCTTTTTTTCTGATGTCCTGGTTCTTCTGAGGCTATGCAGACCAAGAATGGTGCTGCAACAATTGTGCTGTAAAAATGCAAAAAAGTGGCCTGCAGAAAAGCCATAAGTGCACCTTGAGAATAATGGATTTCTGTGCATCAAGTTTATTATCAAATGATGTACAGTATATGTGACCACATTTTAATCATAACGAGTTGTAGAATATATTTTGTTGCATCTTATAGTTTGGACCCCTGTCACATAAGAATTAGGTTGGGACAAACACAATCTATCATGCAAAAAAAAATGTTATTTTCAAAATTGTGTTCAAATTTGGGAAAGTTTCAGCAAAACTATACCATATGGCAGCTTACAAAACATCCATTTGTGAACAGTCCGGGTTGTTAGCTTTCCATAATGGTGACACTCATCCATCATGCAAAAACTAAATGTCAAAATTTTGTTCAAATTTGGGAAAGTTTAACAAAACTACACGAGTAGACAGCTGACAAAAAACATGTTTGAATAGCCCTGGTTGTTAGCTTTCCATAATAGTGACATTTTATGCCTTTCTCTGACAATGCAAACATATAATGGTCTTGCAGACGTCTTCCCAGCACGAGTCCTGGCCTGGCCCGCACGCCGCACCCTCAAGCACGGAGGACGCTAAGGATGTCCTGCACCTCTTTCAGCCAGGTAGAAGAAGATGACTCTGCTGGCTGCCTCGGTTGTTGTAGCACAGCCTGGCTGTAGGTGTGGCTGTGTCTGGGCTAGGGGTAAGGGGTAAGGGACCCAAGATATGGGACTATATATCTAATATATAGTTATATAATAAATATACATGTAGCTATATCTGGGCTGGGGGGCTAAGCTGATAAGCCGAGAGACAGGACTGGAGAGAGGCAGAGTGCTGAAGTTAGTGTGTATATGTGTGTGTACAGTATATATATATATATATATATATATATATATATATATATATATATATATATATATATATATATATACCGTATTTTTCGGACTATAAGACGCACTTTTCCTCCCCCAAAAGTAGGGGGGGAAAGTCAGTGCGTCTTATAGTCCGAAGGTCACATTTGCGTGCCCAATTATTACAGATGGGAGGCGGGACTTCTGCCCTACAGACCCCAGGAACACGCTGCTGATCGGGGATAGAGGGACAGAGAACGACGCGGGCAGCAGTAGCACTTCGCTCCCAGAGTAATGTGCCCAATGCAGATGAGAGGCGGGACTTCTGCTGCACTGACCTGGGAACTGCCGCTGATCGGGTACATCAGAGAAAAGTTCAGCGATGTGGGCAGGAATGAAACCCAGCGAGCATTTTGCTCACGGGACTGTTTGCCCAATTAGTGAAGGTGGGAGGCGGGACTTCCGACGCACGGACCCCAGGAACTCGCGGCTGATCGGGGATAGAGGGACAGTGCAGCGATGCGAGCTGCAATAGCATTTCACTCCTGAAGCTGTGTGCCCAATGCAGATGGGAGGCGGGACTTCTGCTGCACTGACCTGGGAACTGCCGCTGATCGGGCACATCAGAGAAGAGTTCAGCGATGCGGGCAGGAATGAAACCCAGCGAGCATTTTGCTCATGGGACTGTTTGCCCAATTAGTGAAGGTGGGAGGCGGGGCTTCCGCCCCACGGACCCCAGGAACTCGCGGCTGATCAGGGACACCAGAAGAGTGTGCAACGATGCGGGCATGAATGAGCATCAGTGAGCATTGTGCTCACAGGACTAGTTTGCCTAATTAGTGAAGATTGGAGGTGGGACTTCCACGCCACGGAACACGGGAACACGCTGCTGATCGGGGACATCAGAGGAGAGTGCAGCAATGCAAGTAGGAGAGAGAGGCACTAGGGCTATCAGAGAGTGAGAGGCTGCAATTGGGTGAGTCACCAGAAACTGCTAAATACACACTAAATGACATCCAGTGAATGCTGAATAGTTTGCTTTCTAGCCAAATAATATTAATGTTGAGTGGACAGATCTCCTTGCTTAGTTTGCATTGTTACAGTATAGAGGGAAGTGGAGTAAATGTGTAGACACCTATGCCAAAAGGTAAAATGTAAGTATAGGTCAGAGTCAACTTGGTCTGCTTGCCCAGAGGATGTTGATTGTGATTTCTAACAAGAAAATATGCATTTGCTGCTGGAAATTGTATGATTCCATGCAGGAATTTTGTAATGAGGAGGTTAGTGTAGTTAGTGTACCTGGTGGGAGCAGCAGGTGTTAGTGTAGGATAGTTAATGTAACTGATAGGGCACCAGGGGTTACTTTAGCTGGGCAATGTACAGTAGCTTAGATAGAGATAGCTTGGGGGGAGAAGATCCACAAGACACTCCTGAACCATGGACACACCAGGTTTAGTATAATTTTTTTTTTCCCATAGTTTTTGTCCTCTAAACCTGGGTGCGTCTTATAGTCCGGAGCGTCTTATAGTCCGAAAAATACGGTATATATGGGGGGGGGGAGGAGTGAGCACCTGCCCACTTGTTCGCAATATGTTTTTTTTTTTTTTTGGGGGGGGGGGGAAGCTACCTGATTTCTATTTTGGGGGGGTGCCTTCCTGCCTGCTGCCTGATTTCTGTTTTAAGAGGGGCAAGTAATTGCCTGTCCCTGATATGTTTTTTTGGGGGGGCGGGGGGGAGGGATGAGTGGGGTCAGTAGATTACAAAACACCCACTTTTGACTAGTCCTGGATGTTAGCTTTGCATAATGTTGACATTTGTGTCCTTTTCCTGCTGTTCAGACTCTTCTGGGGATGTGCAAACAAAGTATGGTACTAAAATACTTTGTGAAAAAGACTGGCCTGTACAAAGCCACTTGCACACTTTGGATTTATTAGCCTGCTAGACAACTAGCCATCAACTGAGTGGTATGAGGTATTATTTAAACTGTCATAATTTGTAGAATATATTTTATGGTGTTTTAGGGTTGAGGCCTGTACAAACTCCTTTTTTGTGACAAACTGAATCAAAAGCAATGCAACATTTATTTTCATATATTATGTACCAAAATAAAAAGCTTGTAAAAAGAAAACAAGGTGAAAGATTTTAAAGTAAAATACATACATTGTTACCTTAGAGCCTCATCTTTTTAAATATGTATTTAATGAGGGTATATTACTGTTAATTTTGAAAATAAGGGCTTGGGTACAATGACAAAACAGAAATCACAAAACTGAAAAAAATACACCTTTATTTCCAAATAATATATTAAGCCCATACATTTCACTAGGGACATATTTTAAATGCTGGGATAACCAGGATAAATTGGCAAATACAATAAATGGGTTTTATCTATGGTAGCATTATTTACGTAAAAAAAAAATATAGTAGCTGGAAATGGAGTAATACTGGATTTTTTATTCCCCCCCCCCCCCCTTTAAAATGTTTAGAGAATATAATAATTATTACAAAAAAAACCTCCTAAAAGCCTAATCTGTGGTGAAAATAAACAAGCTATAGATAATTTAGGTGTGATATGTAGTGATAAAGTTCTTGGCAAATGAATGAGAGGTGCGCTGAAATGTGAAAATTGCTTTTATCCATAAGGTAAAAACAATCCATGGGCTGTAGTGGTTAAATAAATGGGGTAATGCTCTAGAGAGGTAAGGGTGGGGACCAGGTGTGAGCCTGGGGTGCTGGGCACCTGGGTGCAAGATTTTCTCTGGCCTATGGGAGTGGTTAAATTAACCGCGCCCAACCACAATACCACACCCATGTCCTGCCTAATCACACCCACACCTTCCACCTCTTTACGCATGCATGTGATACCCCATTCCTACCCCTCTTCCATGGGCTTGCTCCTGGCTGGCTTTGGCTGCCTGCTAGTCTGCTAGTCTCTGGAATGACTCAGGTTGAGAGGCTCTGCGAGTGCGACGCAGTCACACACTGCTTATTTATGGCTGCCTGCGGCCACCCTACTCTCGCTCGCTGTCGTGCGCTCCTCCCCCCGCCAAGCCCAAGCGTGAGGTGGGCTGCCTGTATCTTTCCCGTTGCACCGCGCAGCCTGCCAGTGTTGCCAACCTTTCACGTTATTTTTTACTGACAAATACCTAAAATGTTACTGACAAAAGCTTATTTTTACTGACAAAATTTCCCCACTAAATGCACATAAGAGACAGCGTTTCACCAGTAAATGAACGTAATGACAGACAGCCTTTCATCAGTAAATGCACATAATGAGAGACAGCTTTTCCCCTGTAAATGCACATAATAAGAGACAGCTTTTCACCAGTAAATGTACATAATCAGAGACCGCTTTTCACCAGTAAATGCACACAATAAGAGACCGCTTTTAACCAGTAAATGCACATAAGAAACCGCTTTTCACCAGTAAATGCACATAATAAGAAACCGCTTTTCACCAGTATTTGCACATAATAAGAGACAGCTTTTCACCAGTAAATGCACATAGGAGACAGCTTTTCACCAGTAAATGCACATAATGACAAAGCCATGTCCCTAGTATATGTAGCCAGCCTGGACCCCCTTTAGGTAGTGAGTGACAGGGAGCCCTTTAGGCAGTGAGTGACAGGGAGTCCTTTAGGCAGTGAGTTACAGGGAGCCCTTTAGACAGTGAGTGACAGGGAGCCCTTTAGGCAGTGAGTGACAGGGAGCCCCTTTAGGCAGTGAGTGACAGGGAGCCCCTTTAGGCAGTGAGAGACAGGGAGCCCCTTTAGGCAGTGAGAGACAGGGAGACCCTTTAGGCAGTGAGTGACAGGGAGCCCCTTTAGTCAGTGAGTAACAGGGAGCCCTTTAGGTAGTGAGTGAGTGACAGGGAGCCCCTTTAGGTAGTGAGTGAGTGACAGGGAGCCAGCCTGGACCCCCTTTAGGTAGTGAGTGACAGGGAGCCCTTTAGGCAGTGAGTGACAGGGAGCCCTTTAGGCAGTGAGTGACAGGGAACCCTTTAGACAGTGAGTGACAGGGAGCCCTTTAGGCAGTGAGTGACAGGGAGCCCCTTTAGGCAGTGAGTGACAGGGAGCCCCTTTAGGCACTGAGTGACAGGGAGCCCCTTTAGGCAGTGAGAGGTGGGGAGACCCTTTAGGCAGTGAGTGACAGGGAGCCCCTTTAGACAGTGAGTAACAGGGAGCCCTTTAGGCAGTGAGTGAGTGACAGGGAGCCCCTTTAGGTAGTGAGTGAGTGAGTGAGTGAGTGAGTGAGTGACAGGGAGCCCCTTTAGGTAGTGAGTGAGTGACAGGGAGCCCCTTTAGGTAGTGAGTGACAGGGAGCCCCTTTAGGCAGTGAGTGACAGGGACCCCTTTAGGTAGTGAGTGAGTGACAGGGAGCCCCTTTAGGTAGTGAGTGAGTGACAGGGAGCCCCTTTAGGCAGTGAGTGACAGGGAGCCCCTTTAGGTAGTGAGTGAGTGACAGGGAGCCCCTTTAGGTAGTGAGTGAGTGACAGGGAGCCCCTTTAGGTAGTGAGTGAGTGACAGGGAGCCCCTTTAGGTAGTGAGTGAGTGAGTGAGTGACAGGGAGGCCCTTTAGGTAGTGAGTGAGTGAGTTGCAGCCTGAGAGCGCTGTCATTTTTGTTTGTCTGTCTTGAAGAAATGTGTATACCATTGTATGATAAGCCGCACCACGTAAGTTATGCTTTTAATGTTAGGTTAGTGGTTAGGTCTTCCCCGAGGGGGCACGTCACCGCCGTGGGGAAGTCTAGTAGGAATGATTTGTGCACACATTATTGCTGAAGCTAACGCCTTCTGTACCTGTTTGAATGCATGTTGTGTAATATAGTACATTGAAGCTCTGCACTTCTTTGCAGCTAAATCAACTTAGGTGCAGCCTTCTGTATTTGGAAGCGCTGCCTACAATCTCTTCTCTATGTAAAATGTTCTAAGTATACTTGTGGTAGCCTGCATCCAATATGCATTCTAATTTTAGATTAGGGACTGGCACATAAATTTGCACTTAATTTGCATCTGAGTTGCAAGATAGCGCTAACAGATTCGGCATTTTTTCCTAGAAACGGGTAGATTTATAAGTTGAATGGAATAGATCTCATAGTAATAAAACTAGGATGCAAACTTACCCTGAATATCGCATGACTCTGGGTTGAAAGATGGAAATCTCATCGTTTCAATTGTTACCCAACTCAGAGCCTCTAGGAGGCTATGAGGCACTGGCTTAAAGTGGACCTGAACTCTTGCGCAGGACAGAAGGAAAGCATTTAGAAATGCACCCTGTATGTATTTAGAGAGTTCAGCCTACCTGATTCCCTTGGGCATTGTCCCTTGGGGATTGTCTGCGGAAAAAGGTGGAGGAGCTAGGGGGAAAGTTTGTGTTTCATCTTATGGAGGTTAAGGGGATGCAGGAAAAAAGGGTGCCGGTGGCTAGTGGACAAAAAGGGTGCCGCCATAGACTCTAATGCAATTATCATTAATACAGTGAAAAAAGGGTGCCCGATAAATATCGTTATTCGTTAACAACATTAAAACATTAAAGTTTCTGACGTATGTTATTGTTTTAGAAGCTTACAATGTTATAGTTTTTGTCATATTATTTTGTTTGTATGTACAGATTTTACGTTACTTAAAGATATTATCATTTCTATGTGTAAAAAGGGTGTTTCTGCAGGGGGAGTGGTTAGGGTTAGGCACCACCCATGGGGCGGTTAGGGTTAGGCAAAACTAGGGGGTGGTTAGGGTTAGGCATCACCGGGGGGGGGGGGTTAGGGTTAGGCACCACTGGGGGGGTGGTTAGGGTTAGGCCCCAGGGGAGGGTTCTGTGTGGGAGTAGGGTTGGGTTAAGCTGTATTGTTGAAAAAAATTACGATTTTTAACGTTTATATATTCTCATTATCAACTC
The DNA here is from genome assembly GCF_040937935.1 of Hyperolius riggenbachi. Classification (NCBI taxonomy): domain Eukaryota; kingdom Metazoa; phylum Chordata; class Amphibia; order Anura; family Hyperoliidae; genus Hyperolius; species Hyperolius riggenbachi. The sequence goes on from NC_090646.1 coordinate 564,675,381, forward strand.
CAGACTGTTTTAAAACCGTGTTTATCCATAACCAATTTCGTTAACGATGTTTATCATTATAGAGCTTTTGTTATCCACCAGCACCATTTCGTTATCCAGCCGGGCCCTTTTTTCCTGGCGCTCTTTTTTCATGCATGCAGATAAGGGCTCCGGTATTGTGGTGATCCCAGAATCTTTGCAAACATTACAGAATCCCATTAGCAGAGCCTTCACTAGTGGGGTTTCATTATATTTATTATTTAGCAATTTGTTATTAATGTGCATATAACAAGTAAAAAAAAAAAAAGGAAAGAAAAAGTTCTGTCACTCTTTCTTCATGAAAGAGCTATTGTTGTGCCATAGTTGCAATGTACTGACTTGAACAGTGAAATTTAGAGTTGGGCCGAACGGTTCGCCTGCGAACGGTTCCATGCGAACTTCAGTGGTTCGCGTTCGTGTCCCGCAGGCGAACTTTTGTGGAAGTTCGGTTCGCCCCATAATGCACCATGAGGGTCAACTTTGACCCTCTACATCACAGTCAGCAGGCCCAGTGTAGCCAATTAGGCTACACTAGCCCCTGGAGCCCCACCCCCCTTATATAAGGCAGACAGCGGCGACCATTAGGCTCACTCGTGTGCCTGCGTTAGTGAGAGTAGGGCGAGCTGCTGCAGACTGTCTCTCATAGGGAAAGATTAGTTAGGCTTAGCTTGTTTCTGGCTGCATACCTGTTCTGTTGCATACCTGTACTGTGAACCCACCACTGCATACCTGTTCAGTGAACCTGCCACTGCATACCTGTTCAGTGAACCCACCACTGCATACCTGTTCAGTGAACCTGCCACTGTGCATACCTGTTCTGTGAACCCACCACTGCATACCTGTACTGTGAACCCACCACTGCATACCTGTACTGTGAACCCACCACTGCATACCTGTTCAGTGAACCCACCACTGCATACCTGTTCAGTGAACCCACCACTGCATACCTGTTCAGTGAACCCACCACTGCATACCTGTTCTGTGAACCCACCACTGCATACCTGTTCTGTGAACTCACCACTGCATACCTGTTCAGTGAACCCACCACTGCATACCTGTTCAGTGAACCCACCACTGCATACCTGTTCAGTGAACCTGCCACTGCATACCTGTACTGTTCAGTGAACCCGCCACTGCATACCTGTTCTGTTCAGTGAACCCGCCACTGTATTCCTGTTCAGTGAACCCGCCACTGCATACCTGTTCTGTTTAATGAACCCGCCACTGCATACCTGTTCTGTTCAGTGAACCCGCCACTGCATACCTGTTCTGTTCAGTGAACCCGCCACTGCATACCTGTTCTGTTCAGTGAACCCGCCACTGCATACCTGTTCTCGCCATGGTGCGCACCAGTCCAGCACGGCCGTCACTACAGAAACAGCTGTTTGCGGTGCGTTACACGGTGAGTTTGGTGTGTCAGTGTGAAGCAGTACCTTAATTACACTACCTGATTGATGTATACACATGCAATATGTTTTAAAGCACTTTAGGCCTGTCATTTAGCATTCAATGTGATTTCTGCCCTTAAAACGCTGCTTTGCGTCAAATCCAGATTTTTCCCGGGGACTTTTGGCATGTATCCCACTCCTCCACCTGGGGGTCCAGGTGTTAGACCCCTTGAAACATCTTTTCCATCACTTTTGTGGCCAGCATAATTTTTTTTTTTTAAAGTTCGCATCCCCATTGAAGTCTATTGCGGTTTGCAAACTTTTACGCGAACCGAACCTTACGCGGAAGTTCGCGAACCCGGTTCGCGAACCTAAAATCGGAGGTTCGGCCCCACTCTAGTGAAATTGTCAGGTACAGAGGAATATCTACATTGGCGTACATATGGCATACACTCCAGGCACCTCCTATTTTAAAGAACTGGGATTGCTGAACCACAGAATCCCCAGTGATCCCGATATAGTTTTTATTCCTCCCCCAGAGGAAGGAGGCCCTGCAAAAACGTTGGGGGAGCAGAACAGATCTGATCAGAGTTGGCAAACTCAAACCAGGACAGCATAGAGACAGGTAAGCTGAGCTCCACCAAGGCTGCCAGGTTAGCACCCAATGATTACTGTAAAAAGAGGACTGATTGTTACTGCGGCTTCTGTCTGCTACAGAGGTACTGTCTATTATATTAGTACAACCTATAACTGCGGATTCTGTCTGTCATTGGGAGTTCTGTCTGTTACTATGGGTCCTGTCATAAGGGTCCTGTCGCTTCTTTGGCAGTCTGTTACAGGGTCTACGAGGGAGTCGCTGTCGTTTGCTGATCTTTGACACTATGACACTGGGTGGCAGTGTGTTGCTGTAGGTCTGATTTCAGGGGCAGTCTTTTATTGGAGGTTTGTGTCTTAGTAGCTGCCTGTTACTTGGGATCTACCATGAGTGGCTATTACTAAAGGTGGGAAGGGTGGAACCATCTATTAACAGCATCTGTCAAGGGGTCTGGTCTTTTACTAGTGACATACATGCTGCCTCGGTATGCTATTTGGGTGCAAGTGCTGTCTAAGCCATAATTCATTTCAACTTCAAGACATGCAATTCAAATATGAACTAAATATTAAAATGTTTGGATGCATGCGGCACAGCGCCGCCATCTTCCAACACCTCCTTCCACCTGGGGCACAGTTTTAATGTTTAACAGGCTTTCACTATAAATGGTCATGTAACTGAAAAACACTACCTGACCTGAATGCACCCTCTATAGCAGGGGTCTCAAACTCAATTTACCTGGGGGGCCGCAGGAGGCAAAGTCTGGATGAGGCTGTGCCGCACAAGGAATTTCACAATCGCGGCGCATCGTCGCCTCTGCCCACCCCTCTCACTCTTCCTTTACAGAGAGGGGTGGGGAGAGGCGGCGATCTGTGCGGTGATTGACGTCAGGAGGGGCAGAGCTGAAGCTGAAAGCTCTGCCCCTTCCAGGAAATGCAGGCGGATTGCCCCCCGGGCGATTTGGGGGCTCTGCAGCCCTCGTTTAGCGGCGGGGATGCGGCGGATTACTTGGGAGCACTGAAGCGAACTATAAGGAAGCTTTTGCTGGCGAGGGCCACAAAATATTGTATCGAGGGCCGCGAGTTTGAGACCCCTGCTCTATAGTATAGATTTTTTTTAATTCCTTGAGGCCTCGTTCACATCTAAAATCGTAATCCCAAATGCAAGCGTTTTGCGTTGTGTTTTTTTCCCCCTCCCGGCGCTTCACTGCGCACTACGTTTTTTGGTAAAAGCGCTTTCCTGGTTTTTAAATTCACTCCCTGACGCAAGTCAGGAAGTGAACTCTTTGAGCCGGAAAATAATAAATACAATGTATTTATTCTTAAAAACGTAATCGATGCACAAAGCGATTTTGTGAGCATTTGCGTTTTTTCTATACCTTCCATTGAGGAAAAATCTCATCAAAAATGGTACAGGCAGTGCTTTGCTGAGCAGATTGGAAACAAACCACTCAGATGTGAACTCTCTCATAGGGAATTATTGCACAAGCGTTTTTAGGGCGATTTTGAAAATCGTCTGCACTTGAAAAAAGGGCAAAAACGCCCTTAGTGTGAACGAGCCCTCATAGTGGTTTATTATAATCCGGTCTCCTAGTAGATTCAGCAGTGTTGCCAATCTTAAATTTTGCTGCTTGCTCTGGAAATGCAACTTTAGCTCAGCTTAATAATGTGAACTATACAACATTTGAGGTTCAGAAGTAGCATGACAATATCACTCACGCTTCTTATTATAATATAGATGATGCACTCTTTTTCATCAGCCCTCACTCTTCTTTACCTATCTTAATGATTAGAGTCTCAGAGCCCGATACCATTTCATGATTACATGTCAGTGGTTCCAAACTGGAAGCTCCTAATATAGAGCTTTCCGTAGAAACAGCGGATGCTTTGAAGTCAACATTTGATTTTCAGTGTGTCATATTAAAATAAAATACTCTGGAATCTACTCTCAGGAGCTCACAGGAATCCTCTTCTGACACATTATCCATCATTATTTAGTTATATTTTTGGGCCTCCTGGAAACATGGGACCATTAGCATAAATATCCCAGTTGGATCATATAGCTGAAGGCAGAATTACTCTATTGTCAAAGCTATTATATTGCTTCCTGTAATAATAACAAAAGCACAGGTGAGCTGGGATCCTCTTTAAGGGAGACACACACACCTGACACACACGCACACACACACACCTGACACACACACGCACACACACGTACACACACACCTGACACGCACACACACACACACACACACACACACACACATACACACACACCTAACACACACACACACACGCACACACCTGACACGCACACACCTGACACACACACACCTAACACACACACACCTGACACACACACACACCTGACACACACACACACACATACACACACCTGATACACACACACACCTGATGCACACACCTGACACACACACACACACACACACACACACACACACACCACACACACACACACACACACACACACACACACACACACACACACACACACACACACACACACACACCGTAAAGTTAAAATTGCAGATTTAAATTGACATATTTTTAAAACTTTGCTTTAGTTCAGCTATAGACTCTGTAAGAATAATTGGATGCCTGTAAGGGGTCCCTGTACGGTAAGTGACAAACAGCAGGAATCTGAGCCTCAAAGACCTAAATGACCAGCTGATTGAAATGTAGCAGAATGATGGGTTTTCAAATACAAAACTAGTGCACATGAAAATTAGGGATGTTCATTCGGATTCCGTGGAATTGAATTTCTGCATTTCCGATTAGAAATCTGTATTTTCGATCGGAATTCAGAAAACAGAAATCAGAATTCCACGTAAATCCACTTTACCGCAACTCGGTAATTTTAGCTCAATCACAGCATTCAGAAGCATTGGACCAATCACAGAATGCAAAATATTTACACAAAAAAATGTAATTAGCGGTAATTATAGACCAATACATAATATTCAGTTTTTCCAATTTTAATATCTTCTGATATCTGATTTTTTTTTTGTCATTTTTTGCAGTCTCTGATGCAAAAATTGACAAAATTTATACTCCTTGTAAACTGAAAAATAAAAAATGTGCTAAATAAAATCAGAAGTTGGAAAAATGGAAATCTGAAAGTGGAAAATCAGGTATTATAAAAACGGAAAATCAGAAAACAGAAATTGGAAAGTGGCATTGGCTGAAATAAGAATTTCTGCGGAATAGGATATGGGCATTTCCGACCATTCCTAATGAAAACTCATTTACATAAATATAAACTGCTGCCATCTAAGGCTTGGTTCAGGGTGTATCTGATTTAGTATGACATGCTGTACAACTTTAAGCGTCTGTTGCACGCACTACAGTATGGGTGCAAGCAACTCTATCAAATAAATGGCAATTCATCCATTGTCTGCCAAAACTGTGCAGGTCAGGTGTGTCCATTCTCTCCATTTCCAACAAACAAACCTGGACAAAGTAAAAATAGATTGTGTAAATGAACCCTAAGGACACGAGTTATATTTACTTAATGTCATTAAAATTGCCATGCGCAGGGAATGCACAACAATTTTTCCAATACTCTTGATAGTCAGATAGTACATGGTACCCTAGCAACATGCATATTACCTAGGTAAGTTTAGTCACTCTAATACAACAGCGTGAGCTACCTGTGGGGAGTACAGTATAGGAAAAATTGTAGTACCCCTTTGCATAGCAGTTTTAACTACATTTAGTGAATACACCCCCATGGGTCTGAGCTGCATGTTCATTTGTCTGCTGCCATCTACTCAAGGTAGCAATACACTAATGACCTCCTGTTAAACCTTATCTCCCTAAAATACAGAAAGAAAAGATACAAAACTAGCACTTTACATTTGCCTGAAATGCTGTATTTATCCATACAAAGGCACCCAGCTACAAACATTTAATTATCTTGAGATGAGCTTAAATGTTCACCTTAAAGAGAAACTCCGACCAAGAATTGAACTTTATCCCAATCAGTAGCTGATACCCCCTTTTACATGAGAAATCTATTTCTTTTCACAAACAGACCATCAGGGGGCGCTGTATGGCTGATATTGTGGTGAAACCCCTCCCACAAAGAAATTCTGAGTACGCACTCTTGGCAGTTTCCTGTCTGTGAACCTTGCTGCATTGTGGGAAATAGCTGTTTACAGCTGTTCCTAACTGCCAAAAACCATATAGCAGCTACATCACCTGCCAACAGTAAAAATGTCACCCTGTAATAAATGTCAGAATGTAAATCAGGGATTTAAAAGATTTTACAATGGGCAAACACTGACTAAATCATTTATACATAATTTTTGTAACAATGAAGCACTTTTTTATTACATTATTTTCACTGGAGTTTCTCTAAGATATTTTCCCATTCAAATTTGTATTTTTTCACGAGAAACACATTTTCAAAAAGGTTTGAACTTTCTAGGAAATGTAATGGATAAGTGGATGATTCTCACCTGAGGAAGGCGTGGTATACGCTGAAACTGGTAGTGACGTAGTGGCTATTACATAGTGCGGTCATGCCCTTTCTTCTCCTCCGCTATCCGCAGGAACATCGCGGAGAAAGGACAGGGCGGCCCCAGCTGCTGGCCAGACCGCGGCTTAGAGGAAAGATTGTGGGCAGGCCCCATACATGCTTGATCTAAAGAAAACTAAATGTAAGTGCAATACTTTATTGCGTTTGTATTACAAAGGAGTTAATGCACTATGGGAGCACTTCTTTTTTTCTTTTTCAAGATGACTCGCAGTACCTTCTTAAAAACGCAACATTATTCCTTTAGCTGGGTACAAAGTGTCATGCAGTGAGGGCAATCAAAGCAGCTTCACAGGGATGTGTATTGGGACCATTAGACCACCAGGGTAACATATGGGGTGGCCATTAGACCACCAGGGAAACATATAGGGGACCACTAAACTACTGGGGAGATCTGTATAGAGGAGGGGGAACAAGCCAAATAGGGAAATGTAATAGGGAAACTATAGCGATGGAGATGCCGTGAACACCATTACAATGAATTAAACTGTGTTAGACGACACCCACTTTTAAGACAACATCCTCTACATAATAAAACTTATAAAATTAGCCTTCACTATTAACCCTTTCTTCCTAATTTTTACCATTAAAATACTTTTATTATTTTTTTAGTTCAGGCTGAAAAGTACACATTGTAGCAAAAATCCAGCTTTATTTCAATTTCACCACCATAAAGTATAACAGGAACATAACTTTAGTTTTGTGTTAAACAGGCGAAATGGCCTAATAAAATGTGTGTTTTTTATAATTTTTTAAAATATAATGGGTAAACACTGAGAAATTTGTTTTCTTCTTTTTTTCTTTAAAGTGTTCCTGAGAGCAGGAATAAGAAAGATTGTATACTTACCCGGGCTTCCTCCAGCCCCATGAGCACTGCTGTGTCCCTCGCTGTCCTCCTGGGTACCTCCATTCGGCTGCAATCAGCCCCGGTAACTGGCTCAGTTGCGTCAGTCAAGCTCTTCTGCACAAGCGCGGATGGCTGCGCATGCACAGGAGAGCCTATCTGATGCGACCAAGCCAGTTTAACAGGGCTGATTGCGGCCGAACGAAGCCACTTGTGAGGATGGCGATGGTTGCAGCGGAGCACATGGGGCTGGAGGAAGCCCGGGTAAGTATAAAATCTTTCTTATTTCTGCTCTCAGGTTTCCTTTAAGAAGCATAAAAAAATAAAATTGGTCTTGAAAGAAAATACCTCCCAAATACAGACTAATTTGTCCCTGTCCCTCAAAGAAGCCCACAATCTTATCCCTACCGTAGTCATATGTCTATGTATGTATCATGTAGTGTATGTATCGTAGGCTAGGGACAATTTGGGGGAAGGCAATTACCTTATCTGCATGTTTTTGGGATGTGAGAGGAAACCTACGCAGACACGGGGAGTACATACAAACGCCTTGCAGATGTTGTCCTTTTCTGGGAATATATACAGTGGTGTGAAAAACTATTTGCCCCCTTCCTGATTTCTTTTTCTTTTGCATGTTTGTCACACTTAAATGTTTCTGCTCATGAAAAATCGTTAACTATTAGTCAAAGATAACATAATTGAACACAAAATGCAGTTTTAAATGACGGTTTTTATTATTTAGTGAGTAAAAAAAATCCAAATCTACATGGCCCTGTGTAAAAAAGTGATTGCCCCCCTTGTTAAAAAATATCTTAACTGTGGTTTATCACACCTGAGTTCAATTTCTGTAGTCACCCCCCAGCCACACCTGTTTCAATCAAGAAATCCCTTAAATAGGAGCTATCTGACACAGAGAAGTAGACCAAAAGCACCTCAAAAGCTAGACATCATGCCAAGATCCAAAGAAATTCAGGAACAAATGAGAACAAAAGTACTGTAATTGAGATCTATTAGTCTGGTAAAGGTTATAAAGCCATTTCTAAAGCTTTGGGACTCCAGCGAACCACAGCGAGAGCCATTATCCACAAATGACAAAAACATGGAACAGTGATGAACCTTCCCAGGAGTGGCTGGCCAACCAAAATTACCCCAAGAGCGCAGAGAAAACTCATCCGAGAGGCCACAAAAGACCCCAGGACAACATCTAAAGAACTGCAGGCCTCACTTGCCTCAATTAAGGTCAGTGTTTACGACTCCACCATAAGAAAGAGACTGGGCAAAAACGGCCTGCATGGCAGATATCCAAGGCGCAAACCACTTTTAAGCAAAAAGAACATTAAGGCTCGTCTCAATTTTGCTAAAAAAAATCTCAATGATTGCCAAGACTTTTGGGAAACTACCTTGTGGACCGACGAGACAAAAGTTGAATTTTTTGGAAGGTGCGTGTCCCGTTACATCTGGCGTAGATGTAACACAGCATTTGAGCAAAAGAACATCATACCAACAGTAAAATATGGTGGTGGTAGTGTGATGGTCTGGGGTTGTTTTGCTGCTTCAGGACCTGGAAGACTTGCTGTGATAGATGGAACCATGAATTCTACTGTCTACCAAAAAATCCTGAAGGAGAATGTCCGGCCATCTGTTCGTCAACTCAAGCTGAAGCGATCTTGGGTGCTGCAGCAGGACAATGACCCAAAACACACCAGCAAATCCACCTCTGAATGGCTGAAGAAAAACAAAATGAAGACTTTGGAGTCGCCTAGTCAAAGTCCTGACCTGAATCCTATTGAGATGTTGTGGCATGACCTTAAAAAGGCGGTTCATGAAAGAAAACCCTCAAATAAAGCTGAATTACAACAATTCTGCAAAGATGAGTGGGCCAAAATTCCTCCAGAGTGCTGTAAAAGACTCGTTGCAAGTTATCGCAAACGCTTGATTACAGTTATTGCTGCTAAGGGTGGCCCAACCAGTTATTAGGTTCAGGGGGCAATTACTTTTTCACACAGGGCCATGTAGGTTTTGAGTTTTTTTTTCTCACTAAATAATAAAAACCATCATTTAAAACTGCATTTTGTGTTCAATTATGTTATCCTTGACTAATAGTTAACGGTTTTTGATGAGCAGAAACATTTAAGTGTGACAAACATGCAAAAGAATAAGAAATCAGGAAGGGGGCAAATAGTTTTTCACACCACTGTATATATATATATATATATATATATATATATATATATATATATATATATATATATATATATATCCTAGTAGTCTGAAAAAAGAAGTGAGAAGTTTTGCTGATTGAATAAGGACATATTGTAGCTGATCCATCATAACTGCTCTTGTCCTTAAGAGAGTTCTGTAAATTGGTACTAAAAGGGTTCACATGTATTGCTGTATGATCCCCTCATTTCGAATAGATCACAACAAATGTATCACATAATACACTTTTCATTGAAGAAGTGTGGTTTAATTGGGCGTCACTGGTACAGTCCTCATGCACCTCCGTATACTATATTTGTTATTTTAATATAAACCAATCTGGTAATATCTTATTAAATGACATATTTTTATACACACTTGTACTGATTTGTCAGCAGCTTGCAAATCAACACAAAAGTCTAATTTCAGCCTTCCAATAATGATGCGTATCGTCAGGTGTATCAGAATGTTTTCTTCACCTACACAAACAAGCCAAAATAACATGGATCTGTCTCGAACCTAGACAAAACTTCTTCATCCAATTCATTCTGTTGTACTAATGATAAATATGTGCACACTAAAAAGAATCTGAAGTGAAAATAAACGTATAATATAATCATTTGTATGTGTAGTACAACTAAGAAATAGAACATAAGTGGCACAGATATGAGTCTCATATTGTTTCCAGTACATGAAGAGTTAAGAAACTTCAGTAGTTATCTATGCAAAAGAGCTTCTGTGAGCTCTCCGACCCAACTTGGGTCAGCTACAGTGCTGTTTTATGAAGCACTTATCTCAACCTGTCTCTCCCTGTTTCTTGTTTGTTTAAGGATTTACCGGCAGGAAGTTCAAATGGTCATTAGCTCTGCTCTGTTTCATCATTTAAAATACAGGGGCCCATATGCAATTCACTTTTTCTCCTAGGAGATACATTTAAATTGTCTCTTTAAAATACATTGTCAGAACCTTGAAATTGAAAAAGTATCAAAAAGTAAGTGAGAAAGTACTAACAAAATTATTTTTAGTATTTTCTGGCGTGTAGGTGGTTTAACCACTTAGCAACTTTTGCGACACTTTTCTACATCCTTGTTTACAAACACCTATAAACACATGTAAATATTTGGTTCTGTTTTCTATATTTAGAAAACTGAGTATGTATAGCATCATCTTGTGGCCAAAAAGTAAAACTACTTCCAAATACACCATTATTCACTTACCATAGAAAAATTAAATACATTTTCATTCTTTTTGAAACTCCTTCACCCCTAACCCAAAATAAAATATTATCGCCATACTTTGTACTAGGGACACAATTTAAACATTGTAATAACTGGGACAAATGGGCAAATAAAATGTGTCTGTATTATCTACAATAGCACATTTTATTTTTAAACTACAATGGCTGAAAGCTGAGAAATTGTGATTCTTTTCATTTTTTTCTTCTTCTTCCCTGTCAAATACATATAAAATAATATAATTCTTAGCATAAAGTACTGCCCAAAGAAAGCCTACTTTTTCCCACCAAAAAATAATGTATAGATCATTTCAGTGTGAAAATTAGTGATAAAGTTATTACCGAATGAATGGGAAGAGCTTTTGAAGGGGAAAAAAACCTGTGGTAGAGAAATGGTTAAAAGGCCTTATATTGACAACTTTGAAAACATCACCTAGGAGGAAACTCAGGAGAAATGAGAATTGAAAATATTAGAGAATGATGCAATGTTATAAAAAAAAAAAAAAAAAAAAGCTTTATAACTCAAAATTAAAAATTGAGACTTTTATTTGCTACTAATGTTCTATTCATTATCTGTACTACACATACAATTCATTATATCGTACTTTTTTTGTTGCTTCAGTGTCACTTTAAGTCAGCAATCAATCAGATTCAACTACTAAAGGGTGGTCTGTAATGGATTAAATTGTATGGAATTATCTGGCTTCTTTCCATGTAATATATTAGCAGCGTTGCTTTCATTGTGACCACTGAACAGATTGTTTTCCCATTTTGGCTACATTATCAGACACCTGCATGAAAGAAAGGCATATGTTCATATTATGTCGTCCCTTTCCATGTCTGGTTGTCAAGGGAAACAGGTCACCTTTCCATGTGAATCAGAAGCACAGAAAGCCTCACAGAGGATGAACACCTCGTGCCTAATCAGTAATTGCACGTTGCATATACTTTTTCCTGTGTTCAGATGGAAATCTCTGCACTATAAAACCATTGTTGGGCCAATAAAAACTCAGCAACCTATTCTCCTTCTCTAAGTAATTTAACTTGATCCATGCAGAATTACAGGTTATTCAAGAAGTGCCAACAAACCTGCCATTAGCAGGAGAATTAGGATTATAGCACAAGTAGAGTTCTTAAAAAGCTTTATCGTATTCAGGTAAAGATTGTTTTCTTTACATTTAATGATTTCTATTTTATACGAGTGTCAAAATCTGTTCTATCTGTAGTTAGAAATGGCAAAATAGTAAAAAAGTATGTACAGTACAGGAGAGAAATAACCGGACGGAAAAATATGGGACACAGACATGAGCAGGTGTCTGATGTGATAGAGGTAATATGATGTTCAGTTAAATATTAACACAGGTAGCCTGCCATTAAACTAAACCTTTGTTAATTACGTGAGCCCAGGGAAGACTCTGGATAGTGTTGAACTTTCCTGTTCCTCCGCCCAACACAGTCCACTGGTAAAGCTCTTTGACCTGCTTGGGACGCAAGTATTTCCAAGGATGAGTGCTTCATTACTGCACATGCTTGGATCCTGACTCATTCATGCACAGTAGCAATGCACCTGTCCTCAGAACTACTCGGTGACACAAGAAGTTCAAAAGAGCTATTAGACTGAACAGCTTTACTGGCTGACATTACTGGAACAACGGGCCCGACAGAGGAACAGGAAGGTTCTATACTATCCAGAGTCATCCTTCTACTCAGGTAAGTATCACACCTGAGGTAACTTTTCTCACTTTAGGTTTGTTTTAAAGAGACACTGAAGTCTCTTTTTTTTACCGTATTTTGTTATAAAGTCCTCTTCAGCATAAAAATTCTAAGTGGAATCGCTGCATCCCCGCAGCAGATGAGTGATTTATTACCGAGAAATAGACCTACAAAGTTCCACGACTTTGCAGGTTGCAGATTATGCTGCCCTGGGGAGGTAGAGCTTTGTGCAGTAGCTCTGCCTTCTTCACAACAAATCTCTGCATATATCTGCCTCCCCCCTGCCCCTCTCAGTGAAAGAACACTAAGAGGGGCGGGCAGAGACGGAGATAGGTTGTGGAGGATCGGTGGAGATTGACTGTAGAGGAGGCAGAGGTACAGTGCAAAGCTCTGCCTCTTCTAGGAAGAAAAGCCCTGGAACTTTGCAGGGTTATTTCTCTGTAATAAATAACTAGTTCTGCCACGTGGATGCCGCGATTCCACTTGGAAGTTAATGCTGAAAATGACTTTATAATAAAATTAGGTAAAAAAGGAGACTTCAGGGTCTCTTTAAAGACCACCATATACTAATCAATATTTTTTAGGGCCTGGGGGACTAACGCAGTTGTACACAGTTGTGTCCGCTTCTGTCCACTTTTCAGCATCTGTAATTGATGTGTTGCTGAAAAGCGGACACAACTGTGCACAACTGCATTAGTGGGCTCGGGCCCTTAATAGATTAGATGTTAGATTCAACACTAAACAAACCAAACATTCCACAATTGTACTATTGACTGTAGATCATGAAAAGCAAGAAGGTACCCAGGTAAACAATCAACTTCAGTTAGATATCGATAGATATTGATCATTTACCTAAACTTAAAGAGGAACTGAAGTAAAAGGTATACAGAGGCTGCCATATTGATTTCCTTTTAATCAATACCAGTTGCCTGGCAGCCTTGCTGGTCTATTTCTCTGCAGTAGTATCTGAATAACACCAGAAACAAGCATGCAGCCAGTCTTGTCAGATCTGACTTTAAAGTCTGAAACACCTGATCTGCTGCATGCTTGTTCAGGGGCTATGGCTAATAGTATTAGAGGCAGAGGATCATCAGGGCTGCCAGGCAACTAGTATTGATCAAAAGGAAATAAATATGGCAGCCTCCGTATACCACTTACTTCAGTTCCCCTTTAAGCCAATCTGATATTGTGTGGTTGGCTTTAGGTGGGCACCATACTGATAGATTTCAGATAACTGTCAGATTGTCAGCAGGAAGCAATGCTGGTTAAATATCATGTCACCTCTCCCCTGTTCCAGTGCCAACCCTGGCTCTCCCATGTCCTATACTGCAGCCAGCCCCCTACAGCTAAGTGTAACCAGGGCCAGTTCTACATCAACAACAACAACAAATAACATTTGTAAAGCGCTTTTCTCCCGTAGGACTCAAAGCGCATAGTTCTAGACTTTTTGCTGCCTGTGGCAAACTTGTGAGGATGCAACCCCCCATCTCCTGATTTGAAATGATCGCACAGCAATTTGTACAGCACGTTATATAGTGTAAATATTTCTGCTTCATTGAATGTTCTCAGTCAGCAAGGGAGCATTTGCAACAACTTGAGACATGACATTCTGCAGCTCAGCACAATAACACGATGGGTGGCTGCGAGTCTGTGGCAAACAAACGGCTTGCCGTCAGCCAGTTGTCTGACCTCCATTCCTCCTCAGTCAGAACAGCAGTGTCAACTCCTCCCTTCTGCTGTGCAAGTCAAATGAAACACTGCTGCTCTCTTGCCTCCCCCCTCCTCATGTATTCTTAGACTTCTCACACAGCCCAACAAGCTGCTTTTCCCCAATGATGACCTCTTCACCTCGCTCTCCTCTCACTTCTCCTCCTACTCTGACTGCATTCTGTAAGCGTGAACACACAGTGCTGCTCCTGTAATCTCTGGCTTGATGCAAATGTTTCACCATGCTACATGAGAGAACCGGCCTTGAGTGTAACCCTAGACAACCAGGAATATCTATAAGATGGAATAGGACACTAAAAAGTAGCAGGTGATGGGGACATAATAGCACAATTAACACTATAATAGAGAATTGAAGAGATAAAAATAGGGACACCGAGATCCCAATAGGGTGTAGTATGTACTGGTGATGAGGGAATGATAAAGTAGAGTAATACTTACAAACCAGGGTTACCTCCTAGGCAACCACTGTAAAGGCAGGTGGGGAGAACAAACCAGTCCCCACTCAGGATTAAGAAATCGCTCTCTGTAGATAGGAAGAAATGATGAGAATTTCCGCCCTTCCACCCAGGGTGGACTGGTATAGTACATAGCAAGGAAATGAACAGCGCTACTTAAAAACAGGCAAGTGCCTACCTGCAAAAGAGTGCAAGCCCCACTTGTGGGATATAATACACACCGAGCATACATATGACCTGTCTACCACTGGAGGAGGATGTTAGTTTCCCGTAACAGCTTGCATGCAACCTATTAAGTACTCGTCCCTCCCACTGCGAAGAAGTCGATCCTGGACTGGTATAGTGGCAAAAGAGAACAGAGGCGCCAAAAGGATAAAAGGATGTCATCTCTTTATCCTTTTGGTGCCTCTGTTGTCTTTTGCTACTATACTATGCACTGATGAGGATCAAACAATCCGAAACAGTCTGTATGCATGTTGGATTATTATGGCTCTGTACAAATTAACAAGCTGACACATCATTGCATTCCAGCGGTTCTGGAGGTGTGTTTAGCTTCTAAGGGTACAATGGTTAATTTGCATATATTCAGCAGTGGTGCCTGGGAGACATCTCGAGCTCACTCCAACCTGAATTATCGCAAATTCTTTCTGTTTTAAGAAAGCAAACTTTTGTGCTACTATACTATAATAGAGAAAATTCAATGGGGTGTATGCACTAAACTTTGTAAAGAAGAATAACACATGTAAAGTCTTACTGCACGATGAGTGGAACGTAATACATTGCATGTAATCTATTGCATTCTGCTCTACTTATCGTGTGGTAAGACTTTACACACATTTTTCTGCTTAAAGTGGACCTGAACTCAGAACTTCCTGTCAGCTCTAAAAGATAAGCAACAACATTTCTTTGTTACAGCTGATACAAATCCTGCAATAAATCTGCAGTGTATCTACTTCCTGCTTTCATAGCAGCAGACATATTGTTATGTGTACAAATGAGCTCTCTGCCATGACAGTCAGGTGACAAAGCTAAGGGATCAAATTATAACTTGTTTAGCTTATTCATAGATGGTAGGAATTAGACAGGCTATACACTCTAAATACATACAGGGTGCATTTCTATATGTTTTCCTTCTGTCCAGTGCAAGAGTTCAGGTCCACGTTAATGCAGTTTAGCGTATACACACTTATGTGAGCAAAACATGGGACTATTACAATTAAAATGCTATTTAGCCACCTTCTATAACAATGTCCAATTTGAAGACAAAAACATACGTAAATGAAACCAGAGATGTAGACTCTAGACTCTGCTACGCAGACGCAGTACTATTCTCCGACAGTGGGACATGGAGGGAACGCACTGCGCTTGCTCAGACTGGCCGCAACTGTCCGAAACCTACGGGACCCGGTACAGAAGACAGAGAAGACTGAAGACGGCAGCGTGGGAGCGATCCGTGCAGATGGGGCTGGAGGAAGCCTCAGGTATGTATAAAACTTTGAAGAGTCTTTGTCTCTGGTACACTTCAATGCTAAAATTGCCACCATACATTATACCAGCAGAATAATAAGTTTTATGACAAAAGGGGATGACTGCTAGCTAAACTTAGTTTGTGGTTTGTGGTAAACCTAAATGTATATCACTTAAATGTCATAAGTAATGATCACATTATTGCTGTTTAAATAGGGACACTAAAAAAGAAGCTCACTATCTATTCCCCACCATAGTTATAGTCTAATGTCCTACCAGACATCAGGCCCAATTCAATTCCATTTGTCTCCTACGTTTTCTTCTAGGTGATATTTTTATCTTATCAATGTGTTGATAAGATATATGTTGGCGCTTGATAAATCAATAATAATAATATACCTTTTAAGCCACCAGCAGGTGAGAAAATACTCAAAATAATTTTAGTAGCACTTTTTCACCAGCTTTTTGGAACTTTTTCAATTGTAGAGGGCTCAAAAGTTATTTTAAACAGAAGATGAAAAATGATCTCCTAGGAGAAAACTAGGAGTCGGAGAAACATTGATTTGGCCCGTAATGTCATACTAGAATAAAAATGAGTGATGTCATTCAGAATGTTTTGAGCCAGAAATACTCTTTCAATAGGCTCCTTAGAATTCTATAGGTTCACTTTCAGTGCAGTCACCACACTTTCAAACACCTCCTTTAATCTAACTACTTTCTTGTTCCATTACTTTTTCAACTCAAAGCAATGGTAAATTGATGCAGAAGGAGTCCACTATTGTTTAAAATTGAATGGATTGGAACTAGGGGATTAAACCCTTACTGTTTACCTTTTCACTCAGTACAAGACAACATAGAGGGTGAGAGAAGCTGTATTAAATATATCAGTTACCTGCCCACCTTCCCATACAGAAGATAGAGCAGCAGTGCTGCCAGCTATTACACAATATGGAGGGCTAGGAGGGCTGTTACAGGAATAAACTTAAAGAGCAAATTTAATAATGTCATAAGTACCTGTCAGGCCTTTTTGCTTTCAAATCCCTTCTTGAGCCCCGTGTCAACTGGATTCTGGCACATGGCCCCAGCCCCTTGCGAAAAAAGGCCTCAGCACTTTCTCTATCTGCAAGCGGGTGGGGCTATGCCTATGTATGGAGATGACAACTTATGCAGAGCTTTGTATGATAGGGTAAGAAGTTTGAACTGGATCCTTTGGGTAATTGGCAGCTGATAGAGAGATTGAATGGTAGGGGCATCATCAGAGGAGTCGGAGGAGAGGTGGGTGAAATGAGCGACAGAGTGAACTGCTGGTAAGGACTGGCGAGATGCCAATCTACTTTTTGGTAGACCGCAGAGTAGAGTCTGACAGTTGTCAAGATAAGATGGGATTAGAGCATGTACAATAATTTTAGTAGACTTTAGTGAAAGGGAGAGACAAATTCTGGGGATGCTTTTGAGATGGAAGTAACAGGAGGTTGTTAACCACTTTGTCCTCCTTGACGTATAAAAACGTCAAGGAGGACAGGCGCGCTCCCGCGGCCGATCGCGCGCGTGCACGCGCACTCCCGGCTGCGGAGTCGGTAGCCACGGAATCAATGTATCGGGCTGGGGAGCCCGATCATTGATTCCTCTCCCCCGCTGAAAAAGCGACAGCTTGTCTCGGAAGCTTCGCTCTTTCTGAAGCTGTGTCCCTCTAAGCGTACATTGTACGCTTAGAGTGACGTCATGTAAAAAAAATCGAGATTGCCATCTTGTGGCCAAAATGTAAAACTACATGTAAATGCCCAAAAACATTACAATACACCAATATTTCCCCAAATAAAACACTTTTAAAACCCACCCTCCCCAAAATGCCCACATAAAATGTTTAATAAAAAAAAACAAAAAAAACATTACTATAAAAAAAACAAAAACACATAAATATTTACCTAAGGGTCTAAACTTTTTAAATATCTATGTAAAGATGAAATATTTCTCTCTATTTTTTTTTTATAAGCTTGTAAATAGTGATGTATGCAAAACGGAAAAAATGCTCTTTTATTTCCAAATAAAATATTGTCGCGATACATTGTGATAGGGACATAATTTAAATGGTGAAATAACCGTGACAAATGGTGAGCCCGCAGCCTTAATAACTTTATGCACCGGGGTTGAGGTGTATATGCCATATATCACACGGGTGATCATTTGCATGGGTGAAGGTGTGTTGTACCCGCTTTTGAAACAGTATTATGCTATGTACTGCTGTTTTCTATTCTGAGGAACATACAAGGAGAAGGCTAAAGGAAAGTGAGATGTCATCTATCATATGCTATCTATGCTGATCGTAACTAGTCAGCCATCAAATCTGGTGAGCGTGATATCTATTATCTGTATTGGAGACCTGAGATTGCAGACTTCAGAGTGGACTCTGGACTCTTGTTCATGTAA
Source organism: Hyperolius riggenbachi (assembly GCF_040937935.1). NCBI lineage: Eukaryota > Metazoa > Chordata > Amphibia > Anura > Hyperoliidae > Hyperolius > Hyperolius riggenbachi. The sequence continues at coordinate 564,694,003 of NC_090646.1, forward strand.
TTTATGCCAAGGAAGTGTGTTGTGGGAATTTGAGACTTACCAAGGCTGGTGTTGAGCGCTGTACTTTAACAGCTACATACTTTGCAGGGTGTCAATACGCACCCAATTGTATAGCGATCCACCTAAACGTATTGTACTGTGAACTTTTGATCCACTTAGTTGTATTTCATTGTGAAGCTTTATTAATTGTGTTGAGGAGCGCACATACCACCTGATCTCCAACCGTGACAAATGGGCAATAACAATACGTGGGTTTTAATTATGGAGGCATGTATTATTTTAAAACTATAATGGCCGAAAACTGACAAATAATGATTTTTTTCATTTTTTTTTCTTATTCTTCCTGTTAAAATGCATTTACAGTAAAGTGGCTCTTAGCAAAATGTACCCCCCAAAGAAAGCCTAATTGGTGGCGGAAAAAACAAGATATAGATCAGTTCATTGTGATAAGTAGTGATAAAGTTATAGGCTAATGAATGGGAGGTGAACACTGCTCGGATGCATACGCTGAAAACGACTGAGATGTTAAGTGGTTAATGTGTTAATTAATATGTGGTTTAATGAGAGCACAGAGTCCATAATTACCCAGTGAGCTTTCGGAGTTGATGTTCTTTTACATTGACGGTAACTATAAATGGGAGCGAAAAGATGGAAATATCACAATCGTCATTTTGTTCATGTTAATCTTGAGGAAACAGGATGACATAAATGTAGAGACTGCAGATAGACAGTCAGTGTACAGAGGTCAGGGGACAAGAAATGGATTTAGATGCCATCGGCATAGAGATAATATTGAAAACCAAAAGAGCTTATTAATTGTTCCAGGCCATGGGTCTAAATGGAGAGAGAAGAGGTCCAAAGATGGAGCCTTGTGATACACCAACAGACAGCAGGTGTAGAGAGGAGTTTGTATTCAAGTAGGAGACAGTGAAAGAATGCCCATAAATTTAAGAGGGGATCCAGGCATGCGCTAGGCCCTTGATTCCCAGTGATGAGAGGGTATGGAGAAGCAGAAAATCATCAACTGTGTCAAAGGCAAAGAAAAGGTTTAGACGTATTAATATAGAAAATTGGACTTTGGATTTTTCAACCAGGAGGTCATTTGCGATTTTTGTAAGGACTGTTTCTGGGAATTAAGCATGAGACCATACAATAAAATGATCCCATTTTACGGCAATTCGATAAAAATGATCGAATCGCCTGAAAAAATCTAAAGCTTTTTTTTTCATTCGACTGAAAAATCCAATCGGATTTCCCGTTTTTTCAATTTTTATCGATCCAGAATGCCAGATATTTTTCAACAATCTTTCTAAAGAATTTATGGTGTGTGTTAGATTGTCTATTTTTTACTATACACACCCTAGCAATTTTCTCAGAGTTTCTAATCATTTTTATCACAATTGGGGAAAATTTAACACAGGTGTGTGGTACATTGATCATATTTTTTAAATGTTACAATTAATTGTAAGGTGTGTGGCCACCTTAACAGTTGTGCACTAGGTTAATGTCCCACGTCAAGCAGGATGGGTTAAGGTTAGGCACAAGGCGAGGAACAGATTTAGGTTGGACTCTAGGAAGGGCTTCTGGAACTTTCTCAAAACATTTCAGTAAGAAAATGTCAGAGGCAGAAATACTAAACAAAATGCTAGAATTATTTACCCACAACGCTATCTATTCTGCAAGCCGACAACTCACGGCACGGCAGCTATCAATAACAGCCTTTGAGTAATTCCACAACAGGAACACAATTACTGTATCCCTACAAGACTATAAGCAAAGATAATTTATTCGTTTCACTTATTTACCATCAATATCTTATATATCAGTAATAGTTTGAAAGAAGCATTATATTACAGTATATACTGCCGCCACCGCGTACAATTTCTAAAGTTGTTCTTTCAGTGCATTAGAGCCTTTACAATAAAGTTTGTTAAACCTTTTGCAAAACAACAAACAGCAACAAGCAAATATGAGACTAAGACATCAAAGCTCTATGCCAGAGCTGCTATACAGCGCACATAATTTATTCATCCATAATTGCAAACACCTTAATTAAATCACCAAGTAGAAAATAACCTGGGGCTTGTAGTACAACTGTAAAGTGGCACAGACACAATCTGATACTATTTAAAAAAAAAATCACAAGCAAACTAGGTTTAATCTAAGGGATACCTTAATTTTAGTCAATATGTTGCTATTGGGGGGGGGGGGGGGGGGTGATGAAACTGCTAGCAATTCCATGTTCAAGCAGTAGCTAGTGGGCTTCTCAACTTCAATTCATTAGTAAATACTGTTGATTAATAGTACATACAGTATTTCTCTACTCACCCCACCCCTTCTTTGATTAATGGAGAATTAGATTAACAAGTAGAGAGTGACTACAGACCAAGGTGAAGGTGAAAGCCTGCTGCATTGCCGCTCGCCGCCCTCCATTGCTAGCTTCACTGGCTCTTAGCGCCAGGCTTGTCCTTCCAACCGGCGCCTGCTGCTCCCGGATGCTCCATCTCCACGCTGTGGGGCACAGCCACAGGCGACCTGGGACTCTGGCCTCTCCACGTGGGCTGCAGCCACCCTAACCACACTAGCTGCAACTTTCTCACTGCCTAGGCCGCCAATGCACCTCGCTGGACTGGGCTGCAAGCCAGGAGCTGGATCACTGAGAGCAGCCACAGGTACTCCACCGCTGCAGTGCCACAGCACCTCAGACCTGTGTCCCACCATCATGCCAGGTCCCCTGTGCCCACAGCCTGTTGTCGCACTCTAGGCCTCCAGCCTAAGGCCATGGACTAGGCCGCAGCCACCGCATGCCAGAAGCCATAAGCTCCACCATCAAGCTGGGTGCCCGCAGCCCCTCTTGGACTTTATACCTTCAGACTGATCCAGGGCAAATGCCCTGCCACTGGGACATGTAACCAGGCCATCAGGCAAACCCCAGGGTCTCTCTCTCTCTCTCTACTATCCCTCTACACTATTCTGATTCTCTCTCTCTTTTTCCTTACACTCTTTTCTTTTACAAACTGCGGGGCATCTGGTACTGCTGCAGAGCGAGCGTCGCCGGTAGATGTGGCTGCTCCTCACATGGCACTCCAGTCCGCCCCACTCGTCCTCCACTAGTCATGTGCTGTATTGTATATGTATATGCTTACTTATGTACCATACTGTACCTGTGTGTGTTGAAGGATCGCATGTATGTGTTTGTACCATCACCGACCCTGTATGGGCCAAAAATAATTCCGGGTACAACCCCCGTTGTACTTGGCGAAATAAATGATTCTGATTCTGATTCTATAAGATGAAGTGGAGAGAGAGGCTAGGTTCACAGTGGTCAGGAACCATGTCGTTAGGGCAAGAGAGTTGGGACATTTCGCACAGCAACATAACACACACTTTAGTATATGCTGCAGACTGTGTTGATAGAGAAATTAAAGGCAACCTGCCTCCAAATAATGTCATCTTTTGCACACATACAGCTGAATGGAAGTATGTCATCTGAAAAGCTGCAACTGTGCATGTGCGCTGCACCAAAAACACACCAAAAATTCAAAATGTTCACATTACCATTGACTTTCATCGATTCCAGTGCCGTGCTCGGTGTGGTGTAACATGCTTCTGCGTCAGCTGAAGAAATTCCATCGCATAGCAGTGCACAAAGTGTGTCAGGCTCCATTGACTTTAATGGCCATTGCGATTAAGTGCATTAAGTCGAAATGAAGCAACACGACACACAACGTAATAAGTGTAAAAAGGGGCCTGAAACATGCATGTGGCTAATGCAATCAGTCTTCAGTGAGAAACATGTGATCTGCATGCCTGTACAGAGTCTATGGCTAATAGTATTAGGGTAAGAGGCTCAGCTGGACAGCTATTCAATCTGGGTTGTTTACAAGGACATAAATAGAGAAGCCACCACATCACTTTCAGTTCAGGTGTGCTTTAAATATCTAGTGTTCCTGCCTCGTCAAAAACAGCCTTAAACACACATTCCCTAAGGGCCTGTTTCCACTACACGCGATTTTTCTGATGCAGATTTTCCCATAGGTATTCATTAGAGTCTATAAGGGCCTGTTTCCACTAGACGCAGATTTTTAATGCAGATTGGATGCAGAATGGATGCAGAAAAACTGACTCCAATGATTGCCTATGGGAAAATCTGCATCAGAATAATCGCGTTTAGTGGAAACAGGCCCATAGGCTTTCATTGGAGTGAGTTTTTCTGCATCCATTCTGCATCCAATCTGCATCCAATCTGCATCAAATCTGTGTGTAGTGGAAACAGGCCCTAAATCTAACTACTAGTCTCTGACATTAACTAAAAGATTTTTTCCCCCCATTCTTCCATGCAAAATTATTTCAGCTGCATGTTGTATGAGTGCTTTCTTGCATGCACAGCATTGGAGGCATTTTGTATCCAGGTTTTAATTTGAGCATTCCAAAACCATCCCTTTCTATTTATCAGATATTTCTTGATGGTTTTTGTGTAATGTTTAGGTTACAGTCATGCTGCAAGGTCTACTGTCGGTTGAGTATCTTCTGACAGATAGCCATCAAGCATCCTCTAGTACAGTGACTACTGTTAATTCATAGTGGTATTTTTAATCAGAATTAACTTTATTTGCCAAGTATGACCGAAGTTGCCTCTGGAATTGTTTGTGATACACACGGCACAGGTAATAGAGCAGTTACAGATGTTAAGAACATACATTAAGAAAACATTTGATTTATACATATACATTTATATATATCATAAAATACCGGGAGGATCCAGACACGGCAGGAATGACAATGCAGAGACATCTGGGGGAAGGAATGGGAGCTAAGGGATATTGCAGGACCTAGAGTTCAGGAGAAAGACAGCCTAGGGGAAAAAGGATTTCTTGTGCCTGGTGGTTTTGGTAGGGATGGATCTGAAGTGGTGTCCTGAGGGGAGGCGGTTGAAGTAGTGCCTGCTTGGGTGGGAGGGGTCCTTCAAGACCTTGATTGCCCTTGACTTCAGTCTGGAGGGAAGCAGGGCTGCACCTATGATCCTGCAGTGGCATCCACATAAACTGGTCTTTTTAAAATGGTTACAAAACTGTAAATTGTGCATGATATTTGTTACATTAGCTTTACTTATATTTACCTAATATATCTGTATGTTGAAATATATATTTAAAGAAATCATCTTGGAAAAAATAAAAAATCAGCGTTACTCACCTGAGGCCTTCTCCAGCCCCTTGCAGCCGACTGTCCCACACTGACCGCTCTGCTCTCTGCTGCCGTCCCGGGCTCCCCACACAGTGCAGAGGACGACCTCGAGGTCCTTACTGCGCCTGCATGATGCGCCGTTGTCAATCATGGGCACGCTGTCTGCGGCGCACTGCGCAAGCACAGTAGTTCTGTGCATGCTCAGTGGGCCGTGGACAACATGGCCATGATTGACAATTGTGCTTCACGCAGGCACAGTAAGGACGACCTCGAGGTCGGCCTCTGCACCTGCGGGGAGCCCGGGATGGCATCGGAGAGCGGAGCGGTCAGCATGGGACAGTTGGCTACAAGGGGCTGGAGAAAGCCCCAGGTGAGTAACGCTGATTTTTTTATTTTTTCCCTGATGATTCCTTTAAGAGATGGGGTGTATTTAAGTTTTCACATTATTATAGAACTTTAATCAGGGTCTTGTCCTGTTGCATGAGAGCAATATTAAAAGCTTTTTTTCACTTGAATATTTTATTACTTTTACCAAAACAAATATTCGTCTACGCCATGGCTTCAATTAAAATGTTAATCGTTTGTTAAGCTTCTGCATTGGTCAAAATATAGTATGAAAGCCACATTATTATTACTATTAGAACCCCACTTACCTGACTCTACACTCCAATTTCCCAGAATATCTAACTGCAGTCAGCTCAATCCTTGTTGTATTCTCCACAACGTTCATTCTTCATATCCCCACTGCCATAGTTGCAAGATTTCCTTAAGTCATTGTCTGATACTTTACCTTTTCCCTGCAGGAACAGATGGTACACTGCACTGCTATACATTGCTACTCAGTTATTATGTTAAAGAAATCTCTCAACTTAGCATAAAACCATTCACTCTATGCAAATGAAACACTAAACCACTTTCAATTGCAAAATAAACAATGTTAGTTCTTAGGAATAACACCTAAAAGGAGGAAAACAGGCATGTTGGGACTTTTGGTTGAACTGTATGGAAAGAAAAGGGTTTTAATAACATCAAACCATCTTTAAAGGGGCACTACAGCGAAAAACTGTAACATTTAGAATATGTGCAAACATATACAAATAAGAAGTATATTTTTTCCAGCGTAAAATGAGCCATAAATTACTTTTCTCCTATGTTACTGTCACTTACAGTAGGTAGTAGAAATCTGACAGAAGTGACAGGTTTTGGACTAGTCCATCTCTTTAAAGGGGATTCTCAGGGATATATTTATTTTCAAAAGCACTTAGTGAATGGCAGTTGCTCTGTCCAACTGCCAAAAAACTGTGTAGGGAGCAGGGAAGCTGGTCAGCATCATTGTTTGAAACCTTTTTAGGGAATATCTTTATAAGGAATAAAAGCCTTGCTGAGAATCCCCTATGAAGAGATTGACTAGTCCAAAACCTGTCACTTCTGTCAGATTTCTACTGCCTACTATAAGTGACAGCATTATAGGAGAAAAGTAATGTATGGCTCATTCTAGCCTGGAAAAAATGTACTTATTTATATATGTTTGCACATATTTTAAATGTTATAGTTTTTCGATGTAGTGCCCCTTTAAGCAAGTTTTATCCATTGTTGCAGATCATTAAATTGAACAAACGTTGTAGAGTGGTTACCTTGTTTTCCTCAAATTTAATCTGTAAATCTGTTGACAACTGAAGATCGGTTCTCAGCAAATTAATAACTAGTTTTCACACTTTTTTCAAACCAATGATTGATTGCCGCTGCCCCAAATCATAAACTTTTTAAAGTTGTGTATGATATCATGATGGCATATTGGATAGCACCCTGATCTTGCAGCGCCAACTCTCCTGCTCGGGCTGAGGGCACAACCAGCACTTAGTTTGTATGTTCTCCCCGTGTTTGCATGGGGTCCTTCAGGCACTCCGGTGGAGCGCTGTAAAAACGGCACTGGAGATTTGGGTGCAGCTGGCACCACCATAGGCCGTAATAGGAATTATGGCTATAGCAGTGCTCAGTGAGTAATTTGGGCTGCGTCAAAAGACGGAGCACAAATTTCTAAATAAACACTGTAATTCCGCTTGCCAGCAATAGCTGGCAGCCGAATTACATCTTTCCCCCACTATCCACGACGGCCTGGAGGGGGAAAAGTAATTACGGCTCTTGTGCAGGAGCAGGGTAAGCCATTTATCGGTTTTACGTTGACCGCGAATCTCCCGGTGGCTGAATAATAGGTTCGCACTCCGGTTTCCTCCCTCTGATTGGCTCCAGGATGTCAGCTCCTTAGTTACAGTATTTCGGATCCGGATATCCGCAATATCCGCGGATATCTGGGTTATGCGGCCAAATATCCGCAGATAGCTAGTCGGATTTCTGGAGAAATCTGCAATCCGATCTGGATAGCATAAAAAAGTTCGGATATCCGGGTTACCCGGATATTGGGAATCCTGATGAGCAGCACTGGTGACATGACTATATATTGTGTAAAAGTGCTGAGAAAGATATCATAGCTTTATAAATAATACTTGCAGTAGAGTATTGCACCGTGTTAGCCATCAGTAAAAGCTAAAAGCTTTGAATCAGGATGATACCATTTATTGGCTAACTTAAAAAAATATAAGAGTGAGCTTTGAGCTATTGTGCCCTCATCAGACTTGAGTCCTGTATCAAGGAAGTTTGCCAATACATAGTATCCTGATTAAAAATTTCTTACATATAAATAATAATAATAATAATAGTGACTTCCACTCTTCAGCTTAACAAAACAGGAAGCGTATTTTGCAAATTAAATGAACAGAGGGGGCAAATCCAGAATTAACTCCTTCATGGATTTTATTTTCCAGCACATTCATTGTTTCCGCTCCAATGTCAAGATTGATAAAATATTCCTAAAATTATTTATTTGGTTCTATTTTTCAAAATGATACATTTAAAGGGATACTTAAGCCAATGGTGAAAAATCAGTTTTACTCACCTAGGGCTTTTAACAGCCCGCTGCAGCCGTCCCGTGCCCTCGCAGACGGTCACAGATCCTTTTGTCCACCACTAATAGCTAGTTTCATTTTTTACGCAGGCCTGGCCACGAGTCTTTTTCGTCACGTTTCCTGTCCACAATATTGTCCTGCACAGGCGCAGGATGCAATTGCAGACGGGAACGTGAAAAAGGCTATGCGTGGCCAGGCCTGTTGGCGAAGCGAAACTAGCTGGCGGCGGGGGACAGGAAGATCCATGAGTGACTGCGAGGGCACGGGACGGCTGCAGGGGGCTGGTAGAAGCCCCAGGTGAGTAAAACTGATTTTTTTTACCATTGACTTAAGTATCCCTTAAATAAATAATTTTGATCCCTACAGTTCTTTCGTACTTAAAACATAGTTTTTCATTTATTTATTTTTTTGATATTTTAGTCTTCTTCCCTAATCTGGTAATAGCCTTACCAGTAATCAATTAACAACCATTACAGGACAATCTGTGCTTAGTTTCTAAAGCCTCATACACACGGGGTACGGCCGTCGCCGCAACCACGTGGCACGCGCGTGTTGTGGCGACGGTTCGCCCGTGTGTATGACGCGCGCGCCCCGAACCGTCGCCCGTCGGAGCTGTCACCAGGCGATTGACATGTTCAATCGCCGGCTACAGCCGTCGCCGCAACCTCGCCGGAACTGTCGCTAGCCCCGCATGTGTATGCGGGCTAGCGACAGCTACCCACACACATTACAGGGAGCATCCGGCGGGGGGGAGGAACCTCAGCGACAGCTTCCGCCGCATCGCTAATCCCTCTGCTGCCGTGTGTATGCAGAGGGACTTGGCGATGAGCTGTCGCCGAACTGTCTCCGAACTGTCGCGCACACGCTCCCGTGTGCAGCGACAGCTACAATTGTCCCCCCGTGAGTACTTAGCTTTACTGGGGTTTTTTGCTTTTAAAAGCTTTTGTATAAAACCATGTCAGTGAATGTTTTAGTCTTCCCACCTTATTATAATGACACATCACAGGATGGAAACGCATTGCATTAATTATGAATTTTAGCATGAGTGACATGGTAGGCTGTCATATGAATTTCTGCCCCTTCACTGTTTAAGAGCCTTTAAAAACAAAAAACTGAACCCAGAGATCAGAGGGCTTCTGAGCAACTGACAATACTGAACACTAAACTAGTAAGGAGCTTGAAGAGCTTCTTACCACTTCACAACTGTTAAGCAAAGCGTATAGTATGGTACATCGCTAGTAATGAGCAAAATTAATGTTCACATATAGCTATATTACTGTAAACTAAAAAAAAAAAAACTAAAACAATGACATTATATATACTCTATATTGTCTTGACATAATAAAGTTTGGATGCTTAGATATAGCAAGGGCCTGGCAAGATAAACTCTGAAAATCTACATGCTATCACAAAATTAGCTTAAAAAGAAAAATGTCTTCTTTATTTAAAATAGCTGCACTTCACTTGTCAGAAATGCCATTCATTGGATTCCTATAGAGACAAGCTGGCAATCAGAAACAAACTGAAAAAAACGTTATAAGCTTTATAACTATATTCAGCTGAACAAATACTTTTCTCTGCCTTGTCTGATGTGGTCTCATAAAGTGAGGTAGTTTATTGCATTTATTCAGTTAGCCATAGCTATAAACAGCTCAATCTGTGTTCAGTACATCACTAAATTAAGCAACAACCAAATACTTTGAATGTAGTCATATGCAAAGTGGAACTGTGCTAAAAAAAAAAAATCTAATTTCAAAAATATTGAATGGATTTTGAACTTTATGGCCCTTATTCATTTTATTTTTTCTCCTACATTTTCTTCTAGGAGATGATTTTTCATCTTCTGTTTAAAATAACTTTTCAGTACTCTGAAATTGAAAAAATAGGTTAAAGGATACATTAAGTTTCCCAAAAAGACCCCAAATCCACATACCAGGGGCTTCCTTCAGCCCCTGGCAACCGTCCTGTGCCCTGGCCACAGCTCTGGTGGCTCCCTGTCTTCTCCGCTGCAGAAGCCGACCTCGCCAGGGTGGGTTGCGGGACTGCTTCCTCTGTGTTCCAAGGCGCGGGTCCCGTGGTCTTGCCAATTTTATCAGGATTGTACTGCGCAGGCGCAGAACTGCTACGCCTGTACAGTACACTCCTGATGACGTCGGCCGGACCACGTGACCCGCGTGGTGGATCGCAGAGGAAGCCGACCCGGGAACCCGACCTGGCGAGGTTGGCTTCTGCAGCGGAGAAGACCGTGAGCCACGAGAGCTGCGGCAAGGGCACAGGACGGCTGCCAGGGGCTGGAGGAAGCCCCAGGTAAGTGGATTTTTTTGGAGGGGGGGGGGGGGGGGCCTGGACCTTCCCTTTAAAAAAGTACTAACAAAATTATTCTGAGTATTTTCTTGATTACTGTTGGTTTAGAAGATATTTCAGAAAATATAACCTAAGAGAAAACTTAGAAGGAAAAATTAATTGAATAAGGGCTTATATGTGGAGGATGATAGATTGATAGATAGATAGATAGATAGATAGATAGATAGAAGATAGATAGATAGATAGATAGATAGATAGATAGATAGATAGATAGATAGATAGATAGATAGATCATGCTTCAGTTGACACAGGTTTGTTTTCAAAGACAATTAGTCTAGTTTAATAAAGTTCTCCAGGCAGAAGATTACTGGAGAACATTTTGTGATCTTCTCATCTACAGCCCATTGTCTTATGAAAATATATAATTTGTTTATTGCAATATAAACTTTTTTCCTTCTTTTTTTTTCCCCCCGAAAACAACCCAATTAATCATTCTTTACTTGGAGATCACACAACAAGAATGCTTCCGATTTTTATACTGACACTACAGAATTGGCAAAACATTTTCCACTGAAAGGGGAAAAAATGCAAGCTAGTCCCTGAGTGTATCTGGTATCATTTTATGCAATACGCATCACTTTGCTTGAATATCTTAATCAGTGTTTGAAAAGCATACCGTTATCTGTAACTTATTCATGAAAGATTGCTTGTCTTAGCCTTAAAATATTTGGCAGCGGACCAAGCAGACAAAAAGAGAATTAAAATGGTAAAAGACTGAAAGAAAAGCTGTGTGTTCGCAGCCCATTCATTTGTAGAAAGTTGCTCTCAGCTCGTTTTTTTCCCCCATTCAAAGGTCTGATAAACAAACCAGTAGGATGTCAGATTTTTGTATGACTTATCGTGTGCTATATATCTATTTTGGGGTTTTCTGCTTTATGAAGATTTTGTCTCATGCAGAGTTTAATGCTTTTCTGTTTTGACAATTTAAACACTGTCTCAACAATGTTTAGCAGAATCAAGAGAGGTCCTCGGCAATTAATTTCAGCAGTCAATGGTATTCTCAAACTGGGCGACTCCCCTTGGAACTGGGAGCCACAACAGAAAAAAAAAGAAGAAAAAGTGCCGGTGAAAGAGTGAGACAATTCATTAGACGACTCCGCTGCAGCAAAAGTGGCGGGGGATGTCAGCTCTTGCTCCTGCGTTTCAATACTAATGAGAGTCATTGCATATTCATAACCCCAAATGCAGTCAGCTTCTTGTATGGAGAAAGGAAAAAAAAACTTTTGTCACAGAGACTTCATGGCAAGAGCAAAGGATCGCACTCTCGTCTTGTCGTGGCACTTCCGCCAAGTTAGTGCGAGAACATGATTGATTGTTTTGCAACGCAGCTTGACAGGGAGCTGAGAGATGCTGCCCCAAGGGCCCTGAAACTAAGCTTAGTTTGATTACAAGGCCTGAAGTAATCAAAGAAACAAAAGAGAAGGGAGAGAAAGAGGAAAAAAAACTTTCTTATTCGGAAAGATAAAGGAATACTCCAAAGATGTAGTCTTTCCTCAGAGAGTCTTCTGGGTAATTATATGGAAGTCATTTGAAAGAGTTCATATCAATTTTTCCTATGGAGGGAGACGAATCGCATGCCCTGGTGAACTTGTTCTCAGGTTGTAGAAACACCATGGAATCTCTTAATAGATGTAAGAAAAGCGCTGTATGAAGTTTCATATCAGTATCAATGGTATATCTTGCTGAACTCAACCTGTCACTTATTAAAATTAGCCTTGTCAAGTGGGGAGTTACCCACAATGCCTTCTGCCTTTATTTCTTTCTTTTTTTTTTTTTAATATAATTTTTTCCCCCGTCTTATTTATTTTAAGAAGCTACCCGATGGACTTTCTGAGAAGTCCTCAGGGCGTACTGCCTATCTACCAATTGACCCGACAATAGCCTTCAATGCAAGCTCCTATTAGCAACCCCTGGAGTCAAAAAGGAAAATGTCTTGTTTCAGCACCCACTTTGAAAAAGCCTTGAGCGTTTTTTCATAATGATGTCTTCAGCCGAGATGCCAACAGATTTCCACATCTCCTTGACAGGCAAGCAGGCTATAAAATATACATAAAATTAAATAAAACACAACATTAAAACAAAGGTTTAAAATGGCATAGCATATGGTTTTTAACTATCACCAAATGCACACAAATATAAAATATGCCCGAACGCATGAAACATCAGGATTTTTTTTTCTTTAAACAAAACTATTAAACGTTTTATGCTAATCTACATGGGTGGTAAGTGAGATGAAAAAAAACCCTCTATGGTTATGATTGATTGAGGTAATTTTGATTATCCACAGATATTTTATGTGTTAAGGCATTAAATTGTCAAGCATATCAGTTTGATTGTAGTAAAACATGAAAACATTGACTTTTGTCTAGTTAGAGAAATTTATTTTTCCCTGAATGACAATCTTTTAAGTCTAAACTAGGCAGCTTGCCAAGTCTGCATGTCATATATTGCAGCTTGCAAATGCATTCTATATTTTTCAAATGCTTCTTTTAAGGTTCAGTGAAGGGAGCAGTGCCTACTGAAATACACTTGTAATAAACAGGTTTGGTAAATTGATGCTGACGTTTTCCCAGCATGTAAAAAATACTGTGCTAATGATTTCAGCAAACCAGGCAGGGTTAGATTGGCAAGGTAACTAGCCTTCAGGAAAATCAAATCAGCATTGCCCATTTCTGCGTACCCAATTTTTTATAGCATTATCACAAGCCTGGACATACAGAATGCAATAACTAATGTATTTAATAATATTAGGAGCAACTTTTTTACCCTAAACTGGCCTTACACCTGCAGTTTTCTGCTGAACCAACCAGCAGTTGTAAGAGTAGTATAAAAAAGCAATACAGAGGCAACAGGAGCTCGATCTGGTGTAGTATATTAGTACTGAGTGTGCAGATAGCTAAGTAGATGAAAATATACTTACAAATCTGGGTGCATATGGGGAAGTACCATTCCCACTTAGCCTTGGTTTAGGTGTTGGTCACTACTCCAAAGAAGAATCTTATGAACACACATAAAATTCAACCCCCCAACAGGGGGGACAACAATGAGGATAAACAACTCCTGGAGGTGCCCCATGAGTACTAATACAATGAAAAAAAAATCTTGTATACAAAATTTCTCACATGCTTCACACCTTTTCTGAAATCCCCTTCTACACCTCCGTCAGACCGTCACTCCCTAAAAACTCACTTTTTCCAACAAGCATAAGCTCTAACTTAGGCCATTCCCCCTTTGACCACTGGCCAAGTTTTACTCCTTATTAGATAACGTAAAAACACACTGCCTCTAAGTATGAATAATTTATATTACCCCACCTCTTGCCCCACCCCCATTCCCTTAGATTGTAAGCTCTCAAGGGCAGGCCTCTCTCACGTTTTTGTGTCTTGAAATTTGTTATTCTTTTGTGTCTTGCAATTTTTTTTTACATTTTATTCATCATGCTACATTTGTCACTGTAATACTATTTCTATTTTGTACCAGTGTCTATATTTGGTGTATACCATTGTCTTTATTATTATGTAGCCCATGTTTGTTTCTTACTGTTTTTCATTGTTTAGTACTCATCGGGCACCTCCAGAAGTGTTTATCCCCAATCAAGAGGTGTAACTGCAGGGGGGGGGGCTGTAAGATGGCCCCAACTACTATTTCACTCCCTCCGATAAAGGGGTCCATCCATCAAATCACGTGTTTTTGTGGCTACACCTTTGATGGGTGTGAAGATTATGATGTCCACACTTGCTTTATGACCCTTGCAAGATGAGCCTCCTAGCTGTGATGGTCATCATCAAGGGAAGCAAGAAAAAGCATGTGACTGTGAACATGTATGGCCCCATCAAATTTTTGCTGGGTGACCTCATGATTTGTAGTTACACCCCTGTCCCAGCTAAGAGTTCATACTTGGAATGCAGGGATTTCACATACAAAGTCACCAAAGTGTTCTTCCCAAACAAAAGTGGAAACATCTAACGAGGCCTATTTGGTTTCTTTAATATAACTTGCAACTGCAAGTCAACCCCTTTGCTGTGTCCCCAGGGATTAAATTCCCTCCACAATGGGCAGCAGCATATTTGGTAACTCAGTGGGCATCATGGACACATGTTACATCATAGACACAATTTATCACTGGTGGTGACATGTTTAGTTCTGCCAGGTGATCTGTACGCATTGTTCGTTTCTAAGAATTCTATGCACAGAGGGTGATTCTGCTCGCTTGACAGTTGAAAAAGGCCATGATTTCCCACAGTGCAACAAGGTTCACAGACAAACTATCACAACCTTGGTCATGACATTAGACTATGGGAGGGGTTTCATCAATAACAGCCATACAGACTTCCCTTCCCCCCCCCCCCCCCCTGATCTATTCGAGAAAAGGTAAACATTTTTAATGGGAAAGGGGGGTATCAGCTACTGATTGGGATGAAGTTCAATCCTTGATTAAACTTCCTCTTTAAATGTGATAAAAGTAGTGGAATGGGGAATAACCCACCTCCTCTGTAAAATTACAAATATATGAGTATTTATGGCAACAAATCTTCTCCATTCCTCAACCTCAATCACTTCTAATTTTTTTTTTATTCTTTTCAAGCACCTCTTGATGTACTATCTGTTCAGCATGGGGACATCTCATAATAACAAAGGTAGAATGTCACTTTAAATAAACACCAATTGCGTAAGAAAAAGTAAAATAAATATCGAAGTCTCTGAGCGGGGTTAACTGTATTTTACAATGAGAAATACATGTTGGCCAAAACTGTCAATGTTGACAGCTTTCAAATTGGCTCCTTTGTTCCCAGACAGAGCGATTGATGTGATCTCTGTAAAAATACAAAGCTAAACTTGAGAGAAGTATAAGTATACAACAGGGTCATTACCATGTCTTACAGAGCCTCACAGCAAAATCATCTCAGAACGCACTGACTGTCTAACCACCATTTCAAAGGCAATCACTACAACTTGCCCTACAACATTGTACTGTAGCGAAAGCACTACAGTACACCATGAAAGGATATGTTTATCCAAGCTTGTATCACTTACTATTTTGCTTGCATCACCTGCTGTGTCACAGATTCTTAACCAGTTCTACATGTAGCCTAAGGAATACTTATGACAAGTCTACGAGCTATATTTATTTACAACACCATACATTTTAGGGAAAATAAAATCTATTTTTTTTTTTACAAAAAGAAACCTAAGTACTTTTTAACACTAGGGATTATATAGAATATACTGTATGTATACAAAATTCAAAAGAACTAGTAACACATTTACACATATAACCCTCACTAGGTAGACAAGACACAGAACAATTATATTGCGCTTTTCTACTGGCGGACTCAAAGCACTCAGGGGCGTAGCAAAAGCCATAGCAACCACAGTAGCTGCTATAGGGCCCTGGAGCATAGGGGGCCCAGTGGATAATTCATGTATTTACCATTAACTTTCTTGTGTTTCTCTACCCTCTGACTTTGTCTCAGTGCCCATGAACTATATGCAGTGTTGATTGTATGATAACGTAAATTGCCCAGTTAAATCATATCCATAGGGAAGGGGCAGGTGGCATTGCTTAAGAGTGCCTCCACCTGAAGGCCCCATGAAAATGTTGCTATGGGGCCACATAATCTCTAGTTGCGCCACTGAAAGCACTTCAGACCTGCTGCCGCTTAGTGTACAGCTCCATAGGCAACCAGGATCATTAGGGAGTGTTGCCCAAAGACTCTTTACTGTTTTACATACTGGCTTGAGCTGAGATTCGAACATTGGTCGAGGGCTCCAGTTTAAAGGATAATGCTGGGTAAGTACTGCATTATGTATTGAGACAAGGCTGGGCCGCACGTTAGGCGCATGGTCTGCAAGGGGAGTGGTTAAGGTGGGCATACACGATGCAACCAATTCATGCAATTTTCTGGATGCCTGGTAAAATCTAGTGTGAAGATCTCAAACAATAGATGTGCATGGCCACAGCCAGGGTGGTTGCTAGCCCCAAAGATCTGTGGCACATGCCCCTTATCTATTCTGGGGTGCCTCGGATGTCCCAAAGGATGAGTAGAGGCACCAGAGCACCCAGCATGGCACCACAGAGTACCCAGCATGCCCCACAGAGGCACCACAGCACCCAGCATGGCACTACACAGCACCCAGCATGCCCCATAGAGGAACCATAGCAGCCAACATGAGACCATAGCACCCAGCATGGCTCCACAGCACACAGCAATGGGGGGGGTATGCTCAGTGCTGTGGTGCCTCTATGTGAGCATATTGGGTGCTGTGATGCCATGCTAGGTGCTGTGATGCCTTTATAGGGGCATGCAGAGAGCTGTGGCTGTTCTATGAGGGCATGCTGGGAGTTATGGTGCCTCAATGGGAGGTCCATGGGAACATGGGAGGGGGTCCACTAGAAGGTCAGGGAATGCTATGGGGGAACTGCCAGATAACCTGGCAGCAGGCCAGCCCACCCAGCAGCAAGCCGTGTAACTCTGCCTTTAAACAGTATGTTTAAAGGGATACTTAAGCCAGAAAAAAAAATGAGTTTTACTCACCTGGGGCTTCTACCAGCCCCCTGCAGCAGTCCTGTGCCCTCGCAGCCACTCACTAATCCTCTGGTCCCCCGCTGCCAGCTAGTTTCGTTTTTTCCGACAGGCCCGACAGGACTGGCCACGCGTAGCTTTCTCCGCATTCCCGACTGTAATTAGCGTTATTGCGGGCCGCAACACGTACAAAGATACGCGTTGGCGCATTACCTACGCATAGATATGAGGCAACGTGTATTTTTGTACGCGTTGCGGCCCGCAATAGCGCTGTCATCCTCTCCCCCCATCCTCCTGCATGATTTACGGCTATGCCTCTGGTATAGTGAATAGTTTCGGCTCACCCTGTGTAGTGTGTTTTGCTTTGGTGAAGTGGGGCTTCCGATTATATCAGTTTTGTTCATGCAAAGTACTTTCAAGTTGAGTAAGTCATGTTACCTCTTCCATATTTAAACCTTTCTAAATAACCCATTAGCATCAGCACATTTTCTTGAAACACATAGCTGACCTAAATCTAAACTATAAATTAATATCTTACACAAATCAGAATATATTAACAACATGGTAATCATCCATAGGAATTTTCCCTATGAAGAAAATATTACGGAAATGTATTCATGTAGCGAGCGCTTTATGGAGATTTCCTTTATTTGCCACTGGGACCTTAACCACGATGTGTGATTTCTTTTATGAGTTCATCCATGGCTTGTTTCTCATTTGAAATTCTGCATTTCATCACTTCATGTACAAATAGTAGCTCCCTCTAGTTTCCTTGTAATTATTTGGTGTGAATTAAAAAGAGAATAAAATCTATGAGTTCCATTAAAATCATTTCCTATTATTTGTGAGCTGAATTGCTAACACAACAACTTCTCGCATTATCATAAATGTCTTTATTAATAGGTGCATGTGTGTTAGTCTTCTGCATTGTGGATGGAAGCACGCAAGTAGTGCCCTATTTTCTGCTGTTTTGTATCTCAGCCACACTAAAGCACACAGTATAATAGGAGTCTTCTATGGTCAGTGGCTGAAAGTGCAAATTCTTGTGAATGCTTGTGAGTTGTAAACAGGCCCGGATTTACCTCACAGGAGCCTAAAGGCACAGATGTCGTGGCACCCTAGACTACGCACTCCATGAACCTACAAACACCCACCAAACCACACCGCAAGTGTGCTGGCTGGACCAGCCATCACTTCTCCGTTATATCCCTTGCCCATCATAGGTAGCTACAAGTTTCCCTTAGCATTAGGTAGCCAGAGGTACCCTCAGTATTAAAGAGGAACTCCAGTGAAAATAATGTAATAAAAAAAAATGCTTCATTTTTTACAAAGTAAGTGAAGTGAGAAGCACCTTAGCATGTAGAGGTGTGCCACAATCCCGTCCCAGTGTCTCTTGGGACCACTGTAATCAAAAAGGTAAATGGATCGGCACCACCAAGATGTAATCAAAGCTCTTTTATTGAGCCTAATTTTTTACAATAATTATATATAAATGATTTAGTCAGTGTTTGCCCATTTTAAAAGCTTTTAAATCCCTGATTTACATTCTGACATTTATCACATGGTGACATTTTCACTGCTGGCATGTAATGTAGCTGCTGCTTGCTTTTTTGGCAGTTGGAATCAGCTATAAACAGCTATTTCCCACAATGCAACAAGGTTCACAGACAGGAGTACCATGGTCCTCAGAGTTTCTTGTGGGAGGAGTTTCACCACTATATCAGCCATACAGAGCCCCCTGATGATCAGTTTGTGAAAAGGAATAGATTTCTTATGTAAAAGGGGGTATCAGCTACTGATTGGGATGAAGTTCAATTCTTGGTCACGTTTTCTCTTTAAGTAACTAGTTGTGCCTCTCATTTATGAACTGCTCTGATATGGCTCTGCATACATAAGGAGGGAGGAAAGCACTAAGGGAGGGGAGTGAACCGCCTTTCCATCATTAGGCGCGTGTAGGCTCATGCCTACAGTGCCTTTTAGTAAATCCATCCCTGGCTCTAAAGCAATCCCGAAGCGAAAAAAACTTACGCTATTAGGAATTGTGTGCAAAGTAAGGATAAGGAATAGGACATTGGCATCAAAGAAAAGTCTCATATTTTTTATTTTTAGTTTTATAGCTTTTTAAAATAACATCTCATCATTCCTTCACAGTTGCAGTTTTAAAAGCACACTATGGGCTAGATTCACAAAGCCGTGATAAATTACGGCCGTGATGTGCTTAACTGCGGGTTAACGCGCATACAGGTTTGCGCATAATAGTAAAGGTTTGCGCGCATTAACTTCCCCGTTCACGTGCTAAAATATGGGTGAGCATGTGAACGTGGAAAATTAATGCGCGCAAACCTTTACTTTCATGCACGCAAACCTGTACGCACGCTGACCCGTGTGCTAAGCACATCACGGCTATGATATCATTTATCACGGCTTTGTGAATCAAGCCCTATGTTTTTTGAACTGTCCTGCAGTAAAAATGTATCTCAGACTGTCTCTCATGGGGTTTAATTCACAAAACAGTGCCTTTAGCACGACTGTTAGCAAATACGGTTATCGCATGCAAAAATTCGCGTTCGGCGGTAACACAAATTTTTTGTGCATTAACGTTTGTGCTAACAGTTACCACCGTTTTGTGAATCTAGCCCATTGTTTCTTGGCTGTTTAAGTGCTTGGAAAACAGGACTGTGTTCAACCCAAGTTCGATCAAAGAGCTCAGAGAAGCTCTTTTGCATAGATAACTAATGAAGTTTGTTGAAACAATATGAAACTCTTTTCTTTGCTACTAATGTTCTACTAATGTTCTATAATTCATTATATCCTAAGTTTATTTTCGCTTCAGCTTTACTTTAAAATAAACCCTTTATTACAGAAATATGATCCCAAGCATTCATTGTATTTGCTAGGTATCTGGTTGTTATGTTTATCCTGATAAATTCACTGCTTACTGTTTTGCCATAAGTACTGTAGGTAGTTAGTACAGTTTGGCTTTCCAACCTGCAACCCTGTTCTGGATTGCTGGTTCCCTAATAGGATTAGACAAAGAACTACCACCTTTCTATGAAAGAGTTTATGATCACCACACTTTTAGTTCTACCCCATTCTGGTCAATACATAAAAATTGTAAGAATACTTTTTTAATTTGTGTATGCAAAGTCATTCTGTTTATAAAAGATAATGCAAGTTGAATGTACAGGAAGAAGAATAAATTAATTTCATTAAAATTAGGGGTGGGACGACGAATCCGGCGGATCCACGAATCCCTCGAATATTGGGAAATATTCGAGATTCGTGGATTCGAATCCCGACGCCATTTTTCCCCACACGAATCCGCCGAATCCCGACGCTGCCTCGCCGCTCCCCGCCCCGCTCGCACTCGTCCTCCCCCGACCTCCTCCGACCCCCCCCGCGCCTCCTCCGTTCGCCAGCATCAACTCACCTGAGCGGAGCACAGAGCGGCAGACCTCTCGCCGACTTCCTGGTTCCCCCTAGTGACCGGCTCTTACAATGATGTCATCAGTAAGAGCCGGTCCGGCCACTAGAGGGAACAGGGAAGTATCGAAGAGGTCTGCCGCTCTGCGCTCCACGGAAAGGTGAGTAGATACTCATGCAGGAGTGAGCGGAGGAGGCACGGGGGACGGAGGGGGCCGGGGAGGGGGGTTGGCGGTGAGCGGAGGAGGCACGGGGGGGAACGGAGGAGGCCGGGGAGGGGGGTTGGCGGTGAGCGGAGGAGGCATGGGGAAGGCCCCTATACCTACCTACAGGCCCCTATACCTACCTACCTAAAGGCCCCTATACCTACCTACCCATCTACCTACCTACAGGCCCCTATACCTACCTACCCACCTACAGGCCCCTATACCTACCTACCTACCTACCCACCTACAGGCCCCTATACCTACCTACCTACCTACCTAAAGGCCCCTATACCTACCTACCTAAAGGCCCCTATACCTACCTACCTACAGGCCCCTACACCTACCTACCCACCTACCTAAAGGCCCCTATACCTACCTACCTACATACCTACCTAAAGGCCCCTATACCTACCCACCCATCTACCTACCTAAAGGCCCCTATACCTACCTACCTAAAGGCCCCTATACCTACCTACCTACAGGCCCCTACACCTACCTACCCACCTACCTAAAGGCCCCTATACCTACATACCTACCTAAAGGCCCCTATACCTACCTACCTACATACCTACCTAAAGGCCCCTATACCTACCCACCCATCTACCTACCTACAGGCCTCCCTACCTACCTACCTACCTAAAGGCCCCTACACCCACCTACCTAAAGGCCCCTACACCTACCTACCTAAAGGCCCCTATACCTACCTACCTAAAGGCCCCTATACCTACCTACATACCTACCTATACTTAAGGCCCTATACCCTGCTACCTATACTGAAGGTCCCTTTACCTACCTACCTAAAGGCCCCTATACCTACCTACATACCTACCTATACTTAAGGCCCTATACCCTGCTACCTATACTGAAGGTCCCTCTACCTACCTATACTGAAGGCCCCTATACCTAGTTAACTACCAATACTGAAGGCCCATATACCCTGCTACCTTTACTGAAGGCCCATATACCCTGCTACCTATACTTAGGGCCCATATACCCTGCTACCTATACTTAGGGCCCCTATACCTTGCTACCTATACTGAAGGCCCCTATACCTTGCTACCTATACTGAAGGCCCCTATACCTTGCTACCTGTACTGAAAGCTACCCATATTGAAGGCACCCATACCTAGCTAGCTATACTGAAGGCACCTTTACCTCGCTACCTATGCCTGGGTACCTATACTGCGGGCAACTATACCATGGATCGCACACAGGGCAGTTTCTAGGCTAAATTTCACCCAGTTCGAGAGTCAAAAAATTAATAATAACCACACCCATGTCCTGCCTAATCACACCCACACCTTCCACCTCTTTACGCATGCATGTGGTACCCCATTCCTACCCCTCTTCCATGGGCTTGCTCCTGGCTGGCTTTGACTGCCTGGCAGTCTGCTAGTCTCTGGACTGACTCAGGTTGAGAGGCTCTGCGAGTGCGACGCAGTCACACACTGCGTATTTATGGCTGCCTGCGGCCACCGTACTCTCGCTCGCTGTCGTCGGCTCCTCCCCCCGCCAAGCCCAAGCGTGAGGTGGGCTGCCTGTATCTTTCCCGTTGCGCCGCGCAGCCTGCCAGTGTTGCCAACCTTTCACGTTATTTTTTACTGACAAATACCTAAAAATTTACTGACAAAAGATTATTTTTACTGACAAAATTTCCCCACTAAATGCACATAAGAGACAGCGTTTCACCAGTAAATGCACATAATAAGAGACCGCTTTTCACCAGTAAATGCACATAAGAGACCGCTTTTCACCAGTAAATGCACATAAGAGACCGCTTTTCACCAGTAAATGCACATAAGAGACAGCTTTTCACCAGTAAATGCACATAATAAGAGACTGCTTTTTACCAGTAAATGCACATAATAAGAGACTGCTTTTCACCAGTAAATGCACATAATAAGAGACAGCTTTTCACCAGTAAATGCACATAATGACAAACAGCCAGTTTCCCCAGTACATGTAGCCAGCCTGGACCCCCATTAGGCAGTGAGTGACAGGGAGCCCCTTTAGGCAGTGAGTGACAGGGAGCCCCTTTAGGCAGTGAGTGGCAGGGAGCCCCTTTAGGCAGTGAGTGACAGGGAGCCCCTTTAGGCAGTGAGTGACAGGGAGCCCCTTTAGGCAGTGAGTGACAGGGAGCCCCTTTAGGCAGTGAGTGACAGGGAGCCCCTTTAGGCAGTGAGTGACAGGGAGCCCCTTTGAGCAGTGAGTGACAGGGAGCCCCTTTAGGCAGTGAGTGACAGGGAGCCCCTTTAGGAAGTGAGTGACAGGGAGCCCCTTTAGGAAGTGAGTGACAGGGAGCCCCTTTAGGAAGTGAGTGACAGGGAGCCCCTTTAGGAAGTGAGTGAGTGACAGGGAGCCCCTTTAGGAAGTGAGTGAGTGACTGGGAGCCCCTTTAGGAAGTGAGTGAGTGACAGGGAGCCCCTTTAGGAAGTGAGTGAGTGACAGGGAGCCCCTTTAGGAAGTGAGTGAGTGACAGGGAGCCCCTTTAGGAAGTGAGTGAGTGACAGGGAGCCCCTTTAGGAAGTGAGTGAGTGACAGGGAGCCCCTTTAGGAAGTGAGTGAGTGACAGGGAGCCCCTTTAGGAAGTGAGTGAGTGACAGGGAGCCCCTTTAGGAAGTGAGTGACAGGGAGCCCCTTTAGGAAGTGAGTGACAGGGAGTACCTTTAGGAAGTGAGTGACAGGGAGCCCCTTTAGGAAGTGAGTGACAGGGAGCCCCTTTAGGAAGTGAGTGACAGGGAGTACCTTTAGGAAGTGAGTGACAGGGAGCCCCTTTAGGAAGTGAGTGACAGGGAGTACCTTTAGGAAGTGAGTGACAGGGAGCCCCTTTAGGAAGTGAGTGACAGGGAGCCCCTTTAGGAAGTGAGTGACAGGGAGTACCTTTAGGAAGTGAGTGACAGGGAGCCCCTTTAGGAAGTGAGTGACAGGGAGTACCTTTAGGAAGTGAGTGACAGGGAGCCCCTTTAGGAAGTGAGTGACAGGGAGCCCCTTTAGGAAGTGAGTGACAGGGAGCTCCTTTAGGAAGTGAGTGACAGGGAGTACCTTTAGGAAGTGAGTGACAGGGAGCCCCTTTAGGAAGTGAGTGACAGGGAGTACCTTTAGGAAGTGAGTGACAGGGAGCCCGTTTGAGCAGTAAGTGACAGGGAGCCCCCAGCCGCCGCTCCCGCTCCCCCCTTACCTTGCAGACCTCAGGATCAGCGGCGACCCGACCAGTACCGGCGGGCGCCGGACGCAACCGCTCTATATGCGGAAGTGATGTCACTTCCGCATAGTGCGGGCGCTGGGTCCTAGCGCCCGCACGATTGGTCGCCGCCTGATCGAGGTCTGAGTGAGGCGCCAGGAGGGAGGGAGGGGGAGCAGTGGCGGCGGCCACAGGGACGGCCTGGCGCCCCCCAATCTGTCACTCATCGGCGCCCCGTTCAGCAGAACCGGCTGAACGGGGCAAGAAACGGCCCTGATCGCACAATTCTTATGTGCAGGATTTGTTAGATTCGGGA
Organism: Hyperolius riggenbachi; assembly: GCF_040937935.1. Classification (NCBI taxonomy): domain Eukaryota; kingdom Metazoa; phylum Chordata; class Amphibia; order Anura; family Hyperoliidae; genus Hyperolius; species Hyperolius riggenbachi. The sequence goes on from NC_090646.1 coordinate 564,718,164, forward strand.
TTCGAAAGGTTCGAGATATTCGAGAACCGTTTTTAGATTCGGAGCCGGATTCGGATTCGAAGAAATTGTGGATTCGTCCCATCCCTAATTAAAATGCATTCTCTAGAGCAGAGACTGGACACTCCTTGAGATGGGCAGAGCTAGCTGTTGTCCTAACCTCATGTAGGAAACCCTTCCCTACAACAGTAAGCATAAGGAGTGCTCCTACTGATTCCTATCAGTGTCCCAACACATCCCCCATCCTCCCTGGTTCCTTAAAGTTCTAGCTGTTCTGGCGCAGTCTATGCTGAACTACCGGACCTGTCCAACCTAGCACTGGGGTGGATGCAAGAAGAGGATTGTGTGACTGTACAGTAGAACATAAAAACTATACAGGTATTTCCCTATACCTGTATAGGTTAGACAGGTCAGGTAGTTCAGCATAGACTGTGCCAGAACAGCTAGAACTTTAAGGAACCAGGGAGGATGGGGGATATGTTGGGACACTGATAGGAATCAGTAGAAACACTTGGGGTTTTAACAATAGAATGTTGGGACACCGGGGGATATAATGGCATTGGCGCCACCAGGATGCATGTCCAGACACTGGAGGACATATAAGGATATGGGGGACATATAAGCAGCAATAGGGAACTTGTTGCAGGTGATATGGCCACATTCAAAGATATTGCTGGGACAGTGAGAAAGGAATATATCAGAACACTGCAAAGATATAATGGCCACACTACTGTCACTGTATGAAAATGTTATTGGCACATATTTTTCTTATTGGATACACCCACTTCAACTTGAGTATGCCCTAACATTTTTGCTATAGGTTGGCCTTCCACACCCACTTTAAATAATGGGAAAACACAAGTTCTATTAGAACTTTCAGACTTAAATATGAGTCACAAAGGATAAGCTAAAGGGGTTTAACAATAACTAAACTTAATTCCCTTAGCACCCGAGGATGTGTGCCATCCGAGCCTGGTGCTTTAGCAGTTTTGATTATATTTAGTCTTTACTTCTTCCTGTGTTAAAGTATTTCATTTTTTAATTGGAGGAATGGGACCCTTCCATATCTATAATATGCAACTCAGATGCTTCCTACAAATTTGGCAAACATTATGGGATCAGTGCAAAGCTATGGACACACTATTGTTGGGGAACCTAGAAAGTTGAGAGACATCATGGGTTTAGCATAAAGATAGGGACAAACTACACCACACTTGTTAGACTATAATCCTGGTGGGAATCCTAGCACAAGACATAGTGCATTTATATAGAAACAATTTTACCAATATCAGTAACGCAGCGCTGAGAAAGACTCTCAGTATTATCATCATTTGTTCTAATTTTGCAATGATAATTAATGTAAAAATTGAGAAGACAGAAAAATGTACATTATTTTGACTAGGATGCTATTGTTTCGTTAATCAGGCTCATGATATGATAAGCAGAGCTTGATGAGCATACACAGAATAAAATATTTTATCAAATAATCCTCTTTACAATCCTCTTTGGAAGCAAGAGGTCAGTTATTAAGTATCCATGTTGCTAATCTCTGTAATCCTTTATCTGATGTAGGTCAACTTGACACTCTTTCAGTCGTAGGAAATAGCTACTATCTGTTTTTGAATATCAGCTTATGTAATATATGTGGTGAAGGACAGAGAGTTGCCCAAGATCTTGTGCTTATAGTGGACCTCGAGGTAAAGAACAAAGTCTTTAAAGTCATGTCAGAATGCAGCCATATTGTGTCATGTCAGAATGCAGCCATATAAGTTCAATTATTTAAAAGGGGATCTAAGGGGAAAATTATACTGTTGTAGAGCCCCTGTTATTAGTTATATATGTTACGGCCAGAACCCGAAGTGTGGCCACTTCGCGTTCTGGCCAGCCACTTCGGGTTCTGGCCGGCCAATGTGCGAAGTGGCCGCAGCGCAGCGGCCAATGTTAGAAATGGCATGATGACACATAAGTTACAATGTATTTTATGGCCGTCTCGCTGCGGCCAAATGTATTAGAAGTCTCCTCCTCCCCCCCGCCTCTCGAAGTGGCCGGCCAGAACTAGAAGTGGCCACAACATATACATTTACATAATTGGAAATACTATTTTACATTATCTCACTACTCATTTACTGTCAGTAAAAAAGATAGGTAATCACATCCTCATTTAGTCTAATATAAAACTTCATACAGACCTGCAAGTTTTGTTGTTCAGCAGAGATCGGGGCTCTATCCCTTGGGTGATAATTTGTTCCTGCGCATCGTACAAACTTGTTGCATTTGTTGCTATGGGAGAGGGCTGAGGCAAAAGGAGTGGGGCACAACGGAACGGTTTCCTGCTGGGGGAATGGAAAGAACAAGCAGCAGCTTGGGCGTTAGGGGGCCGCTAAGGATCCAGCATGCCTTAAGTGACATCAGCAGTCATACACAAACCAAATGTGAGCATAATTCTCACCCAAGTTCGTCTTTATCGGCCACCTGAAATTAATGTAGTGTGTGTATGTAGCTTTACTGTCATATCTCTCTTTCTCTCTCTCTCTCTCCCCCCTCTGTCCACAAAGGTTATTCCCAGCATCCAGCCATTAAAACTTCTGTTTACACTTACACTACAGTTTTCATAGTAAAGCTGCAGGAAGGAATTTTCATGTAGACTGTTTTTTCTCCTTTCCCTCTATTTCTGTTTCTTTTTCTGTTCCATATTTCAGTATATTTTGTTTCAAATGCCCCATCATTAGGTTTCATTAGGTTTTTGTAAGGATTCCTCCTGTGGTGTGTTCTGTCTGTTGCGGTGGAGCCGCAAACGGACAGTTCTGGCTTGTCTGCCTGCATTCGGTTGTGCATTCGCAATGAGTCACATTGTCATTTGCAATTGCTCTGCAGTTCTGGGCAGCTCAGGATGCTGTCATCATTCCACCAATGGCTTACTACAGCTGAGCTGCGGCCAGATAGCCCTGGATTTCCTGCAGGCATGTTGTTACATAATACTGCATGTATTTCCTATGGGAGTCCTTTGCATTCACAACCAGCTAGCAAATGGTAATCAAGCCAGCTCAGGATTGAATGATTACCATTCAGCTGTGTGGAGATTTTTTTTTTAATTTATTCAAGTATTTATTTGCATGCTTGCATCCATTGGTCGATGCCGGCATAAAAGTCTGTCTCCCCTTTTAGACCTCGCCCGTCATAGCGATCACTATGCTGATCTGCTGGGCACTGTGCTACTCTGTATATTTCTGTTATTGTAGTTCAATGTGATCTTATTACTTGTGCTTTAGCTAGTTTTCGATAAATATATACTGTATATTCCTGCGTATAAGACTACTTTTTAACCCTTGAAAATCTTCTGAAAAGTTGGGGGTCGTCTTATACGCCTGGTGTCATTGATGCCAGGTGATACGCCCTATCCTGTTACCGCCTCTCAGATCTCCCTGCTGAGGGAGTGCAATCTATTCTTCCATACCGCTCTGATAAACAGGTAGACAAGGAGAGCTGACCAATCTGCTTAAGGAGAGTTGACTAGGGCTGAGCTCTCGGATTCCGAATTTCGAGTTTGCCATCGGAATTTGGCAGTTCCGAGTAAGCTCTCGAAACCCGAAAATTCGGCAATTCCGAGTACCGAATTCGCGTTTACATTGAAGTCAATAGTGCTAAATTCCATGGTTAATTGTAAAGCCCCCTTACATGCTATTATCACCAAATGTGGCATGTATGTTAAGCAGATGAGTAGGAACATGGTAAAAAAAATTGTGAAAAGACCTTATAGTTTTTGAAATTTTAAATTTTCATAGGAAAAATGTTTTTTAAACTGTGTAAAATGACACTGCTGCAGAACAGGTTACTGCATTCCGAGTTCTGTATACATATTGTATACATTTCATGAAAACAGACAGCGTGGGGTCCCCCCTCCCAAGCCTCCTTAACCCCTTGTCCCCCATGCAGGCTGGGATAGCCAGAATGCGGAGTCCCGGCCACGTGGGGCTTTACACCCTGAGCTATACCAGCCCGCATGGTCCATGGTATGGGGGGGCTCTGGAGGAGAGAGGCGGCCAACCTCCCCCTCTCCCCCAGAGCCCTTGTCCAATCCACGGACAAGGGGCTCTTCCCCACCTCCGGTGCCCCAGGAGGAGGTGGGGGCCGCCGACATCCTGGGGGGGTTCATGGTGCCATCCGGGGTTCCCCTTTAACAAGCAGACCCCGGAAGCCGCCCCCTCCCCAAGAGAAATGAGTATAGGGGTACACGGTACCCCTTACCCATTTCAGCAGAGTTAAAAAAAGAAATAAAAACACGACAACGAAAAAAGTCCTTTATTGTTCTAAATTAACCAGGGATACTTACCTTGGGATAATCTCACGCCAGTAACCTCAGGAGTGGTCCCACGCCAGTATCCTCTTAGGACATCTCACCACCCTCCCACACTGACGAACTCCCACCACTGAATGGTCACAGTCAGCCTCTGCATCTGTATAGCAGAGGCTGAGAACACGAAAATGTTGCCTTTAAAACAAGAAATTTCGGCAAACAGTGATGCAATCAAAATGGCCACTGGGAAATCCCCGATCCCTGAAGGCCACACTAGAGTGGCGAAACCAGTGATTTTTCACATAGATGGTGGGTCCAGGTGACCAGAGCAGGAGGTGCCCTAATCCCCTGGACCCACCCATTCATGAGAAATAACGCGTATTCTGAAACTCTGAGGTGGCCTCCGGGGAACGGGGATTCCCCAGCAGCCATTTTGTTTATGACACTGTTTGCCGAAAATTCTTGTTTTAGCAAACAATTTTCATGTTTCTAGCTTATGCAATACAGATTGCAGAGGCTGTCTACAGCCATTCATCCCTAGGAGTTCTGCAGGATCGGCAGGTGCGCGGGATCTCCTAAGAGGATAGAGGGGAGCACAGTGATGGAAGGTGGGAAAGTGGGCACAGAGTGGCGGGGAGGGAGGGAAGCCTCCCCTCCCTCACCTAGGGCCCCCCCTTGCGCACTCCCTCCCACCTCCAGAATTCCAGCCAGCCAGCGGAACGGCTTACCGAGAGCGATAGCTCTGTGTGCCGCTGGTCTGGTATTCTGCACTGACACTGTCCAATCACGCTCTCGCAGTACTTCCTGTGAGAGCGTAATTGGACAATGCAATGCAGGAGACCAGACCAGCAGCGGCACACAGAGCTCTTCTCTCGGTAAGTGATTCCCGCTCGCTGCCAAGTTTCCAAGTTTAGGTAGGCAGGTATATAGGTGTCCCCAGTATAGATATACCCAGGTCTATAAGTGTCCCCAGTTTAGGTAGGCAGGTCACCAGTTAGTGGGGGCCCCCATACTAGAAGGGGGGGCAGTGGGCACAGAGTGGCGGGGAGGAGTGGAAGCCTTCCCCCCTCCCTCACCTAGGGTCCCCCTTCCGTGCTCCCCCTCCAAAATTGCAGCCAGCAGCGGCAGCGAGCAGGAATCACTTACCGAGAGAAGAGCTCTGTGTGCCGCTGCTGGTCTGGTCTCCTGCATTGCATTGTCCAATTACGCTCTCACAGGAAGTACTGCGAGAGCATGATTGGACAGTGTCAGTGCAGAATACCAGACCAGCGGCACACAGAGCTATCGCTCTCGGTAAGCCGTTCCGCTGGCTGGCTGGAATTATGGAGGTGGGGGGGAGTGCGCAAGGGGGGGGGCCCTAGGTGAGGGAGGGGAGGCTTCCCTCCCTCCCCGACGCTCTGTGCCCACTTTCCCACTTTCCTGCGCTGTGCCCCCCTCTATCCTCTTAGGAGGTCCCGCGCACCTGCCAATCCTGCAGAACTCCTGGGGATGAATGGCTGTAGACAGCCTCTGCAATCTGTATTGCATAAGCTAGAAACACGAAAATTGTTTGCTAAAACAAGAATTTTCGGCAATTGTGTCATAAACAAAATGGCTGCTGGGGAATCCCCGTTCCCCGGAGGCCACCTCAGAGTGTCAGAATACGCATTATTTCACATGAATGGGTGGGTCCAGGGGATTAGGGCACCTCCTGCTCTGGTCACCTGGACCCACCATCTATGTGAAAAATCACTGGTTTCGCCACTCTAGTGTGGCCTCCAGCGATCAGGGATTTCCCAGTGGCCATTTTGATTGCATCACTGTTTGCCGAAATTTCTTGTTTTAAAGGCAAAATTTTTGTGCTCTCAGCCTCTGCTATACAGATGCAGAGGCTGACTGTGACCATTCAGTGGTGGGAGTTCGTCAGTGTGGGAAGGTGGTGAGATGTCCTAAGAGGATACTGGCGTGGGACCACTCCTGAGGTTACTGGTGTGAGATTATCCCAAGGTAAGTATCCCTGGTTAATTTAGAACAATAAAGGACTTTTTTCGTTGTCGTGTTTTTATTTCTTTTTTTAACTCTGCTGAAATGGGTAAGGGGTACCGTGTACCCCTATACTCATTTCTCCTGGGGAGGGGGCGGCTTCCGGGGTCCGCTTGTTAAAGGGGAACCCCGGATGGCACCATGAACCCCCCCAGGACGTCGGCGGCCCCCACCTCCTCCTGGGGCACCGGAGGTGGGGAAGAGCCCCTTGTCCATGGATTGGACAAGGGCTCTGGGGGAGAGGGGGAGGTTGGCTGCCCCTCTCCTCCAGAGCCCCCCCCCATACCATGGACCATGCGGGCTGGTATAGCTCAGGGTGCGAAGCCCCACGTGGCCGGGACTCCGCATTCTGGCTATCCCAGCCTGCATGGGGGACAAGGGGTTAAGGAGGCTTGGGAGGGGGGACCCCACGCTGTCTGTTTTCATGAAATGTATTCAATATGTATACAGAACTCGGAATGCAGTAACCTGTTCTGCAGCAGTGTCATTTTACACAGTTTAAAAAACATTTTTCTTATGAAACTTTGAAATCGATTTGCTCAAAAACTATAAGCTCTTTTCACAAATTTTTTTTTACCATGTTTCTACTCATCTGCTTAATAAACATGGCAAATTTGGTAATGATAGCATGTACGGGGGCTTTACAATTAACCGCAGAAGTTAACACTATTTAATTCAATAGAAATGCACTCGGAACATGAAAATTCGGAACACGAAACTCGGTTTTCGCATGCGGTACACGAAATTTCGACGAAATCGGAATTCAGCTGTTCCGATCAGCCCTAGAGTTGACCAATGCGACAGGTCAATTTACTATACAGTATACTGTCATATATTGGGTAACACATACAGTACAGCACCAGTATCTGTTCATACACAGCAGCAGTATATGATTTTTTGCACCAGTATATGATTTTTTTTTATTTGGTGTGCGTTGGAAGAGGGGTAGTCTTATACAGCGAGTATATCCCAAATTCTATATTTTAACTGGAAAAGTTGGGGGTTCATCTTATACGCCCAGTCGTCCTATACCTCGGAATATACGGTATGCAGACTTTCTAATATATATTTATCCATTAGTTGAGTCATTTGTTATTTTCTTATTCGAGCTACGGAGATTTTTCAGTTACTGTGTTAGCTAGTCAGTTTAGCATGTTTCGGTAGGTTGCGCTTATCGTGATCACCCGTGCTTAGCTAGCATAGTTGTGTTGCTATTAGTTAAGTTCTTTCCTGTAGTCTTGCCTGTGTGGGTGCTTGCTGTTGACTTTTGTTAGCCTGCTTGCTCTGCTTCTGATGCTTCCTGATTACATTTCCAAGCTGCCTCTTCCATTATTCAGCTACCAGCCTTGTTGCTCTGGGTGGTCAAAGTATAACCCCCAAGCATTACACTTGTGATTTGTAAACAGACAGTATTGCTTATGCACACAAGCATTACAGTTTTCATACTAATATTCCCATATCTCTCCTGTCTTCTGTTTCTTTTACCCCAGATAATGTCTAAGATTTTATTATTAAAAATGATATGTAGAGAACATACATTTTACAAGCAGAAGAAGCTTATTTTCTCTATTACACTGATTTTATACAACCATTATGGGCCTCACTTAGGAAAGCTATAGACAAGACATTTTTAAAAAACCTCACTGTAACGATACAGATATTTCAGTGCACCTTCTCCCCAGCATCTACCCAAATATTTAAACCACAGGAATATTGAGGCTGCCATATTTATTTTCTTTGAAACAATGCACATCGCCTGTCTGACTTCTGCCTCTAATACATGTAGCCATAGACCCTGAACAAGTATGTAGATCAGGTACTGAAACCTGACTATATTAGCCACATGTGTGATTCAAACACTACTGCAAAAAGAGATCATCAGGATGCCAGGAAAACAGTATTGTTTAAAAGGAAAAAAAAATATGTTTAAAAGGAAAAAAATATGGCAGCCACCATAAACTTTTCATATACTTCTCACTTCTGATGCAATTTAAATTGCACTTAATTGTCCTGCAAAGCCAGTGAGTAGTGATGTCCCGAACGGTTTGCCGGCGAACAGTTCCAGGCGAACTTCGATTGGTTCGCATTCGACTGCGAAGGCGAACTTTCCCGGAAGTTCGATTCGCCCCATAATGCTCTATTGAGCAGAACTTTGAACCTCTAAATCACAGTCAGCAGGCACATTGTTGCCAATCAGACTGCACTCACTCCTAGAGCCCCACCCTCCTTATAAAAAGCAAGGTCCTTGTCCCGTTTTACTCACTAGTCTGCCTACACTAATTAGTTAACCACTTGGGGACCGCCCCCAGCCAATGGGCGGCGGCAAGGGCTGGGCCCAAACTACCGCAATACGCCCATCGGCGGTAACGGCGGCGGGCATGGTTATGCCACACATGTGGTATCGCCATACTCAGGAGAAGTAGTATAATGTGTTTTGGGGTGTATTTTTACACATACCCATGCTGGGTGGGAGAAATCTCTCTTTAAATGGACAATTGTGTGTAAAAAAAATCAAAAATTAGTCATTTACAGAGATATTTCTCCCACCCAGCATGGGTATATGTAAAAATACACCACAAAACACATTATACTACTTCTTCTGAGCACGGCAGTACCACATGTGTGGCACTTTTTTGCAGCCTAACTGCGCTGAGGGGCCCAAAGTCCAATGAGTACCTTTAGGATTTCACAGGTCATTTTGAGACATTTGGTTTCAAGACTACTACTCACGGTTTAGGGCCCCTAAAATGCCAGGGCAGTATAGGAACCCCACAAGTGACCCCATTTTAGAAAGAAGACACCCCAAGGTATTCTGTTAGGTGTATGATGAGTTCATAGAAGATTTTATTTTTTGTCACAAGTTAGCGGAAATTGATTTGTATTGGGTTTTTTTCACAAAGTGTCAATTTCCGCTAACTTGTGACAAAAAAAAATCTTCTATGAACTCACCATACTCCTAACAGAATACCTTGAGGTGTCTTTTTTCTAAAATGGGGTCACTTGTGGGGTTCCTATACTGCCCTGGCATTTTAGGGGCCCTAAACCGTGAGGAGTAGTCTAGAATCCAAATGCCTCAAAATGACCTGTGAATAGGACGTTAGGCCCTTTAGCGCACCTAGGTTGCAAAAAAGTGTCACACATGTGGTATCGCCGTACTCAGAAGAAGTAGTATAATGTGTTTTGGGGTGTATTTTTACACATACCCATGCTGGGTGGGAGAAATCTCTCTGTAAATGGACAATTGTGTGTAAAAAAAATAAAAAAATTATAATTTACAGAGATATTTCTCCCACCCAGCATGGGTATGTGTAAAAATACACCACAAAACACATTGTACTACTTCTCCTGAGTACGGCGGTACCACGTGTGGCACTTTTTTGCACCCTAACTGCGCTAAGGGGCCCAAAGTCCAATGAGTACCTTTAGGATTTCACAGGTCATTTTGCGACATTTGGTTTCAAGACTACTGCTCACGGTTTAGGGCCCCTAAAATGCCAGGGCAGTATAGGAACCCCACAAATGACCCCATTTTAGAAAGAAGATACCCAAAGGTATTCCGTTAGGGGTATGGTGAGTTCATAGAAGATTTTATTTTTTGTCACAAGTTAGCGGAAAATGACACTTTGTGAAAAAAAACAATTAAAAGCAATTTCCGCTAACTTGTGACAAAAAATAAAATCTTCTATGAACTCACCATACTCCTAACGGAATACCTTGGGGTGTCTTCTTTCTAAAATGGGGTCACTTGTGGGGTTCCTATACTGCCCTTGCATTTTAAGGACCCTAAACCGTGAGGAGTAGTCTTGAAAACAAATGCCTTAAAATGACCTGTGAATAGGACGTTGGGCCCCTAGCGCATCTAGGCTGCAAAAAAGTGCCACACATGTGGTATCGCCGTACTCAGGAGGAGTAGTATAATGTGTTTTGGGGTGTATTTTTACACATACCCAGGCTGGGTGGGAGAAATCTCTCTGTAAATGGACAATTATGTGTAAAAAAATCAAAAATTAGTCATAGAAGATTTTATTTTTTGTCACAAGTTAGCGGAAATTGACACTTTGTGAAAAAAGACAATTAAAATCAATTTCCGCTAACTTGTGACAAAAAATAAAATCTTCTATGAACTCACCATACTCCTAACGGAATACCTTGGGGTGTCTTCTTTCTAAAATGGGGTCATTAGTGGGGTTCCTATACTGCCCTGACATTTTAGGGGCCCTAAACCGTGAGGAGTAGTCTTGAAACCAAATGTCACAAAATGACCTGTGAAATCCTAAAGGTACTTATTGGACTTTGGGCCCCTTAGCGCAGTTAGGGTGAAAAAAAGTGCCACACATGGGGTATCGCCGTACTCAGGAGAAGTAGTATAATGTGTTTTGGGGTGTATTTTTACACATACCCATGCTGAGTGGGAGAAATATCTCTGTAAATGGACAATTGTGTGTAAAAAAAATCAAAAAATTGTCATTTACAGAGATATTTCTCCCACCCAGCATGGGTATGTGTAAAAATACACCCCAAAACACATTATACCACTTCTCCTGAGTACGGCAATACCACATGTGTGGCACTTTTTTGCAGCCTAACTGCGCTAAGGGGCTCAAAGTCCAATGAGCACCTTTACAGGGGTGCTTACAATTAGGCTCCCCCCAAAATGCCAGGACAGTAAACACACCCCACAAAAGACCCCATTTTGGAAAGTAGATACTTCAAGGTATTCAGAGAGGAGCATAGTGAGTCCGTGGCAAATTTAATTTTTTTTTTTTGTCGCAAGTTAGAAGAAATGGAAACTTTTTTTTGTCACAAAGTGTTATTTTCCGCTAACTTGTGACAAAAAATAAAATCTTCTATGAACTCACCATGCCTCTCAGTGAATACTTTGGGATGTCTTCTTTCCAAAATGGGGTCATTTGGGGGGTATTTATACTATCCTGGAATTTTAGCACCTCATGAAACATGACAGGTGGTCAGAAAAGTCAGAGATACTTTAAAATGGGAAAATTCACTTTTGGCACCATAGTTTGTAAACGCTATAACTTTTACCCAAACCAATAAATATACACTGAATGGATTTTTTTTTATCAAAGACATGTAGCAGAATAAATTCGGACAAAAATGTATACAGAAATTTTACTTTATTTGAAAAATGTCAGCACAGAAAGTAAAAAAAAATCCTTTTTTTACAAAATTCATGTCTTTTTTGATGAATATAATAAAAACTAAAAATTGCAACAGCAATCAAATAGCACCAAAAGAAAGCTGTATTAGTGACAAGAAAAGGAGGTAAAATTAATTTAGGTGGTAGGTTAACCGTGAAAGCAGCAGTGGTCTGAATGGAGAAAAGGGCTCTGGTCCTTAAGGGGCGAAAAGACTGTGGTCCTCAAGTGGATAAGGGACAGCTGCTGACAGACTCTGCTAGGGAGACTTTAGTTAGCCTCTTCTAGGCTTGTTCCTAGCTAATTGTTGTTCCTTATATTACCCCCCCCCCCTCACTCCCTCCTCTCTCACTCCTCCCTCCCGGAGGGAGGTGGGTCTCATCTTCCAGGGAATTGTAGAATTTCAAAAGCCAGCTTATAAACCTTGGCCGGGAATTGAACCCAGGTCTGAGTGCTTGGTAGATAGCTCTCTTAACCGCTATACCACCACCAACACTACATGCTGAAGGCAGCCTAGCATGTACCATTATGATATATCCTAGAGAGAAATGAGCTAGCTTAAAGATTTGTAGAATTTCAAAAGCCAGCTTACATACCTTGGCCGGGAATTGAACCTAGGTCTGAGTGCATGGTAGATAGCTCTCTTAACCGCTATACCACCACCAACACTACGTTCTGAAACCAGCCTAGCATGTACCATTATGATATATCCAAGAGAAAAAATAGCTTGCTTAAAGCTTACATACCTTGGCCGGGAATTGAACCCAGGTCTGAGTGCGTGGTAGATAGCTCTCTTAACCGCTATACCACCACCAACACTACATTCTGAAACCAGCCTAGCATGTACCATTATGATATATCCTAGAGAAAAATGAGCTTGCTTAAAGATTTGTAGGCTTTCAAAAGCCTCCCCATTGAAGTCTATTGCGGTTCGCGAAAGTTCGCGCGAACCGAACCTTCCGCGAAAGTATCGGAGGTTCGCGACATCTCTACCAGTGAGGACTTAGTAAACACTGGAGATTGGGGACAAAGAATTTTGTTGTTGGTTTATCATTCCTCATCACATGACTAATTATGTTATCCAATGTACCTACCTACTCTCCCATTGCCTATCCATTACATTGTGAGGATATTGTAAAAAAAAAAATCAGCCACTTTGGACCTTAGGTATATCTCAGCAGCTTCTTTTTTCGATATGTTGTACCCTGTTAATGTTTTGTCCCATATTTGCACCACAGCTCTATCTCATTCCTCCAATATGTAAGTAAATATTGTGTATGACCATTTAATAAAGGATCCTTTACTTGGCATAATGCTCACATCCAGCAAAATTTTCCCTCAGTAACTGCCTAGTTTGCCAATGCCTATGAATGGCTTGTTTGTTTGTTTTTTTTCATTTTCAAAAAATTTAATGGAAAAAAAAACAGGCCTGAGGCCTGTTTGAAAGTAGGGGTGCAGTGAAGAGTGTTGAGAGGAAGCACACAACCTTAAAGATGCGTACACACGCACTATTGTAACAAAGGACGGGTCCGTCAGACCCTCCCGCTGGGCAGACTTTCTGCCGACAGTAGGACGTGTGTACAGTCTGTCGGCAGACTGATAAGACTGTTTTTGACAGATGCACTCAGCGGATCTGTCAAAAACAGTCTAATCAGTCTGCCGACAGACTGTACACACGTCCTACTGTCGGCAGAAAGTCTGCCCAGCGGGAGGGTCTGACGGACCTGTCCTTTGTTACAATAGTGCGTGTGTACGCACCTTAAAGAGAACCCGAGGTGGCCTTGTATTACGTTAGTGGGGCACAGAGGCTGGTTGGGCACACTAACACCAGCCTCTGTTGCCCCATCGTGTGTCTCAAAGACCCCCCTGCTCGCCGCTATACTCCCCGCAGTGCTGGCGACACGCAGCGCGTCGCCAGCACAATGTTTACTCTAGCGCTGTCTGTCAGTGCCGCTCCCACGCCTCCTCCACATCGCCGCTACCCGCCCTCGTCCCTTCCCTCCAATCAGCGGGAGGGAAGGGACGAGGGCGGGTAGCGGCGATGCGGAGGAGGCGGCGGAGCGGCGCTGACAGACAGCGCTAAAGTAAACATTGTGCTGGCGACACGCTGCGTGTCGCCAGCACTGCGGGGGTATAGCGGCGAGCAGGGGGGTCTTTGAGACACACGATGGGGCAACAGAGGCTGGTGTTAGTGTGACCAACCAGCCTCTGTGCCCCACTTACGTAATACAATGCCACCTCGGGTTCTCTTTAACACCATATGAAAAAAACAGCGCACCAGTAATCAGGCATGATGCTTTCAAAGGGTCAAACAGGGCAGCTGCCTGGGCCCCAAAGATCCTCAGGGGCTCCCAAGGTCATAACTAGTGATGATCGTAATCTGCTAATTATGATTACGCAAAATTTTGCAAACATTTTTGCAATTACGCCCATACTTAATTACGATTTAGACATTCTACTGATTTTTTGTAATCCATTCGTAATTTTATGTAATTTTTGTACACTTTCATTCCGACTTTAAAGGTTAATAGCAAAGCCCCCATACATGTTATCGTTACCAAAATTGCCACACATTAAGGAGAAAGGTGGGGAGCAAGGCAAAAAGACCTTGTAGTTTTTGAGGAAATTGTTTTAACCACTTCACCTTAAAGCGGTTTTTACCCTAACAGACAAGAGCGATTTTCCCCTTTCAGTGCTCATTCCTTTCATTTGCTAATAGCTTAATCACTACTAATCACAATGAAATGATCTATATCTTGTTTTTTTCACCACTAATTGGGCTTTTTGGGGTTGATATTTGTTTTCAGTAATTACTTTATTTTCTATGCATTTTAAAGGGAAAAACAAAAAAAAAATGAAATAATACACTATTTCTCCAATTTCATCCCCTATAGTTTTAATATAAACACTGCTACTGTACATAAAACCCACACATTTTATCTGCCTATTTGTCCTGGTTATCACAAGATTTTAATTATGTCCCTAGTACAGTATGGTGACAATATATTATTTGGAAATAAAGGTGTATTTTTTCTATGTTTTTTTTTTTTCTCACTAATGTCACGTGCACGTGCACACGCACGGGAACGCACGCGCACCGCGGCAGCAGCACTGTTTGACTTATAAAAATGTCTTGGAGCCGTTAAAAGTGTCTAGCAGGACGTTTCTATAAGTCTGGTTGTCATTAAGTGGTTAAAAATGCAAAGGAAAATGGTTTTTAAACTCAAAAAACATTTTAAAAAACATTTTTCGTTTGCATTTTTAAAATCAATTTTCTCAAAAACTACAAGGTCTTTTTTAAAAAAAAGTTTTCCGTGTTTCCTCTATTCCCCTTAATATGTATATCAATTTTGGTAACAGCAACATGTATGGGGGCTTTTCTATTAACTGCTAAAGTCGGCACAAAATTACTCGAAAATTATGTGAAATTGTGAAATGATGGTTCCTGATTACATTTCCAAGCTAAATTAATTACGATTTTACCTGAATTTCACATTTTACCTGAAATTTCACATTACGATTTTGCATCACAATTACGAATTGCGATGCGAAATAGCGAATATGCGAAATTTGTGCTCATTACTAGTCATAACTTTACTGTTAGTTACTACAATATTACAATTGAAGGGGCCATTTTTATCTAATACTATCCTAACCAGCTTTGCAAGGTAAAAAATACTTCCTCTTCTACCATTCACATACAGCCATAGCTTAGCACTGAAAAGCATCTAGTGCTATCAATGATGCAATATTCCAATATTTCAATATTTTTTATGTTGATAGAACTGATTCTTGGATTTCTTT
The DNA here is from genome assembly GCF_040937935.1 of Hyperolius riggenbachi. Lineage (NCBI taxonomy): Eukaryota > Metazoa > Chordata > Amphibia > Anura > Hyperoliidae > Hyperolius > Hyperolius riggenbachi. Next base: position 564,733,437 of record NC_090646.1, read on the forward strand.
TAATAATCCAAACTACATGTGACATTTCTAATGCGTCGGTAAAAAATGACATAGGCAGTTAGAGGTGACAGACACAATGAAAATATCTCAGAAGCGTTCATACGCTTAGCCTACGCATCAACTCATGTCAGGTTTATTAAGATGCATGAATATATACCTATCAAACTCGGCAGTACAGTGAAATCTGCTGTGAGTACTTGCTATAGAGATGATATTACAACAGAGCCCACAGCTACTTTCCCCAGGATGGGGAGATAGGAGCTCATGGCCCTAACACAATCACAAACAAGATATAAAAGTACACTGGAATTACATACAAAGTAGGTTCTGCTTCCTATTTCATTTGAAACATTCCTAAAAAAAATACCTGTGTATAATGAAAAAGTAGTATACACTGTAGAACTGCTGAAAGGTTATACATAAATGAAGCAATTATTCATCCAATAGTCAGATCATCGGATAATTTATACATCTTTTTGTCATCTTGACAATGGGATCTCTTGCCTGTTCAGGATGATCTGCTGTCCCTGTAATAATGAGCGTTACTTACTAGGACTATTGGCATAGGCTGATAATATTATAGTTTATTTGAGGGAATTATTTAGTGCAGATGGTTTGGGAAAGTGGAATCAGGAAATTTGGGCGCCTGGGGCTAATGGACTATTTGGGCGCCCCATAGACGCTAATGCCAAATATCGGCTATTGGGCGCCCAAGAAGAAATTTGGGCACCTGATAAATAGCGGCTGCTGGGCCTGTTCAATCTTTGCTTTTGAGACTTAGGGCCATATCCTATTCAAGGTGATAAGTAGCTTGCAGATGCGAGCTACTTATCACCTTGCCATCGCGCGAGGATTACCGGCAAATCCTATTGCCCATATCCTTCGCGCGATGGCCGATCGTTAGGGAGCATTACCCAGGCGAAAGCCTGAGCGATGCTCCCTGTTACCGAGCGATGGGGAGTGAGGTTTACGCTGTGGTGCTGTCCATCAGCACCACAGCCTCACTCCCCACACATGCGCACTCGTCTGCCGAACATCGCCGACATCTTCCGCCGCAGCATCTGGGGGTCTCCTTTAATAAGGAGACCCCCAGAGCTCCCCGTCGGGTCGCCGCACAGTTTAGAAGCCAGCGCGCAGCTCTGCCCGGCTCCTCTGTCATACGTACCGCCGCCGATCACCCGCCGCCTCTCGCCGCAAAATCCGTCACGTAATTACAGTGTATCTAACACTGTAATTACTGTGCGCATAGAAGGAGCCCGGGCAAAGCATCTTTGAATCTGCAGCCGGGCTCCCCATTGGTCTGCTGTCTGAACCAATAAAATGGCTCACACAGCAGACCAATGGGGAGCCCGGCTGCAGATTCAAAGATGCTTTGCCCGGGCTCCTTCTATGCGCACAGTAATTACAGTGTTAGATACACTGTAATTACGTGACGGATTTTGCAGCGAGAGGCGGCGGGTGATCGGCGGCGGTACGTATGACAGAGGAGCCGGGCAGAGCTGCGCGCTGGCTTCTAAACTGTGCGGCGACCCGACGGGGAGCTCTGGGGGTCTCCTTATTAAAGGAGACCCCCAGATGCTGCGGCGACGACGTGCGTTAGCTAGTTTAGACCTGCTTTTTGCAGGTCTAAGCTAACGCTCATGTCTGCCGGGAAGCATCGCTTCCCGGAGACATGATAAGGGTAATTGGATTCCGTGTTAAGAACTCGCTGGGCGATTATATCGCCCAAGCGAGTTCTTTTCCGCCTGGGGGGGTCTAAAGTTTAATTAGATTAGGCGATGCCCCCATCGCCTAAGTTAAGAACTCGCCAGTGCTTAGCGCTGGCGAGTTCAGCAATAGAATATGGCCCTTAGTGTTTTAAAAAATGTCATTTTGAAATTCGTTTTGACAATTATGATTTTGTCAATTAACATTTTTACTTTTTTTTTAAACATTTTGAAATGTGTTTTGAGAATTATAATTACATAAGCTATCATTTTGAAATGTATTATCTTAGAAATGTATCGCTTTTTGTGTGAACATTATTTGCAGCAGAGAGAGGGGGTTTTAGGGTTAGGTGTGAAGAATGGTGGTTTTAGGATTAGGCACCACCAGGCGGGCCTTAGGGTTAGGCACCTCCAGGGGGGTCTTCAGGTCTTATCAGTAAATCAGAGCTCAATTATTCTGTCACCACGACAATATGACTAGAAAGGGTAGTAATTGGTGAATGTGAGTAGCTTAGTAAGGCAGTAAGGTAGGAAGGGTGGACAGAGTTTTACTCAATAAGCACTCGTCATAAAACACTTTTGATCTAATATTCCTATAAAATGCTTGTAGCAATCAGTGATAAAAGATTCACAATTTTTATCAGACACAGGCAGCAGATGCAGACGCGGAGGATGGTCAATAGTCGTTTCGCCCAGCGGGCTTTCACAAGATGAACACGGTTTCTTCATGTTATATGATATCAAGTCTGCTTTCTTGTCTGGAAGTTGCACCTTCCTATGTTCATACCAACTTAGGATATAGCAAGCAATCATATGTGTGCATCAAGCTTTTGTCTTCCTTTGATACCGATATTTACTCAATAAGCCATTGTACGCCATAAACAGTCAACTGCAGGTTCAAGTTAAGGTTTTGTTTTTAGCATATGTTCCCCCGCCTCCACCCACTCCTCCATTGTGACCATGCTAGAGCCTAATAATCCTGATCATCGGGCCTGACAAACACAACCATGAAGAGGTAGAACATGAAAATTGTGAAAGTGAGAACATTTAAATAAGTAAATGTCACAACCTGTAACTTGTAGTTTTGTTTGTGTTATGTTATGATATATAGAGTAGTGCAAATTAAAATTTCACTGAGCACTCATCTCAAGCCTCAGCATTACTCTACCTTCAGGCCCTGAGTAAGATTAACTTAACCTAATATTAAGAAGAGCTAAATAGTGTACTGGTTAAGGGCACCGCCTTTGACATGGGTGACCAGGGTTTGAATCCTGGCTACGGTCAGGAGGAGTTCAAGACAAGACGTCCTAACACTGCAGGGTGGCCTTTTGAGCATGTCTCAGTAACTACAGCTCTTGAGCACTTTGAGTACAACAGGAGATAAGAGCTATACAAATGTTCGGATTATTAAATTTCATTCCATTGGGTTAACCATTAAATATGAGTGATGTAATTAAACATTTTGTTGTCCTTCAAAACATATCTGCTGAAAAGGTTTAAACACTCTTTCTGACCAGCCTGCTGACTCATGATTCTGAATGACTCTCTAGATAACAAATTAGGCAGATTCTTTACATCTTTAAAAACCAAAGGGTTATTTACATGGGCGTAACAATCACTCCTGTGACTCCTGCCATAGCAGGGGGGGTTCAGATGCTTTGGGGGGCCCTCCCCCTCCCTCTCCCCAACCCCAACTGCTGCCAATTAGCAAAAAAAAACCCTCCTCGTTTGCTTACAAAAACCATGTGCAGGCGTGTGTGTAATTTTTTCCTGCTTCCAGACGCTGCTTCACAGCAGAACACTCTCTACTGCTATTTGCCAGGTCCCAATCACGTGACCCGCATGGGGTTTAGGGACCAAGGAAATTCAATGTCATCATTTTTGCAGGAGGGCCCTATTAAGTCTAGTTATACCCCTGGTTATTTGTTGTTGTTTTTTTCAAACAAAAAAGCTGCATGAAAGCAGCAGCTCATTACTTACAACACATCAGAAGGTTTGCAAAAGTTAATTTATCTTACATTGATCTAGTATTATATAGCACCCTTTCGTATAACAATCACAAACATGACACATTTCTGCATTATTTCATAACTTATTAATAATAAATAGAGGGGGGGGAATCAAAGATTAATGACAATAACTGATGTACCTGTGTAGGAAATTGTATTTAACACATCCTGTAGTTCCCCTTTAACTTTCACACTAAATTTCCTAAGCACTTGGGAAGATGCTATCAACTTCTAAAACTAACCATGGAACCATATTAGCTGCTAATAATGAACAGCGTTCAAATTATTATGGTAAAAAACAACAGCCTCCAACATTTTTTTCTTTTTTCCAACATGAAATACTAACTGGCAAGTACATTACAATGTGCTCAACAGATCAAATGTAAGGGTAAAACTCCTTTAATAATAATCATATAATCTCCAGATTGTAAGAATGGCTCGACATTAGTCATATACCTTCCTTTATGTATGCTGAAAAACATGAAACTAATGTCATCCTCTTAATGATATCCATATGGACACCTAATATTAGGTGACATTGGTTGGTATATCTTGCAGTTACTTGAAGTTCTCAGAAAGACGTTCCTTTTCGATTGGCCTCCACAATAAAAGAAAAGCAGACCCTAATTAAAAGAATTCTGTTCTGAATTAACGACTTTGACAAGTGCTAATTGACAGTTCCTGTGAAATGACTCTAATTAAAGTCAATATGTCTTTTTCAATTAATAGGAAATTAAGGATCTTGTATTATATATTATAGTGTTGTAATCTGTGTCCTGTATCGTGCACACACCGCATGTACTTTTTCATTCTTGCACTACTGAGGAACCATCTGACATCCATCTTCAGCAGTTTAGATACAGGTAGCTCATTATTCTAGGAAGAACGAGCGCAGGACACAGCAGTATATACATGTTCAGCAAGGAGATAGAGGCATCTTCTGTCATTCTTTTCACTCTCAATATACATTAAGTGAACTGGTTTTTCACTTTAAAGAAGAAAAATGTTTCTTAAATACAGATATCATTGCTAATTGCTGACAAGAACAAGTGTTCTCGATTAGTGAGCTATGGCTTCATTATAGCGGCTTAGGAGAGAATTGTACACAACTGCAGAGCAAATTATTTGCAGTGTTTTCATCTCTGGCCTTTGCCAAGGAAAGCCATCTAGGATTGCCAGGTAAAAAATGTGTTTCATTTAGCTTTGAGATGAGGCCAGAAAAAAACAGATTCTTGCAAAAATGCAGCTATTAAATGTCCAACACTAGAAAATAACAGATGTATTGGGGGGAAAAGTCTATTCCCAGTGACACCATGGGCTCGATTCACAAAGGCGTGCTAATCTAGTTAGCACGCCTAACAGCTTTGGACGTGCAAACTAGGGTGTTTAGTAGTCTGCACGTCTGTTACAGATCGCACACAAAGTTTAGCGCTGCGCGGTGCACGCAAAAATCACACCGTTCGCGTGCTAATTACGCTTAGCACGCGAACGGTGCGACATTTTGTGTGCACCGGTGCACCGTTTCATGCCCACCATGCAGCGCTAAAGTTTTTCCGCGTATTAGCGCGTGAAGCGGACGTTTTCGTGTCCAAATTGCCTTTTCACTGGCGTGCTAACACTTAGCACCCTTTAGTGAATCAAGGCCCATGTTCTAGTGGCCTGCAAGGCAATGTTACTGACACTGGCTCATATTCACAGTAAAGTTGGTTAGTGCGGGGCGCACATGAGAATTTTACCATTATGTACAGTGACAAGGTAGCACATGTTGCACAGTTGGAGTGGCCCACATTACTCAGGGTATAATCCATGTGAAATCAAAAATGTGATGTTTTGACACTGTTGATATGTTTTGAGAAAGGGGTTTTCCTGATAGCCCGGAAACAATTGTCGGATTGTCTGTGGTGATGGCAATACATTTTGCTTGAGAAACAGCTTGGTGTGCTAACCAATCTTTTGGATTATAATTGTATTTGTGACAGTGGCTAAGTGTCTTTGGATGCAGCACCCACAGAGTATGAAGAGGAGCGTCTACACAAACCCTGATAACCTCCACGTTACTTAAAGAGGTACTCTTGCTATTTAAAAAAACAAAAGCTGCCACTTACCTGGGGCTTCTATCGGCCCCCTACAGCTAGAATGAAGAAAACTTTGCACTGCGCTTGCGCAGTAAGTTCCCGATGAGGCACCCGGGAGTGAGCACGCGTGCAGCTGCAGTTCTATTCGTCTAGTTAGACGAATAATTAGCCCCGGTGCCATCAGCGGGGAACGGAGCATCGGAGGAGGACAGCGCGAGACATTCCAGCTACAGGGGGCGATAGAAATCCCAGGTAAGTGGCAGTTTTAGTTTTTTTTTAAATAGCCCATAGAACCCCTTTAAAGAGGAACTTTAACCAAGGATGAAACTTCATTCCTGTCTGTAGCAGATACCCCCTTTCCCACGAGAATTCTTTACCATGTTTCCCCTAAAGTAAGACATCCCCAGAGAATAAGACCTAGCAGGAATTCCTAGTATGCTTGAAATATAAAACATCCCCAAATTTAAGCCCTAGGAGCAGCCCGCATGACCCCAGCAAGTCACGCTCAATACAAAGCCTGGATACAGGACAGCAGCAGTATAATGTGAGTTCTACAGTCCTGTATATGTGTCAGGCAATTTGTATTTTTGTTGGAGCCAGCCCTCCTGATCTGTCGTGATATGCATCAGCAGCACTTTACCTCTTCCCACAGCTTATCCTATCATAGCTCTGGGGAGCCTAACTGAGAGTTCTTTGTCTGCAAGAAATAGACTCTTACCCACATGATCAGCAGAATCAATTTCTTGTAAGTGAAAGCCAATATCTGCAAACCACAAGCTCTGTGCATGCTGCTTGTATTTCGCCATGGCATGCAGTATATTCATTTTGCATAGGAAAACTACCAGTGCTTCCCCTAAACATAAGACATCCTCTGAAAATAAGCCCTAGTACATCTTTTGGAGCAAAAATTAATATAAGATGTGTCTTATTTTTGGGGAAACATGGTACCTTTTCTCAAATAGATCATCAGTGAAGTCTGTTTGGCTGATATTGTGGTGAAACGCCTCCCATAGTGTGATGTCATGACCAAGGTCCTGAAGGTTTGTTGTCTGTGAACCTCATTGCACTGTGGGAAATAACTGATTTTTCCAACTGCCAAGCAAGCTGTGCATAGAGCTCTCAGAAATGAACATTCCATACAGATCACCAGGCAGAACTAGAGATGTCACCACCAGTGATAAATTTCAGAATGTAAATCAGGAAGAGGAAAGATTTTACATTGGGCAAACACTGACTAAGTAATCTATAAATGACTTTTGTAATCAATAAGCAATTTTATTCATAATGTTATTTTCACTACACTACCTATTTAAGTAACGCAAGCATTGCTAGGATAACAGGTGCTATGCCACTTGCGTAGCATGTATTATCCTTGCAATGCTCATGTTACCTATGTAATGTGGGCTGCGCTAATTGTGTAACACATGCTACCTGGCCACTGTAAGTAACAGCGCTTCCTGCTCACAGCAACTTTACCGTACTTTTGTGAACATGAGCCATTGTTTTTAAGAAGTGTGGTCACAAAAATAATAATATAATAAACAAAAAATGATTATGGAAAATGGAATGGAGAAAAGACATTTTTTAAGAATTAACCACTTGAGGATCAGAGGCTTACACCCCCCAGGGCCAGGCTATTGTTTTTACAATTCAACGCTCTGCAACTTTAACAGTTTGCTGCATGGCCATACAACTTATCATACCAATGAATCTGCCCTCCTTTTCTTGCCACCAGCAGAGCTTTCAGTTGGGGGCATCTGATTGCTGCTGCGATGTAATTTTTTTTATTTAAAAATAATTATTTTTTTTAATAAATGTTATTTTTTTATTTTCTCTCCTTCCCCTCTCCCTCCCTTCCCCCGAGATCCAATAGTGTGATCACCTCTCATAGGCATCAGCTTATGAGAGGGATCCGCTTGAGGATCAGAGGCTTACACCCCCCAGTGGCCAGGCTATTTTTTTCACAATTCAGCGCTCTGCAACTTTAACAGTTTGCTGCATGGCCATACAACTTAGCATACCAATGAATCTGCCCTCCTTTTCTTGCCACCAGCAGAGCTTTCAGTTGGGGGCATCTGATTGCTGCTGCGATGTAATTTTTTTTATTTAAAAATAATTAATTTTTTTAATAAATGTTATTTTTTTATTTTCTCTCCTTCCCCTTTCCCTCCCTTCCCCCGAGATCCAATAGTGCGATCACCTCTCATAGGCATCAGCCTATGAGAGGGATCCGCTTGTCAGCCACTCCAGGGGACAGCCAAGTGACAAGGCTGTCCCCAGTACAGGGCTGCGCTAGATCGGCCAGCGGCCGTTTACTTTCAATTAAACAGCCTGCGGCTGGCAGGCTGTTTAAGGACCGGAGCTCCGTCACTCAAGCGGGGCTGCGCCTTGCATTACCGCTAATATCCAGCTTCTGTAAGCAAGCTGGCCCAGGTATTATAACAGAGCAGGAGGCTATTTTCCAGTTCCTCGCATTAATTTAACATATACACTACCTACCTGTGTAGGAATAACCTAAAAAATGGTCCTTTCCTTCTCATCCATCACTGCCAGATGTCACTGGTCACCATGTATGAAAGCATGACATATCTGGATGTTTTCTAACAAATTTTGAATTATCTTAGCATATGCAAATGTGAAGAGCATTCAATTAATAGAATTGTGTCTGCTGTCCTGCTAGCAAGAAATGGTGCCCTTTTCTTTCTCGTGGCAAGCTCATCATTCAAGAAACAATAGGAGTGCCATGGGAGTATTGAATCAAGCTAGATTAGTTCATTTCAGGACAGGAGACCAGGTTATTGGTACATATTAGATTACACGATTGGTACATAGTAGATTACACGATTGGTAAAAATCAAGATGCTGCTGGAATAGTATTTTGGATCATCTACAGGGAACCTAAACTGAAAGGTTTATGAAGGCTGCCATCTTGAATTCCTTTAGAAATGGCAGCTCTCTGGCCAAGTAGAGCACACAGCAGTCAGACAAGCAGCATTTTCCAAAGTGAGCCAGCAATTGTTACCATGCCCGTTTCTAGGGCCGTGCGGGGCGTGCCGCCGCTCGGGGCGCTGTTGGGAGGGGGGCGCTGATGGAGGGGGGAGCCGGAGCCGCGGGGAGGGCAGCCCGACCTCTCCCTCCCTCTCCTGGGCCGCCCTCCGTGCTCCCCACTCAGACGCATACTCAGGCAGGAAGCGCCGCTGTTTACAACCCACCTCATTGGCTCCAAGCGCTGCTCTCTCGCCACAGGTCTCCTCTCTGTTTACACGTTGATACACATGCTGCCGGAAGCAGCGTGTGTATCAGCGTGTAGGCAGAGAGGAGAAGACCGGCGGCGAGAGAGCAGCGCTTGGAGCCAATGAGGTGAGTTGTAAACAGCGGCGCTTCCTGCCTGAGTATGCGTCTGAGGGGTGAGCACGGAGGGCGGCCCAGGAGAGGGAGGGAGAGGTCGGGCTGCCCTCCCCGCGGCTCCGGCTCCCCCCTCCATTAGGGGGGACAGCTATCTATCTAACCTATGCTGGGGGGCACCTACCTAATCTAACCTACGCTGGGGGGCAGCTACCTAATCTAACCTATACTGGGGGGCAGCTACCTAATCTAACCTATACTGGGGGGCACCTACCTAATCTAACCTACACTGGGGGGCAGCTACCTATCTAACCTACACTGGGGGGCACCTACCTAATTAACCTACACTGGGGGGGCAGCTACCTATCTTACCTACACTGGGGAGCAGCTACCTATCTAACCTACACTGGGGGGCAGCTACCTATCTAACCTATACTGGGGGGCACCTACCTTATCTAACCTATACTGGGGGGCACCTACCTAATCTAACCTACACTGTGGGGCAGCTACCTATCTAACCTACACTGGGGGGCAGCTACCTATCTAACCTACACTGGGGGGCAGCTACCTAATCTAACCTACGCTGGGGGGCAGCTACCTATCTAACCTATACTGGGGGGCACCTACCTAATCTAACCTACACTGGGGGGCAGCTACCTATCTGACCTATACAGGGGGGCAGCTACCTATCTAACCTATACTGGGGGCACTTATCTAACCTGTATTGGGGCACCTACCTACCTAGCTAGCCTATACAGGTGGCAACTATACTGGCTACCTATATTGGAGACACCTAACTAAATAACCTATACTGGGGGCACCTACCTATCTAACCTATGCTGGAGGCAACTATTCTGGCTACCTATATTAGAGGCACCCACTTAGCTAACCTGTACTGGGGCACCTACCTATCTAACTTATACCGGGGGCGCCTGCCTATCTAACCTATACTGGGGGCAACTATACTGGCTCACCTATGCCTGGCTACCTATACTGGAGGGACCTATAGCTGGCTACCTATACTGGGGCACCTATTCTTGGCTACCTATACTGGGGGGACCTATACTAAGTGCAACTAGACCTGGCAAACCTATACTTCGGGCACCCATACCTTGCTCCGGGGGGGGGGGCGCAATTTTTACACCCTCGCCCTGGGTGCATTTTAGCCTAGAAACTGCACTGATTGTTACTTCCAATTCCTCTCAGTTCAGACTTCCTTCAAAGGATAATTTCACCTTTACATTAAAGTACACCATGTAGCCTGTTGCTAGAATTACAGCAAATCTGCCCAGCATGTAATAAAAGCTACACACTCCCATTGCCTTTTTACTGTTTGTCTGGGTGATGATTAAAGAGGAACTCCAGTGAAAATAATGTGATAAAAAAAAGTGTCTCATTTTTACAATAATTATGTATAAATGATTTAGTCAGTGTTTGCTCATTGTAAAATATTTCCTCTCCCTGATTTACATTCTGATATTGATCATATGGTGACATTTTTACTGCTGGCAGGTGATGTCACTGGAAGGAGATGCTGCTTGCATTTTTGGCAGTTGAAAACAGCTGTTATTTCCCACAATGCAACAAGGCTCCCACAGTGTGATGTCAGGACCTCAGTGCTGTGAGGCGCTGACATCACACTGTGGGAGGGGTTTCACCACAAAATCAGCCATACAGAGCCCCCTGATGATCTGTTTGAGAAAAGGAATAGATTTCTCATGGGAAAGGGGTTATCAGCGACTGATTGGGATGAAGTTCAATACTTGGTTACGGTTTCCCTTTAAACCTCTGCCAATATTTTGTTTCTGTTTTAGGCTCCTTAAGCTAAATACTCACCTGCTGATGGATCGGGGAACCTCCCAGCAACACCTCCCAATAAACGAGGTACCCTGATCTATCTTCTTACAGTAACACACCACAAGAGGTCAAACGATTGCAGTACTTTGTGCGTGAGTCATCTCGGGGTCTTAAAGTTTAGATCCATTGTGTCATCGTTATCGTCGCACATCACAAAAGGTTGTTTGTGTAATCACCCATATGTACCAACATCGCAACATGGCGGAAACAGTTGCTCAGAAAATTGCTGGTTGTTGGAAAAATCTCTGTAAAAATTGTGTCGTAGGGATGGACTTTAGTAGGCACAGAGGTGATGACCTCTCCAGCAGACAGAAGCATCTATCTATTCAGCAGTAATATCATTATCAGGCTACTTCCATTCCATTGACTGACTGCATAGATTTCCATCAAGTTACAGTGAATATCAAGTTGTCCAATGCATAAGCTGGGATTTCTGCATTTCCGGCACCTACAAATTTGTACAGCCACTTCTGTTTTTTATAAATCAGAATTGCTCAGTTCCAGTATCATAGCTGAGGTGAGCTCTGACATAGGAACTAGTTTCGAGTCACTTCTAGTGTTGGTGTTCAAATTTGGTATAACGGATTTGGAACACACGAATAATACCAAACACCACACTAAAGCAATATTTCAGTACCAAATAAGTGGATAGGGTCAGGGGGAGTTTACTACTTCCGCCTCACGACATGTTTCGCGTGACTCTTATGCTTCCCCCTTCCAGAGAAAGATGAATCCTCCTGCATGACTTAATGCTTTGCTGATGTCACAGCTTTCTCAGGCACTCCCCTTTGCTAACTAGTAGTAACTACAAATCATGGGGTCCCCCAGCAAAGCATTGATAGGACCGCCCCAATGTTCACACCCTTTCCCTTGATTGCCCCTTGGTGACGCTCACAGCCTGGGGGGGCCCATCTTGCAATGGTCATAAAAGTGTGGCCATTGTAATCTTCACACCAATAACAAATGTAGCCACAAAAACACCTGATCTAAAGGATGGACTCCTTTATCGGAGAGAGTGAAGTAGTAGATGGGCCCCCTCCCTCCTCTGGGCCTCTCTGTGGTAACGCCCCTGACCTCCAGTATATTGACTGAAGAGGCTCTTTACATTCAGCATTGGTCTGGAATTTTTATCTAAATTGTCTTTTTCAGCTGTAACAACATCAGTAATAAATATATACGGGTATAGTGCTCGATTCATATATACAGTAAACAACGTTATGAACATACTCTTATCCATTAAATCAGAATCAAAGTAAAATTTAAAAAAGCAGTTTAGCATAGAGAACTACTGAATTGATTTGTAACAGACTCCACCTTTTAAAATGGCATCAATTTAACTATATGTCCATAGAAATAATGTTCATTTTCAGCTCACTCATTCTCCTGTAGCACAGTAGAGGGACCCTGTGTAAATGCAATTATACTTGGAGATGACAGCTGTTAACTGACTAACCAAAAACAACAAAGCCTAGAACTTCAAATAGGGGCCATGCATCAATGACTGATTATAGTGAAAGCAAAGTTTTCAGACTCTTCTCACTGTTGGGTTGCTGTGCTAAGGTCCTCCTGATCTATATAACTGTGTACAAGTGAACATAAAAATGAAACCAGCTACACTTGGATAGAGATGTCGTGAACCCGCGGATTTTAGTTCATAAACCGCGAATGCGAACTTGCGAAAAAGTTTGCGAACCGGCGAACATCGAGAACCGCTATAGACTTTAATGGGCAGGCGAACGTTCAAAATGTCAAACACTAATTCTGGCCACAAAAGTGATGGAAAAGATGTTTCAGGGGGACTAACACCTGGAGGGGGGCATGGCGGAGTGGGATACATGCCAAAAGTCCCGGGGAAAATTACGGATTTGACGCACAGCAGGGTTATAATCCCTAAAGGGCAGAAATCACATTGGATTCCTAAATTGGAGGCCTAAAGTGCTTGAAAACATCTGGGGCTTGATTTACAAAACAGTGCTAACTTTAGCACTGGCCCTTAGCACGTCTAAACTCAGTTGAAATGTGAGAAGTAGTGATCGTGCGCAAAGTACCGCGCGCAAAGTTTTGCTCTGCAGGGCGCTCCGCGCGAAGTGCCCACTAAAGTCTATGGGACTTAGCGCGCGCATAGGACTTTGCGCGGTACTTAGCGCACGATCTGATTGAGAAAACTGGTGCTAACCTACTTAGCACCCTGGTTAGCGTGCCTTAAGACTTTAAGGCACTAAGTAGGTTAGCACCTCTTAGTAAATCAAGCCCCTTGTGTGTGTATACATGGATCAGGTAGTGTAATTAGTGTACTGCTTCATACTGACAGACCAAACTCACTGTGTAACACACCACAAACAGCTGTTTGTGTAGTGATGGCCGTGCTGGACTGGTGCGCACCATGGCGAGAGTGCAGGTGATGGCGGTTTTCAAACCCATATGGTCGGGCTGAGGTAGCTCAATGACAGAACAACAGTGACTGAGTGTCCAGCAGATCGAATTTGATCTGTCCACAATGAAGCAACGACCTTACTATATTCTTGGATCAGGTGTGCCCCCCAATACACTCATATAGCTGGTCATTGCTTCATTATGATACGCAAGCCCCTTCTGTGCGGCAAGGTAACAATCACGAAGGGAAATTGACACATGTACATGCCTTTTGTTTTGTTGTTGCAGTCGCAGTGCAGCCAGCAAAAATAGGCAGGCATGTACACGCAGCAGAAAAATTATTATAGTGGCCGCTGCTAGCAGTGGCCTTAAAAATTCAGGAATCCATCTGGAGTCCTGGACCCTGTTGGTGGTGGTGGAGAAGGCAGTCAAGCGGCCTGCAGGCAGAGATGCTGTGTGGGGACCAACTTAGTCTTGAGGCAGGCAGTCACACGGCGTGCAGACAGAGATGTTGTGTGTGGGGACTGACTTTGTCTTTGGGCAGGCCTGACTGTGCTTTGCAGACCTGGCATCCGTGGTCAGATGGACCCTTGACCCATTGCCAGAGATGACACCATTTGCCTTTCAACATCACGGTACAGTTTGGGTATCGCCTTTTTTGAGGAATAATTGCAGCCTGGTATCTTCCACTGCGGTGTGTGCTGCTTTTCCTCAGGTGGTCATCACATTGCAGTTTGTGCTTTTTCATCATGTGCCTTTGTAAGGTAGTTGTCCCTATGCAGGTCTGGGTCTTTCCACGGCTCAATTTTCGGTGGCAGAGAGTACAGATGGCATTGCTCTCATCTGAGGCAGACACACAAAAAAATTTGAGCCCTGGATTTATGGCACTTTGGTGATGGCTGCCGGCGGAATGTTAAGTGGGGTGTCAGAATCAGAGCAGGAGGAGGAAGATATGTCAAGCTTCCCTGTGGAAGCTGAGGAAGATGAGGTGTTCTGTGTTAAATAGTCAACTACGCCCTGACAATATTGGGGGTTGATGGCATGTGCCTTCTTCTGAACACTGTACTTTGTTCGAGGACCGCACAAAATCATGACAGCAAAACCTCGAACAGACCTGCCAGGTGGCCTGCCTCTGGCTCTGCCTCTGCCTGTTGTTTTGTCCATATTGGGGGGATGGAGTGAAAGGAATGCACTGACTTGACCAATACAATGTGCAGTCACACAGGTGCAGTGAAAGGTATGCAGTGACTGCTGGTATAACAATGTGCAGTCACACAGGTGCAGTGAAAGGTATGCAGTGACTGCTGGTATAACAATGTGCAGTCACACAGGTGCAGTGAAAATGGATGCACTGACCGCTGGTATATAAAACAGCGTGCAGTCACACAGATGTGGTGAAAGGTATGCAATGACTACTATATAAAACAGTGTGCGGTCACACAGATGCAATGAAAGGTATGCAGTGACTGGTATATAAAACAACGTGCAGTCACAAAGGTGCAGTGAAATATATGCAGTGACTGGTATTATAATACAATGTGCAGCAGTCACACTAGGCACTGAATGTGCTGGGCCTGGCACAGTATAGCAATTAGCAAGAACCATTTGCGACAGACGGGGCTGTATATGCAGTGTCAGTGGGCCACACAAAAAAAAACACATCACAAGAACATTAGCTGTTTTGGTGGTGCTTTTTAGCAACAAATATCAGCAAGGAGCAAGCTAAAAAGAGCCTAACTAAGCTTTCCCTATCTCGGCAGCAGGCCCGCCATCAGGGGGGACATCCGTGACTCCCGTCACGGGCCCGGGGCCTGCAGGGGGGCCCCATCCCCGCCGCGGCCCTGGCGGGTGCTGCAGGTGCCGCCCGGCCGCCGCTCAACCCCTCTGGCCGCTGCTCCCTCCCTCCATCCCTCTAGCCGCCGCCGCCGCCTCCGCCGCGTCAGACCTCGATCAAGCGACGACAATAGTGCGGGCGCTAGGACCCAGCGCCCGCACTGATATGCGGAAGTGACATCACTTCCGCATATAGAGCGGGTGCGTCCGGCGCCCGCTCTTACTGGTCGGGTCGCCGCTGATCTTGAGGTCTGACGCTGGGCTGCTGGCAAGGTAGGGGAAGCAGCGGCGGCGGCTGGGGGGGCCTCCCTGTCACTCACTCACTAGCTAAAGGGCCTCCCTGTCACTCACTCACTAGCTAAAGGGCCTCCCTGTCACTCACTCACTAGCTAAAGGGGCTCCCTGTCACTCACTCACTCCCTAAAGGGGCTCCCTGGCACTCACTTACTGCCTAAAGGGGCTCCCTGTCACTCACTCACTAGCTAAAGGGGCTCCCTGTCACTCACTCACTACCTAAAGGGGCTCCCTGTCACTCACTCACTACCTAAAGGGGCTCCCTGTCACTCACTCACTACCTAAAGGGGCTCCCCGTCACTCACTCACTACCTAAAGGGGCTCCCTGGCACTCACTCACTGCCTAAAGGGGCTCCCTGTCACTCACTCACTAGCTAAAGGGGCTCCCTGTCACTCACTCACTACCTAAAGGGGCTCCCTGTCACTCACTCACTACCTAAAGGGGCTCCCTGTCACTCACTCACTACCTAAAGGGGTTCCCTGGCACTCACTCACTACCTAAAGGGACTCCCTGTCACTCACTCACTACCTAAAGGGCCTCCCTGTCACTCACTCACTAGCTAAAGGGGCTCCCTGTCACTCACTCACTACCTAAAGGGGCTCCCTGGCACTCACTTACTGCCTAAAGGGGCTCCCTGTCACTCACTCACTAGCTAAAGGGGCTCCCTGTCACTCACTCACTACCTAAAGGGGCTCCCTGTCACTCACTCACTACCTAAAGGGGCTCCCTGTCACTCACTCACTACCTAAAGGGGCTCCCTGGCACTCACTCACTACCTAAAGGGGCTCCCTGGCACTCACTCACTACCTAAAGGGCCTCCCTGTCACTCACTCACTAGCTAAAGGGGCTCCCTGGCACTCACTCACTACCTAAAGGGGCTCCCTGTCACTCACTCACTCCCTAAAGGGGCTCCCTGGCACTCACTTACTGCCTAAAGGGGCTCCCTGTCACTCACTCACTAGCTAAAGGGGCTCCCTGTCACTCACTCACTACCTAAAGGGGCTCCCTGGCACTCACTCACTACCTAAAGGGGCTCCCTGGCACTCACTCACTACCTAAAGGGCCTCCCTGTCACTCACTCACTAGCTAAAGGGGCTCCCTGTCACTCACTCACTACCTAAAGGGGCTCCCTGTCACTCACTCACTACCTAAAGGGGCTCCCTGGCACTCACTCACTGCCTAAAGGGGCTCCCTGTCACTCACTCACTAGCTAAAGGGGCTCCCTGTCACTCACTCACTACCTAAAGGGGCTCCCTGTCACTCACCCACTACCTAAAGGGGCCCCCTGTCACTCACTCACTACCTAAAGGGGTTCCCTGGCACTCACTCACTACCTAAAGGAACTCCCTGTCACTCACTCACTACCTAAAGGGCCTCCCTGTCACTCACTCACTAGCTAAAGGGGCTCCCTGTCACTCACTCACTACCTAAAGGGGCTCCCTGGCACTCACTTACTGCCTAAAGGGGCTCCCTGTCACTCACTCACTAGCTAAAGGGGCTCCCTGTCACTCACTCACTAGCTAAAGGGCCTCCCTGTCACTCACTCACTAGCTAAAGGGGCTCCCTGTCACTCACTCACTCCCTAAAGGGGCTCCCTGGCACTCACTTACTGCCTAAAGGGGCTCCCTGTCACTCACTCACTAGCTAAAGGGGCTCCCTGTCACTCACTCACTACCTAAAGGGGCTCCCTGTCACTCACTCACTACCTAAAGGGGCTCCCTGTCACTCACTCACTACCTAAAGGGGCTCCCTGTCACTCACTCACTACCTAAAGGGGCTCCCTGGCACTCACTCACTGCCTAAAGGGGCTCCCTGTCACTCACTCACTAGCTAAAGGGGCTCCCTGTCACTCACTCACTACCTAAAGGGGCTCCCTGTCACTCACTCACTACCTAAAGGGGCTCCCTGTCACTCACTCACTACCTAAAGGGGTTCCCTGGCACTCACTCACTACCTAAAGGGACTCCCTGTCACTCACTCACTACCTAAAGGGCCTCCCTGTCACTCACTCACTAGCTAAAGGGGCTCCCTGTCACTCACTCACTACCTAAAGGGGCTCCCTGGCACTCACTTACTGCCTAAAGGGGCTCCCTGTCACTCACTCACTAGCTAAAGGGGCTCCCTGTCACTCACTCACTACCTAAAGGGGCTCCCTGTCACTCACTCACTACCTAAAGGGGCTCCCTGTCACTCACTCACTACCTAAAGGGGCTCCCTGGCACTCACTCACTACCTAAAGGGGCTCCCTGGCACTCACTCACTACCTAAAGGGCCTCCCTGTCACTCACTCACTAGCTAAAGGGGCTCCCTGGCACTCACTCACTACCTAAAGGGGCTCCCTGTCACTCACTCACTCCCTAAAGGGGCTCCCTGGCACTCACTTACTGCCTAAAGGGGCTCCCTGTCACTCACTCACTAGCTAAAGGGGCTCCCTGTCACTCACTCACTACCTAAAGGGGCTCCCTGGCACTCACTCACTACCTAAAGGGGCTCCCTGGCACTCACTCACTACCTAAAGGGCCTCCCTGTCACTCACTCACTAGCTAAAGGGGCTCCCTGTCACTCACTCACTACCTAAAGGGGCTCCCTGTCACTCACTCACTACCTAAAGGGGCTCCCTGGCACTCACTCACTGCCTAAAGGGGCTCCCTGTCACTCACTCACTAGCTAAAGGGGCTCCCTGTCACTCACTCACTACCTAAAGGGGCTCCCTGTCACTCACTCACTACCTAAAGGGGCCCCCTGTCACTCACTCACTACCTAAAGGGGTTCCCTGGCACTCACTCACTACCTAAAGGAACTCCCTGTCACTCACTCACTACCTAAAGGGCCTCCCTGTCACTCACTCACTAGCTAAAGGGGCTCCCTGTCACTCACTCACTACCTAAAGGGGCTCCCTGGCACTCACTTACTGCCTAAAGGGGCTCCCTGTCACTCACTCACTAGCTAAAGGGGCTCCCTGTCACTCACTCACTACCTAAAGGGGCTCCCTGTCACTCACTCACTACCTAAAGGGGCTCCCTGTCACTCACTCACTACCTAAAGGGGCTCCCTGGCACTCACTCACTACCTAAAGGGGCTCCCTGGCACTCACTCACTACCTAAAGGGCCTCCCTGTCACTCACTCACTAGCTAAAGGGGCTCCCTGGCACTCACTCACTACCTAAAGGGGCTCCCTGTCACTCACTCACTACCTAAAGGGGCTCCCTGTCACTCACTCACTACCTAAAGGGGCTCCCTGTCACTCACTCACTACCTAAAGGGGCTCCCTGGCACTCACTCACTACCTAAAGGGGCTCCCTGGCACTCACTCACTACCTAAAGGGGCTCCCTTGCACTCATTTACTACCTAAAGGGGCTCTCTGGCACTCACTCACTACCTAAAGGGGCTCCCTGTCACTCACTCACTACCTAAAGGGGCTCCCTGGCACTCACTACCTAAAGGGGCTCCCTGGCACTCACTACCTAAAGGGGCTCCCTGGCACTCACTACCTTAAGGGGCTCCCTGTCACTCACTCACTACCTAAAGGGGCTCCCTGTCACTCACTCACTACCTAAAGGGGTTCCCTGTCACTCACTCACTACCTAAAAGGGCTCCCTGTCACTCACTGCCTAAAGGGCTCCATGTCACTCACTACCTAACCTGGGGGTCCCTGTCAGAATCCAGGTGAGAGGTATCTACCATAATAAGGGGGCATTCTGCCTATTTATGTGAAATGCTGTCTATATATGTGCCTCATGACTGCTGAATTTGTCTTGTTGGGGGCCTAATGATTGAATTTTTACTTGTTGGGGGCCTCATGATTTGTTGGGAGCCTCAAGATTGCTGAATTTGTATTGTTTCGGGCCTCATGATTCGTTGGGGGCCTCATGATTGCTGAATTTGTCTTGTTGGGGGTCTCACGATTGCTGAATTTGTCTTGTTGGGGGCCTCATGATTGTTGAATTATCACTGCAAGCTAGGTGTATTATGTGTGCACTTCTCATTGGCTTATAAGCAGCCTGCAGGCTTTATAAAGCAGCAGAGAACTGTTTGGGAGTGAGGTTCTCCAATTGTGTGTTTGGTAAGTGTTAGAGCAGTAGGAGACAGGCCTTGGAGGTGGCAGCTCCAAGGTTTTGGCTGCGCTCACATATGGTGTTAGATGCTGGTTCTGGGGCCCCGGGCAGTGAGAGTTCCCGGGGCCCTAGGCTGGCTCATGCACCATTGTTTTTAATTATTGTAGTATCCCATGCAGTTTAGTTAGGAGGGGGGCAGATGAGAGGGAATATCCTGCACGCTGGTGCCCCCTGCTGGTCATATAGCCATTGTCTATATGCAACTGAAGCCCTCTCCTACTAATTGGCTGACTTGCTCAGCTTTTGCTTGATTATCACTGCAAGCTAGGTGTATTATGTGTGCACTTCTCATTGGCTTATAAGCAGCCTGCAGGCTTTATAAAGCAGCAGAGAACTGTTTGGGAGTGAGGTTCTCCAATTGTGTGTTTGGTAAATGATTGTTGAATTTGTCTTGTTGGGGGCCTCATGATTGCTGAATTTGTCTTGTTGGGGGCCTCATGGTTTGTTGGGGGCCTCATGATTGCTGAATTTGTCTTGTTGGGGGTCACATGATTGCTAACTGTGAGACTATGGGAAAAGCTGAATCATTACCATATGAGACAATAGCATTAAACCTACTTTTTTAGCTTTTTTAAACAGAAAATAAAACTGGGAGGTTCTAAAAAAATGATGGAGCACTTCCTCCTTCCGGCTTGAAGGAGGAAGTGCTCGATATCGAGGCTTGCTTCGCGTCTATTCGGACACTTGTACCTCGTTGAAACGCTGGGCGGAGAGCGGCGTTCTGGGTGATTAACCCCGCCGCATCTAGCCGCTCAGCTGTGGCAATTAGAGCTCACTTGAATCACGAGTATCCACCGTGGTTATTCGTGATTAATTTGTGGACAGCAAGCCTCCAACTAGCTCTGCCAACATGTAATGGCTACGCACATTTCTCAGTTTGTGGGGGGGGGGGCCCAGACTGATGATTTGTGAGGGGCCCCAAAATTTCTGATGGCGGCCCTGCTCGGCAGCAACCTCTCTCCATCTCTCACAAGCAGTCATCAAAAATCTGGATATTCTGCAAGCTGACAATGCCCTTGCGTCTTCAGTTAAGAGCAAACCTTTATTTGCATACAGATCGAGCCCAAGTTTGAGGAACTCCCTTGTACAAGCTGACCCTGTTAGCAAATACAGCAAGGACTTTATTTTTTCCAACAAGAAAGGGTGTTATAGGTGTGCAAATTGCAATGTTTGCAACTCCATAACAACAGGATCCACATTTCATCACCCCAGAAGTGGCAAGAAATACCAAATAAAGGAATATTACAACTGCAACACAGATTTCTGTGTGTACATGTTAAAGTGTCCATGTGGACTGGCCTATGTGGGCAAAACCACCTCTCCCTTCAAGGTGAGGTTCCAAAAACATCGAAGTGACATTAATGTTACATGGAGAGCATATGAGAAAAAAGAGAATCTTGATTACACTAAACCAGTGGCGGTCCATTTTATTGAAAATAAGCATGGAGCATGTCAACTTAGGGGACAGGTCATTGAACAGGTAAAGGCGCCCTTAAGGGGAGGTGACAGGGACATTAGATTACTCCAGAGAGAAGCCTTTTGGATCTATGAACTAGGTACAGTGCAGCCTGGAGGCTTAAACAAGAATAATCCACTGACTTGTTTCATTAAGGAACGATAGTAAGAAAGTAATGATGATTATTAACCTGTCATATCCTTAGAGGTCCATTGCCTTAGTGGTTGTTTCTTCCTTTTTTCACAGGATTTTATTTATCACATGAACACTCTGACTCTGATGTCTTGCCGTATATGTTTAATAACAATATGCTATGAGATGTTTGCATAATCATGTATAGTAACATATGCTTTTCTCTTTTTGTTGTTCTTTGAGCCTATGGGGATAATTCCATTGTCCATCATTTCCATGATTACGCCCTGATGGGTAAGTGTGCTGCAGCGTTTGCATGACAGCTACCTGGTAAGCACTATATTCTTTTATTGGGCAGGAACGTGGGCACGTGCCCATGTCTGCATCACGTGGTGTTGCTGTTTCCATTTGACATATGCGAATGCACGCACGCATAGAGAGGTTTAGTTTAACCTCCGTTGCGGCATACCATTTGCACTTCACAGGCCAATCACGAAACGCCCCGTGGGAAGATACACCCACCGGGGGCGTTACTGATGGCCATATATATCGTTGACATGGCAATGATTGTCTGCCATCCTGCGCACCTCAAGACACAATGGGCCAATAATGAGACGTTCCGTGGGATCACACACCCACTAGGGGCGTCTCTGACGGCCATGTGCATGAGTTGCATAGCAACGGAGGGATGCCATCAGGATGCGCTTGGTTGGCTGTCTAGCGCATGCCCCATGGGAGGATATACCCATTGGAGGCGGGACGAATGGCCGCGCACGATGGTGGCATGACGATGGCTGCACGTCAATAGGACGCGACTGGCCTCGTCATGTACTAATGACGCACACGCCCACTATCGGCGGAGCATGTAGTTCCGTCACGGTTGGGCGGAAGCAGATTGAAGGAACAAGCGGCGCACATCATTTGCCACGGACCCCTCCACCTATTGAAGGCGAGGGGCGGAGCCACCGGCAGTAGCGCGCGAGCACTACCAGCCTATCGGTCTGGTCAGTAACGGCTTGCATGGGCTGATGCTTTCAAATGCTGCAGCAATTATCCACTATTAGACAACGGGGCGTGACTGGAGGGATCCCCAGGGGGCATGAATAACAAGGTATAGTAATGTAGTGCATACTGACATACATTTTTTCTAAATGAAGTGTTTTGATTGCAGGTTATAATGGATTATGTATCAAGAACATATTGTAAACAATGGAGATGACATCACTGTTTAGCATCATTATGGGTGGGGTGCTGGGGGATTATGTCAGTATTTATGGTGGTTTGTATATGCATGTTGTTGTGACTACGCCTTGAAGAAGGGGGACCCTGTGAGGCCCCCGAAACAATTGTCGGTTTTTTGCACTGTATGCAACGTATGGCTCATTAAAAAGAGCTTGATTTAAAAAGAAAAGCGGTGTGCTGACACATTCTTCTACAGTTTCACTTGTGACATTTGCCTATGTCATTGTGTCAAGCACCCGACCACAGCATTGATGGTGTGCCCTTCAGAATTCTTTCTTTACAAGATTATAGGCAACTTTGAAGGAGCACCCTCATCTCAATCCGACAGCACCCGATGAATACGGTGAACTAGATTTCACCCAGCGGACTGCGACTGAGTCTGCTATTCTGGCGGAGTGTTTTCATCATTCAGTTGCTTCACCAAGTGAGGTCGAGCAAGAGGATTCTTGTGAATAAGGTGACAGCTACTCGACAATGGAATCGGAGGAGTTACCGTGTAATTACACGACAGATGACATCCAGGACATCTTGTTTCCGAGTCAACCTGGAGGCGGCTTTGGCAACGAAAACAACAAGGATTTGACCAAGGAACTCAAGAGACTCCGTAAAAGGAAAGTTGATCTAGAGTTGCATGGAGAAACTCTGTCCGAGTACTATCGAGAGAAGAAGATACCTAAGGGATTCCGTATACCAATTCAGCCTACTATCAGTAGAAACAAGACGGAATTTTGTGAAAGATGGTGTGCACTATCCACCCAACATTCCCTCAATTATATGATAATGATCATTCAAGAAATTCGAGTACTCCTCGTTGATGTTGAAAAGGAGTTGTCCACTATACAAACCAAGGTTACAATCATTTCGGAAATCGATGAAGGATTTAATAAGGAACTGTCAAAATTGGACAAGGAAGTCTGTGACTACAGATCCTTCATTCAACAAAGAAAGAGGGATAAGTATAAACAAGTGTGTCTTGATTACAAGGAGAGGAGGGTGTATCCGTGGGTACATGGCGCACCACAACAAGGGGGCTATAATTATCCAAGACCACAAAGACCGAAACAACCGAGACCCAGAGGTCCCAGGGGTCCCAGGCCAAGACCTAAACACACACCGAGAAATCCCGATAGTGAGGTACTTACAGAAAATCCTAGTACCGACAGTGACTCAGGAGCAGGGTCATCCCGCCCTTTTCACGAGGTAGAAGGAAGCGACGACCCAGGAGGAGCCAGCGGAAAAGACAACAAGAAACACCCAATGGAAACGAGACATCGTGCCCGATAATTAATCTATCGCAAAGAATATTACAACCAAATGAAACAAGCCTACTATCCAAAGGACTCTCCTTCTGTCCCACAGCAAAATTTAATGACTTCCAATTAGAGGTTGATACCTTCATGTACGAGAGATCATTGAAGATCAAGCAATTCTTTGACAAACAACCAATCAAAACTGCCCCATCTCCATCAGCCAGTAGTCCTTTTAGACTTAAAAGCAAATTTGTGCCCCCGGGCGAGTATAACAGTATAGAAAGCTTTACCAAGATGGTGAAACACGACAGCCAGAAAATGGCAATCAAGCAGAAGAACTCTATAAACTTGACTAAGGCCGAAAGAGAGGCAATAACCACCTTAAAGGATGATGACACCATTATAATCAAGCCCGCTGACAAGGGGGGTGCAATCGTGGTCATGGACTACCCCAAATACCGAGAAGGGATGCTTATGATGCTTGAAGATGAGGCCACATACAAAAAGATCTCATATGACCCTACGATCAGAATAAAAAATCAGCTGAGTGTCTTGTTAAAGATCGCATTTGACAATGAATGGATCAGCGAGAACGAGTACGATTTTATGGATATACAACACCCAAGAAGACCCGTGATATATGGACTCCCGAAAATACATAAGGGCACTTCTCCATTAAAGTTTAGACCTATAGTCTCTGGAACTGAATCAGTGACCCAACCGTTGGCACAGTATATTGACTGCTTGTTACAGCCCTTGGTACAACAATTACCAGCTTACCTAAAGGATACCACTGATTTTTTGAAAAAATTACAGGTGGTAAATCCGGTAAAGGAAAGTACAATATTATGTACAATGGATGTCAGTGCCCTTTACACGTCAATACCCAATGAGGCAGGCCTTAACGCCGTTAGATTTTTTATCGAAAGATCGGAGACTGGCAAGGTACCGTCAGAGTTTGTATTGAATGGTCTAGAGCTCATTCTCACATCAAATTTTTTCAAGTTTGAAAAACAATGGTACCAACAGCATAAAGGTACCGCCATGGGAAGCTCGGCTGCACCATCTCTAGCCAATCTCTTCATGGGACTAATAGAAGAAAGATACGTGTATACTTCTGAGTTGTATAAAAAGCACGCCATCTGGTGGTCAAGATTTATTGATGACATCTTCCTGCTGTGGCAGGGCTCCTCAGACGAGCTCATGGAGTTTATCACATATCTTAATGGCATTTATCCGGGAATTGTTTTCAATCCAGAGATATCCTCCACACATATATCCTTTCTTGATGTTATGGTTATGTCAACCAAGGGGAGACTTGAAACCTCATTATACAGAAAACCCACGGACAGGAACACTGTATTGCATTTCAGCAGTTCGCATCCGTGTCATCTTAAAGAAGGATTGCCTGTATCACAGTTTCTAAGGGCACTCAGAATATGCAGTAATAGCTCTATTGGAGAAGTCCACCTAGAAGAAATGGAGAGAAGGTTTCTAGAGAGGGGTTACCCCAAGCATGTTTTGACAAAAGCTAAGAAAAGAGCACTAGATCTCCATAGTGGAGCAATCACCAGGAGATCGGAAACAGGCATCCCTTTTGTCCACACTCATAATGTGGCCTCGGGGTGCATCAAACAAGCAGTCATCAAAAATCTGGATATTCTGCAAGCTGACAATGCCCTTGCGTCTTCAGTTAAGAGCAAACCTTTATTTGCATACAGATCGAGCCCAAGTTTGAGGAACTCCCTTGTACAAGCTGACCCTGTTAGCAAATACAGCAAGGACTTTATTTTTTCCAACAAGAAAGGGTGTTATAGGTGTGCAAATTGCAATGTTTGCAACTCCATAACAACAGGATCCACATTTCATCACCCCAGAAGTGGCAAGAAATACCAAATAAAGGAATATTACAACTGCAACACAGATTTCTGTGTGTACATGTTAAAGTGTCCATGTGGACTGGCCTATGTGGGCAAAACCACCTCTCCCTTCAAGGTGAGGTTCCAAAAACATCGAAGTGACATTAATGTTACATGGAGAGCATATGAGAAAAAAGAGAATCTTGATTACACTAAACCAGTGGCGGTCCATTTTATTGAAAATAAGCATGGAGCATGTCAACTTAGGGGACAGGTCATTGAACAGGTAAAGGCGCCCTTAAGGGGAGGTGACAGGGACATTAGATTACTCCAGAGAGAAGCCTTTTGGATCTATGAACTAGGTACAGTGCAGCCTGGAGGCTTAAACAAGAATAATCCACTGACTTGTTTCATTAAGGAACGATAGTAAGAAAGTAATGATGATTATTAACCTGTCATATCCTTAGAGGTCCATTGCCTTAGTGGTTGTTTCTTCCTTTTTTCACAGGATTTTATTTATCACATGAACACTCTGACTCTGATGTCTTGCCGTATATGTTTAATAACAATATGCTATGAGATGTTTGCATAATCATGTATAGTAACATATGCTTTTCTCTTTTTGTTGTTCTTTGAGCCTATGGGGATAATTCCATTGTCCATCATTTCCATGATTACGCCCTGATGGGTAAGTGTGCTGCAGCGTTTGCATGACAGCTACCTGGTAAGCACTATATTCTTTTATTGGGCAGGAACGTGGGCACGTGCCCATGTCTGCATCACGTGGTGTTGCTGTTTCCATTTGACATATGCGAATGCACGCACGCATAGAGAGGTTTAGTTTAACCTCCGTTGCGGCATACCATTTGCACTTCACAGGCCAATCACGAAACGCCCCGTGGGAAGATACACCCACCGGGGGCGTTACTGATGGCCATATATATCGTTGACATGGCAATGATTGTCTGCCATCCTGCGCACCTCAAGACACAATGGGCCAATAATGAGACGTTCCGTGGGATCACACACCCACTAGGGGCGTCTCTGACGGCCATGTGCATGAGTTGCATAGCAACGGAGGGATGCCATCAGGATGCGCTTGGTTGGCTGTCTAGCGCATGCCCCATGGGAGGATATACCCATTGGAGGCGGGACGAATGGCCGCGCACGATGTTGGCATGACGATGGCTGCACGTCAATAGGACGCGACTGGCCTCGTCATGTACTAATGACGCACACGCCCACTATCGGCGGAGCATGTAGTTCCGTCACGGTTGGGCGGAAGCAGATTGAAGGAACAAGCGGCGCACATCATTTGCCACGGACCCCTCCACCTATTGAAGGCGAGGGGCGGAGCCACCGGCAGTAGCGCGCGAGCACTACCAGCCTATCGGTCTGGTCAGTAACGGCTTGCATGGGCTGATGCTTTCAAATGCTGCAGCAATTATCCACTATTAGACAACGGGGCGTGACTGGAGGGATCCCCAGGGGGCATGAATAACAAGGTATAGTAATGTAGTGCATACTGACATACATTTTTTCTAAATGAAGTGTTTTGATTGCAGGTTATAATGGATTATGTATCAAGAACATATTGTAAACAATGGAGATGACATCACTGTTTAGCATCATTATGGGTGGGGTGCTGGGGGATTATGTCAGTATTTATGGTGGTTTGTATATGCATGTTGTTGTGACTACGCCTTGAAGAAGGGGGACCCTGTGAGGCCCCCGAAACAATTGTCGGTTTTTTGCACTGTATGCAACGTATGGCTCATTAAAAAGAGCTTGATTTAAAAAGAAAAGCGGTGTGCTGACACATTCTTCTACAGTTTCACTTGTGACATTTGCCTATGTCATTGTGTCAAGCACCCGACCACAGCATTGATGGTGTGCCCTTCAGAATTCTTTCTTTACATCTCTCACTAAAACAGCACTTCAGAAGCACACAGATTGAGAACATGGCCAACGCTGCTGCCTCATATAAGGGGGGAGGGGTCCAGGAGGGAGTGCAGCCTGGTTGGCTGCCATGTGTCTGCTGACTGTGATTTACAGGGTCAAAGTTTAGCCCAATGATGTAGTTTTGATAAAGAGACTTGCATCAGTACATACAAACTTTTACCACCTAAAATGCTAGCTAAGAAAATTTAAAAAAAAGTGCATTTAAGTACATATATCGTTTATATATACAGTATACTGTATAATAGCTTTAAAAAAAATCCCAAATTGTTATATTTTAACTTTTCAAAACACAGAGGAAAGTTCCTAATGCTAATGTGCTCTTGTTTATTTTTACTGGGTCTGCTAGACATTTTCTCACGGGGAAGAATTTGTAATGTTATTAATAACATAAAAATAAAATCAAACATTTTATAAATCTTGGAACCAAAACTGTATTCTGTCAGGTCTACAAATGTTTGTTTCATGATCATTCTTAGTGAGATTCTATGAGTTCTAATGAGTGTTCTTTACATATGCGGAGCTGTAAATGAAAACAATATCTATCATGACGCCATATCTTAGAAAACTTCCAAATTCTGGAAGGAGAGAAATATGTAATAAATATGATCTTACATACTATGATGTAAGAACAGAAAGCTGTAGCATGGGCATTTGTACATGTCATATAAAATTACTGTATGTCCTCGACTATAGGTTGAGAAATTTAGAAGTGACTTACTAAGGCAAAACAAAGGGGTTGCCTTATACTCGAGTCAAACCTAAATTCCTTAACTTATTGCTTTTGCAGTAGGCTTAACCCACTAACTCCACACTCTCGCTGCCTCTCCCCCGATAGTAACTGGGCCAGTATTTCACTATATGAACTCCAGTCCTCACCCTCCTGGCTGCTAGCCTGCCCCACTATGCGTTACGCTATCTAGTCCACCGCTGGGCTTTGCGTCCGCTGATCTATTCTTTCACATGCCGTTGAGCAAGCAATAGCGTCTCTCTGGCTCCCAGTGTCACGTGACCGGGAGCCAGACTGAAAAAAAAATGGTAGCCAAGCAATAAATGACTCAGCAGCTCCTCTGACATATACCTTTTTTGTTGTATTGAAGAAGGAGTTGGATCTGATCTGGTCTACTAAAGTTCCTCCAGACTGAATAATAAATAAACAAGTGTATTTCCTAAAGCCCAACTAAATCTTAAAGTGGTGTGACATTTAGCATATTTTCTTTGCAGCATAAAACATACTAGCACAAAAAAAATGATAGTAGAACAGTATTCAAACAGTTAATCACAGCACTTTGTTCTTCAGTGGAAAGCTTCCTGCCGCATCCAAGCTAGCGATAACATTACCTTTCGGTTGCATTCCTTTGTCAGCTACAATTAGCATACAGCCAGCAGCATGATGAATTTGATCTGCACACATTGTAGAACCAGAGAGACCTGAGAAGTGATTACTGGATACATTATAATATACAAGTATAGCAGCTATGCAGTAAAATGCAATGGCAGTTTTCAGAGCAGATAAACTGTACTTAAGGAACTTGTAAATTGTAATGGACAATAATTCTTGTGCACAAAAGCAAATATCATAACTGTATGGGCAAGACATAGAAGAAAAACACGTTTTTATTGAATACTGTGTAATGTCAGAATTTAGGTTCCTAGGTGTCTTAGGGTACAGATGAGGACTGCCACATTTCTTTAGTTTCCAGTGGTCTTGAGGTTCCACAAACCACCATTAGAGATGGGCCGAACGGTTCGCCATCGAACGGTTCCAGGCGAACTTCGTGTGGTTCGCCTTCGCCGGCGAAGGCGAACTTTCCCGGAAGTTCGATTCGCCCCATAATGCTCTATGAGGGTCAACTCTGACCCTCTGCATCACAGTCAGCAGGCGCATTGTAGCCAATCCGGCTATACTAAGCCCTGGAGCCCCACCCCCCCTTATATAAGGCAGGCTCCGGCGGCCATTAGCCTCACTCGTGTGCCTGCTAGAGACAGACTAGGGACAGCTGCTGCAGACTTGTTCTCTTAGGGACAGATTAGTCAGGTTCTTGCCTTCTTAGCTTGCTCCTAGCTGAATCTTATTGCTATAATAGCGCCCCAGAACAGCTCTTTTCAGAGCTCATCCTGCTCGTGTGATCAATTTTTTTTTTCTGTGTTTGAAACTGACACTTGTGTTTTTTAGACAGCATTGCTATATCATACTGTGTGTCCCACTGTCAGCAGCAGCAGCAGCACATTCAGTGACTACCTGTGTGTGTGAGAGACACTTGTGTTGCTTAGACAGCATTGCTAATTCATAATGTGTGTGTCCCACTGCCAGCAGCCCACCAGCATTCAGCAGCACATTCAGTGACTACCTGTGTCTGTGACAGGGAGCTGCACATTGTACTACCCACCCAGTACTGCATTTACCTACTACTAGTACCTGTTGTGTTTAGTTAACCCACCTCATCACTGCATACACCTACGTTTGTGTTGAGTGAACCCACCTCGCTGCACATAACTACCTTTTGTGTGAGTGAACTTGCCTCACTGCTTATAACGACCTTTTAAGTTGAGTGAACTCACCTCACTGCATATCTACCTTTTCTGTTGAGTGAACTCACCTCAATGCATATAACTAATTAACTACCTTTGTGTTGAGTGAACTCAGCTGACTGCATCTAACTACCTGTTGTGTTCAGTGAACTCACCTCACTGCATATATAACTACCTTTGTGTTGAGTGAACTCAGCTGACTGCATCTAACTACCTGTTGTGTTCAGTGAACTCACCTCACTGCATATATAAATACCTTTGGGTTGAGTGAACTCACCTCACTGCACATAGCTACCTTTTGTGTTCAGTGAACTCACCTCACTGCATACATAACTACCTTTGGGTTGAGTGAACTCACCTCACTGCACATAGCTATCTTTTGTGTTCAGTGAACTCACCTCACTGCATATATAACTACCTTTGTGTTGAGTGAACTCAGCTGCCTGCCTGCTGCCCTCCTTGGGTGTGTAGTGGTAGCCGTTGCTCAGGCTCCACACCGGATTCCATCCCTCATTCCCCGGCCATTACCCGGGGTCACAAATGGCAGACTTGCCCGCCTCCATATGATTCTCGTGAAAGGAATGTGGTGTCATCTTTGCCCGCCATAACTGGTTCTCGTTAAAGGATTTAAAGTACATTAATTTCAAATACAGCAAGCCCTCGATAGTCCTCCTGTATTGTTATTTTTGGTCACTACCTCGGGGCGGGCGTGCATGCCTGCCTGCTGCCCTCCTTGGATGTGTAGTGGTAGCCATTGCTCAGGCTCCACACCGGATTCAAACCCTCATTCCCCGGCCATTACCCGGGGTCAAAAATGGCAGACTTGCCCGCCTCCATAGGATTCTCATTGTAGCGGTACTGAACAAGTACATAGCAAGTAGAAAATGTAATTTAAAAACAAAACGTAAGCTCTTTAACAATGCCATGGAAAGTTGAGAAGGCAGTCACACATTACCTGACATCACTGAGTGAGGAAGAGCAATCTCGCCATGTTGCGCAGTAGTCCAGCATGGCCGTCACTACACAAACAGCTGGTAACTTGCGGTGTGTTACACAGTGAGTTTGGTGCATCAGTGTGAAGCAGTACTCTAATTACACTACCTGAATGATGTATACACATGCAAGATGTTTTAAAGCACGTTAGGCCTGCAATTTAGCATTCAATGTTATTTCTGCCCTTAAAACGCTGTTTTGCGTCACATCCAGATTTTTCCCCGGGACTTTTGGCGTGTATCCCACTCCGCCATGCCCCCCTCCAGGTGTTAGACCCCTTGAAACATCTTTTCCATCAATTTTGTGGCATAATTTTTTCTATTTTTCAAAGTTCGCCTACCCATTGAAGTATATTGCGGTTCGCGAACTTTTTTGCGAACCGAACCTTCCGCAGAAGTTCGCGAACCCGGTTCGCGAACCTAAAATCGGAGGCTCGGCCCATCACTAACCACCATCACTAGGCCACATGTGTCCAGCCTAATGATGCATGCAAAGCTTACTGATTAGCTAGTAGGAGCTTGGGACAGATTAGCCCTACTCTACAGAGATACATGCAGTCCTGCGCTCCACTAATTACAGAAAATAACATTAATAACACAATAAGACAGTAATTACATAATACTGGTATCAAAGCACTAGTTGACGTACTTGTAAGCACTTTTGGGGATAAATGTTTTGGGGATTTTTAAACTAATTGGCGGAAAAAGTTGGCTACTATTACCTGGGTAACACTAGGAAAGGCCCACAGAAAATTTGATTTTTTTTTTAAATTTGTGCAACTACATTCACATATAAGCACCCAGAGCAAAAACATTTTCTTTAACAACACCAGATTGACCTGTATTTATTTAAAAACTAGTATTTTATGTGCTGCTTGTTGTGGTTATTTATCTCATAGGAATGGACCAGAACTGTCAAATCCACTTAATTCTCCACTATCTTAAATATAATATGTTGTTACATGGTAGATAATATGTCATGCCTAGGGCTTTAGAAGTGAAATTGGGACACACACTGATGTGTCAGAAACATTTCCTGGTGCATAAATGCAACACTTTATAGTCAATATATTCCATACGGCACTTTTAGAGATTACTAATCTGGATGTAAATGGACCCTGAGTACTTTTAGAATATTAACTAGAATGATGTTTAATGCAACTAGAGGCATGCCAGAAAATCATGACACTACTAGTCTCGTATAATGTGAGCTACCTCAATAGACAACAGCATCCACAGATAACTGCTGCATCTGGAGATGGAATAAACAAGATGCAGAGAGCTTTTTAATTATTTATTTATTTTTTTTGGGGGGGGTATTTAGACTGACTTCTGTCTTCCACAAGTTTAAAGAGGAACTTTACTGTAATGAATTAACTTGATTATATTTACATAAATACATAAATATTAATACATTATTTGGCTAATGTTTGCCTATTGTAAAATCTTTCCTCACTCAAATTCACATTCTTAAATGTATCAGAGATGCCGGCATATTTACTGTTGGCATGAAAAGATGAATAGCTGTGGAACTTTTTTTTTCCTCTGTGATTTGAGCAGGAGCATCACATGATCTGCTCTCTGGGGGAGAAGGCTGCCTGGCGAAACTTCACTGGGAGGATGGGGTTATGTAATATATAGCACTATATAGGTACAAGAAATGATTAATTCTACTAAAACCAGGGTGATTAAGGAAAAAATAGGCATGCTGAATGTATATTACTGTATTATGAAACTTTTTCCAGAAGGGGTAATTTGAAGCCTGTGGAGCCCAATAAATATCATTTTAGGTGGCAAATGTAGCGCTGGCAGAAATTGTGGCAGTGGTGGATCATTAGGGTTAGGCATCAATAGAGGAAGGGTTCAAGTGATAACTAGCAATAGTAAAATATCTGTAAAAATGACAAATATCTTATGATTACATTACCAATCGCCCAATAATAGAATATCTGCAATTTTACCAATTTCTACCAACTGCTATCCCCTGAACCCAAATGACCATGGTGTCTATTTTACATGTATGCTAGTTGAAGACCATTGACCGCTCATCCTGACAACAACTAGTGATGGTGACAGCTTAGTGAAGAAGGAATGGTTGGGCACAATTTACAACTTTACACATACATAAAACAAGGCAATGTTTAACCAAACAAAAATTACATTAATTCAGATATGGAGCAATATTAGGAGGGTGTCATGTATAATTTATTTCACAAGTTTGCTTTATTTGACAGGATTTTGAGAGAGATTTATTTTAAAAGGAACTCGAGGTGTGAGACCTATGGAAGCAGCTATATTTATTTCCATTTAAACAGTACCAGTTGCCTGGCTGTCCTGCTGATCTTTCTGGTCAGTAGGGTCTAAATCATATACCTGAAACAAGCATGAAGCTAGTCTTGTCAGATTTTTCATAGGTATCTGATTTGCATCCTTGTTCAGGGTCTATGGCTTAAAGCAGTGCTGTCCAGGCCCGCCAGGCCTTCTGCTGCGGCCCCTCTGCTGTGGCAGTGTTAGCCCCGAGTCCCCAGAGCCTGGTGGAATTTTTTTTTTATTTTTTACCTTTTCCCCCATGCCTCGGCTGATATAATTTAAATGTACAGCCCCCCTCCGCTTCGCTCGTTCCCCTCGTGCTTCTGCCGCCGCCTCACCTCAGATCGGTGGCAAGCAGGAGATAGGAACCAGCCAGACCAGCGCACAGTAGCCGCACGGGGACTTTAAATGCTGGACGTGACCGATGATGTCACTTCCTGCATTTAAATTCACTGCGCGGCTGCCGTGCGCTGGTCTGGCTGGTTGCCATCTCCTGCCCGCCGCTGTTCTAAGGTAAAGCATCGGCAGAACGGTGGGGCAACTAGCGGAGGGGGGCTGTAAAATGTAGCAGCTGATCTGAGGTGAGGCGGCAGCAGCACGGGGGGAACTAGCGGAGGGGAGGGGGGCTGTAAATTTACATTATAGCAGCCGATCTGAGGTGAGGCGGCGGCAGCACGGGGAGGAACGAGCGGAGCGGAGGAGGGCTGTAAATGTACATTATAGACGCCATTTTGTGGGTATATCTGCAGCCAATCCTGGGTATATCTGCAGCCAATCTTGATTGATTGCGTTTTGTGGGGAAATCTGCAGCCAATCCTGAATGCGTTTTGTGGGAAAATCTGCAGCCAATCCTGAATGCGTTTTGTGGGGAAATGTGCAGCCAATCCTGAATGCATTTTGTGGGGAAACCTGCAGCCAATCCTGAAGGCGTTTTGTGGAGAAATCTGCAACCAATCTTTAATGCGTTTTGTGGGGAAATCTGCAGCCAATCCTGAATGCGTTTTGTGGGTAAATCTGCAGCCAATCCTGATTGCGTTTTGTGGGGAAATTTGCAGCCAATCCTGATTGCGTTTTGTGGGGAAATCTGCAGCCAATCCTGATTGCATTTTGTGGGGAAATCTGCAGCCAATCCTGATTGCGTTTTGTTGGGAAATCTGCAGCCAATCCTGATTGCGTTTTGTAGGGAAATCTGCAGCCAATCCTGATTGCGTTTTATAGGGAAATCTGCTCCCGATATGATTGCATGTTGTGGGGAAACTGCTGCTAGATTTTTTTCATGGGCCGGAGGGGAGGTCTTCTGGCCCTCCACCATGTGGCCTGGAGAAAAACCGGCCCTCCATGCCCGCAAAGTTGGACAGCACTGGCTTAAAGTATTAGAGGCAGTGGGTCAGCAGAACAGCCAGGCAATGTGCATTACTTACAAGAAAATAAACATGTCAGCCTCCATATCTCTCTCACCTCCCTTTAATGACAGCCCTAGGCAGTAAAATAATATATACCTAATGACATTGCTGCATTTCATCAGGATTATGTTTATAGTGCCCGCACTGCCACCTTGCAGCCTACAGCTGTGCCTAGCTGCCCTCACTCCCGCCACATGGCAATAGTCAGACCAATTGAATAGGCTCACTTAGGCACCTCTGGTAACAGAGAGTAAATATTCCTAAAAACCTAGTAATGTTTGTACAGTAATAAATGATAAGACCTGAAGGGGCACATCGGAGGCACAGATAATAAATAATAGCATCATCCTGATCTTAGCACTTCATGGTGCCCTCCTGTACTGCCCAGAGGTCCACCTTAAATGAGTTAATGGAAGATCATTTGTACCTGGCAACCTGCAGCTAACTGCGAAAGACTGTATTCAAGGGATCAGTGGTGTAAAATGATGCAAGGCATTGTATGTGTGTTACAATCTTCTAAATAATGCATGGAGCGCAGAGTACAACAAAAACGCTGCTGGAGGAAATGATTTGGCTGGCACTAAGGTGGGGGAGGCATTGTGTTTTGTTTGTTTAGGATAGCAATATGTAAGGTGATCCCTTGCAGTCCTCTCATCACCGGGGTTGTGATTAAAACTTTGCCTGTCTGAACAAAGTGCTAGGTGCACATTCTCCTCACCTTGCTGTCAATCTTTCAGCGAGCTAGTTTGCAGGTTGTGATAGAAGATGCATTTCCCCCTTTGAGAGAGCGGGAGATGGAATGTGCCTTAGCAAATTAAACTGGATGCAAGATGTAGCTTTGTCTTTTAACTTTCTGCTCATAAGTGACAACTGTGTGTGCCGGGCCTGCCACATTACAGAAAGTACTTTTCTGCAGCTTCTCAAATTCCCAACTGATCATCGCTATCTTTATTGTATTTGTTGAATATTCCTGCCTGTTCGCATACCCTTGTTTTGTGTCCGCTTAGAATAGATTTACATTTTGCTTGCCTATAAATAATAGGAGTTTTCCAAGAAATTGTCAATTCATCCAATAGTTCTGTAGCAAATAACAATCCATTGTATTCTGAAATGTGCTAAATTATAATAATATTCTGCATTGCCTATTCATTTATGACAGAAGGAGTAGGTTGCCACCTGAGTTTAGCAAATAAACATGTGTTAGCCTAACAAGAGATTTGCAGACAAAACATGGAATGCAATAATAAATACATTATGTGACTAGATGTTTACCTGAGCACATTCCTTGTTTCCCGAAAGCAATTCTTAAAGCGGAACTACTGATGCCACCTATACTGCAGCCAAAGTGGATGTCCTGCACTTCCTGTTATAGAAAACATACAGGATGGCAAAAGTTGAAGACGAAAAGCTTTAGGGCTTGCTCACACTAGGAGCGTTTGCGGGCTTTTGTTAGCGCTGGCGATTTTAGAAATCACCCCAAAAGCAATTGTGCAATGATTCCCTATGAGAGTGTTTCCCTATGATTCCCTATGAGCATTTCAATTGCTTTCCGCTCGCAAAAACGTTGCCTGTACCATTTTCTGAGCGTTTTGGCTCAATGGAAGGTATAGGGAAATTACAAAGTGCTTGAAAAAGCGATTTGTATAGCGATTTCCCAAGCGCTTTATGAATAAATACATTGTATTTATTCATTTCCGGATGAAAGAGTTCACTTTCTGACTGAAGTCTGCAAAGCGCTTAGAAAAGCACTTAGAAAAGTGTTTTTCTAAGCGCAAAGCGCAGGGAAAATAGCTTAAAAAACCCTCAATAAATCACTCAGCGCTTGCAAAAGCGCTAGCGACTTGTAATGCAAACAAGGCCTTACTTTCACTTTTTCTGGACTGTGATTAGGGATGGTCAAAAATGCCGATTTCCAATTCCTAAGAAATTCCAATTTCTGCCAATGCTGATTACCGATTTTGAGGATTACTGATTACTGTTTTACGTTTTCCAAGTAGTCTTTTTTTATGATAATTTTTTGCATTCTCTAATTGGCCAAATACTTCCATGTTGACTCTGCATTCTTTGATTGGTCCAATGCTTCCAAGTCCTGTGATTAGGCTAAAATGAGTAACGGCAATTCCACAGAAATCTGATTTCCAATTTCCGGTGTCTAATTTTCAACTCTAGGGGGTGCATGTATGTACACCTGCATGCCATCTAATAATAGTGGATGGAAGACCTCACCAGCAGAATGGTTAAAAATACCTCTTTTCAAAATCCAGACACTCATCAAAAGGCGGCATTTAGAGTTGGTTATTGTGAGAAAACGCGGAGAAGCCACCGCGTGTACTGGCGGCAGGGCGGCTGATTGCGCGTCCAGCGCGGCGGTTTCCACGCAGCAACGCATGTCTGGGTCGGCTGGGATCTCTAGTGCACCTGGATGGAGAGCTATGCACGTGCGCGCCAGAAGTCAGGACCTTTATGCCAGCAGGAGATGTGTCTGATCAGGATGATCAGCTGATCCCTGCTGGCCTCCTGATTGGCTGAGTGACTCGGGCGGGGCGGCAGAGTCCTGCAACTATATATACAGCTTGCTTGTCAGTTGCTGGTTGTCTGCCGTTGCAAACACTTACGTGGAAGCACTCAGACCTTAGTCAGATCAAACAGTGTGTTTGTACCAGGAGGACCTGGGAATTCACACTGAGCCAGATTACTTCTGTTTGTTATTGTATTATCATTCTGTTATACATCAGACTAGTTCCAGGGTGTCGAGACCACGGACCTCACACCCAAGACTAGGGACTTGTGTTACCATTCTGTTATACCTCATACTAGTTCCAGGGTGTCGAGACCACGGACCTCACACCCAAGACTAGGGACTTGTGTTATCATTCTGTTATACCTCAGACTAGTTCCAGGGTGTCGAGACCACGGACCTCACACCCAAGACTAGGGACTTGTGTTATCTTTCTGTTATACTTCAGACTAGTTCCAGGGTGTAGAGACCACGGACCTCACACCCAAGACTAGGCATTGTTGTTATCTGTTATGACCTGTTGCATTTCTGACTTTCCCTCTGCTTTCTGATTCGGTACCTCGCACTTCTGATTACCTGTTGCCAGACACTGCTTGTTTAGGATACCGAATCAGTCTTCTGTCTTTGTACCTTATCTGTCTGTGTGTTGCCAACCTGGCTTGCCCAACCTCGAGAGCTATCTCTCTAGTTAAGAGATAGTCTCCTGACCTGGTAGTGACTACCACCACCAGGTGTCACTCACTCACAGGTTCAGCCTACCTTACCCTGAAACTCCACCCCTTTGGAGTTCTCAGGCTACTGGAAGGTCTCTGTTCCTCCCTAAAGGCAGTATCGCCCGTACTGCCAAAGACGACCCGCTCCCTGGGTGGTCTTACTCAAAGTTATTACTGTTGCATCAAACACTCACACTATAAGGTGTCCAGAGGATAGTTATACTTGGATTATCAGTGATTCTGCAGATCATCAATAATCAGGTATAATCTGTATACTTGGTGATACTGCAGATCACCAATAATCAGATTCTCTCTGTGTGCTGACACCGATCGTTACAGTTATATTGGCAAAACGCAGCTCAACTAAGTATTGATTTCATATCTCTGTAAGGGTGCCCAAATGTATGCACTTGTCACTGCAAAATACTGTTTCGATATGGCATGGCATCTATTAAAAGGAAGTTGCTACTTTTAAAGCTCAGCCACACAAAACCCTCCAAAATTAAGAGGGGTTCCCATAATTTTTCATATGACTGTATGTTGCTGGTATGGAGTCTGCCATTTTGTTAAAATTATCTCTTTCGTTCGAAACTTAAAGTCAGTGGTGAATTTCTAAAGCTGACAGCTCAAAATTAACTTCTTTGCAGCCAGTGGCATCACTACCCCTAAATATTCGAGGCCCTATACCCTAAATATATAGCAGCAGTGCCCTGGATTCTTTCAAGAGATTAAATACTTTCACTTCTTAATCTTGTATATGAGCAGGCAGGAAGCAGCACAACAGCATGGCAATCCCCAGCATGCCAGTAGCGGCACCAAGTGAGGGGGCTTGGTGGTGCTGGAGCACCCCCAAGCTACTCCATAGCACTGGCAAAGCACCCCATGACATTTGCTAAGTAGCTGGGGCATGGACAAGCCTGTCAAAGAAAGTATGTGGATGGCACAGCTTTGTGTACTCAGAGTGCTACCTTCTGGGCCCTCAGGGAGGCACAGAGATTCTGGGGGGGCAGTGCCCCAGTGTACCTGAGCGTAGCGCTGCCACTGGTACTCTGCCTAATTATATTTGATGTTTTTGAGAAGGGGCAACTCTGCCTACTTATATTGGAGGTTTAGGGAAGGGGGTTCTGCCTAATTATGTCTAGTAAAAAACCTGTCTAGTGATGCGAAGTGCCACCTAAATACTGTATGTTTGGGGAACGTTTTGCCTATGCCTAATTATGTTTGGGGAATCCCTTCCTATTGATGTGGAATGCTGTCTAATTATGTTTGGGGAATGTGCTAGGTAATTTTCTTTCTCTCTGC
This sequence comes from Hyperolius riggenbachi, assembly GCF_040937935.1. Classification (NCBI taxonomy): domain Eukaryota; kingdom Metazoa; phylum Chordata; class Amphibia; order Anura; family Hyperoliidae; genus Hyperolius; species Hyperolius riggenbachi. Next base: position 564,772,714 of record NC_090646.1, read on the forward strand.
CCACCCTCTGTCTCTATGTCCATCTTCTGTCTCTCTACCTACCTCTGTCTTTCTTTACACCTTCCTGTTTGCTTCTCTGCCCACCCACTGTCTCTCTGTCTCTCTACCAACCCTCTGCCTCTCTGTCCAACTCTGCTCACCCTTTGTCTCTCTCTGTCCATTGCCCACCCTCTATCACAAACTGTCTACCTCTGTCCAACTGTACAATGTGATGTAGTCATCAATACCACTCCTGCCCTCTTGCACACAGATATTCCCACATTTGCATTCACACGTCTGAAGCAGGGGGCCACCATAGTTAGAGTGGGATGCAAAAGTTTGGGCAACCTAGTTAATTGTCATGATATTCCTGTATATATTGTTGGTTGTTACGATAAAAAATTTCAATCAAATATGTTATATAGGAGACACACACAGTGATATTTGAGAAGTGAAATGAAGTTTATTGGATTTACAGAAAGCGCACAATAATTGTTTAACTAAAATTAGGCAGGTGTCATTTTATTGAATCCAAAACCTTTAGAACTAATTATTGGAGCTCAAATTAGCTTGGTTAGCTCAGTGACCCCTGAGCTACATACACAGGTGAATCCAATTATGAGAAAGAGTATTTAAGTGTTCCTCCTCTTTTAATTTTCTCTGAAGAGGAGCAACATGGGGGTCTCAAAACAACTCTCAAATGACCTGAAGACAAAGATTGTTCACCATCATGGTCTAGAGGAAGGATACAGAAAGCCGTTTTAGAGATTTCAGCAGCCTGTTTCCACAGTTACTAACATATTGAGGAAATGGAAGAGCACAGGCTCAGTTCACGTTAACCTGAAGCGAGTAAAATTATTTAAAATAAACACATGATGTAGCTGCAAATGTACATTACACACTAACCTCACCATCAGCTCCTCTCAGAAGCTCACTATTTTCTTCTTACTGTGGTCCCTTCCAGTTCTGACAATATTTTGTCAGAATTGAAATATACCAGTTGCTGTCAGTTATATGTCAGCTGCTGTCAGTTACAAATGAATGTGCAACGTAATGTCTATGTCTCCCTATGGCTCAACTGGGTGATATTGCAGTTTAACAGTGTGCTGACCAGGAAGCTGTTTTGGGGTAATAGCCATTTTTAAAATAGAGGACAGAGAATTCCATTGATCACAGTGGACACATGGGATGCAGGAGAGGAGAAAGAGATTGAGTAGTAGACTACACAGGAGGTAAGTATGATCTGGGTATGGTTATTCTGACTTTTTATTTTCAGTTCAGGTTCTCTTTAAGGCTTGAAGTGTCAGACCAAGAAAAATCTTGGTTAAACAGAAGCATTGAATGCTGAGAACAGTCAGAGTCAACCCACAGACCAGCACCAAAGACCTATGGAGTTACATGGAGTCACTGTGCATCGTTTAACGATTTGGCCCACTTTACACAAGGAGATGCTGTATTCTAGAATAACGCAGAGGAAGCCTTTTCTCCACCCAAAACACAAACAGAGCTGCTTTAAGTATGCTAAAGCACATTTGGACAAGCCAGCTTCATTTTGGAATAAGGTTCTGTGGACTGATTAAACTAAAATTGAGTTATTTGGGCATAACAAGGGGTGTTATGCATGGAGGAAAAAGAACACAGTATTCCAAGAAAAACACCTGCTACCTACAGTAAAATATGGTAGTGGATCCATCCTGCTGAGGGGCTTTGTGGCCAGTGCAGGGACTGGGAATCTTGTCAAAGTTGAGGGACGCATGGATTCCACTCAGTATCAGCAGATTCTGGAGACCAATGTCCAGGAATCAGTAACAAAGCTGTAGCTTAGCCGGGACTGGGTCTTTCAACAGGACAACGACCCTAAACACTGCTCAAAATCCACTAAGGCATTCATGCAGAGGAACAAGTACAACGTTCTGTAATGGCCATCTCAGTCCCCAGACCTGAATATAATTAAAAATCTGTGCTGTGAGTTAAAGAGAGCTGTCTATGCTCGCAAAGCCATAAAACCTGAATGAGCTAGAGATGTTTTGTAAAGAGGAGTGGTCCAAAATACCTTCAACCAGAATCCAGACTCTCATTGGAACTTACAGGAAGCATTTAGAGGCTGTAATTTCTGCAAAAGGAGGATACACTTAACATTTGGTGCTCGGGCCATTTCCTATGCAGCCCCTACTCTATGGAACTCACTTCCACAATCAGTACGAGAGGCTCCTTCTCTGGACAGCTTTAAAAAAAAGGCTAAAAACTCACCTCTTTTCCCTAGCCTTTGAGACTGCATAATGCAGGGTCACAGAGCTTTGAGTCCCCAGGGAGAAAAGCGCTATATAAATATTATTGTTATTGTTATCTACTAAATATTGATTTCATTTATTAGGCACTTGACTAATTTTGTTTAAACAGTTATTGCACACTTTCTGTAAATCCAATAAACTTCATTTCACTTCTCAAATATCGTTGTGTGTCTCCTATATGATATATTTAACTGACATTTTTTATCGTAACAACCAACGATTTATACAGGAAAATCATGACAATTAACAATGTTGCCCAAACTTTTGCATCCCCCTGTATAAAGGGGACCATTGATGTCAAAAGGGAAGAATGAGGCCACATGTAATGGATTGCGGAGATGCCGCCGCGCGGTCTGGCGGCGGGGCGGCTGTCTCCGCGTTCAGATCGGCGATTTCCACACAGCAGCATGCGTCTGGTTTGGCTGAGCCTTCTAGTGCACACAGATGGAGAGCTACGCACGCGCGCGCTGGTAGGCAGGACCTTTATGCCAGTAGGAGAGGGATCAGCTGATCAGGACGATCAGCTGATCCCAGCGCAGCGTGTGATTGGCTGAGTGGCGCTGGGCGGCGCTGAGGAGCGCTGCACTATATATAGATCTTGCTGGTCAGTCTCAGGTTGTCTGCCGTTGCGAATACTTACGTGTGAGCACTCAGACCAGTCAGATCCCACAGTGTGTTAGAACCAGGAGGACCTGGGAATTCACACTTAGCCAGATTACGCTTGTGTTATACTTTAGACCAGTTCCAGGGTGTTGTGACCAAGGACCTCACACCCAAGCTTAGGAATACTGTGTCATTGCTGATTTCCTGGAGGAAGCCCTCCAGGAAATCCCGTTCTTTGAACGGGATTTCCTGATCGGAGATCGGCGAAGGCGATCGAAGCGGGCGGGGGGATGCCGCTGAGCAGCGGCTATCATGTAGCGAGCCCTGGGCTCGCTACATGATTTAAAAAAAAAAACTGCCGCGCTGCCTCCTGGCAGAATTTTTCATACCGCCAGGAGGGTTAATGGGAGAGGAATCGGATTGTTGAATGAATGCTGCTTTTTTCACATTGGGGCTGCATGATTGCTGCATTTATCATTTGGGGGTTGCATAATTGCTGCATTTGTAATTTGCTCACGTTCTAATAAATCCTACCATTGCTAGTTTAATGTACTAGTATATCATTAATATGCATTTATATAGCACTGGAATTTTCTGCTGCACTTTAGTATCCCTAGAACTGAATGTCCTCAGAGGAGCTCACAATATAATACAAAAAAAATACTGGAGTCTCCTCTGCAAAATACTGATGATGATCAGATCATGCAAAATGATATGTGTTGCAGAAGCATCACCCGGCAATTCATTATAGTCTGGCCTGGTATGTAGTAGATAAGCTGCAGAAGACAAAGATCCAGGCTAAAGGATGTGAGTGAACTGAAAGATCAGTATGGTGTCTTTATTTTTATTTACGGGTGACTACTGACACCAATGGTTGGAGGGCACGCTACCTAATTATATTTTGGGGTCCACTGTCTATATGTTTGAAAAGAACACTGCCAAATTAGTCTTGGGAACACACTACCTAAAATATTTGGGAGTGTACTGCCCAGCTATTTTTTGAGTGTATACTACCTAGTAATGTTTGGAAGGCACTCGTGCCTATTTATGTGTTTTGGGAGTATCTTGTTTAATTTTGTATTGCAAACATTCCACTTAATTTCCTGTTTTAGAACCAAGGCTATGGTGTTGTTATGGTGTTGTGAAGGTGGAGATGCTGCATAATTACATTTTTTAAAGGTATTCATCAATATAATTTAGTATTTACAGTATATAGCACCAACGACATCTGCAATGCTTTACAGATTCTGCTGTTTAATTATGTTGTTTAGGCGGAAGCACTGCACAATTATGTTGTTTTGGGGGAGGCTGCATAATTACTTGTTAGAGAGATAATCAGTCTATCTTATGTTGTTTGGGAGGGGGATATTCTACCTCAGTATGTTGTTAGAGTGTGACACTGCCTTATTACACAGTTTTGTGAGGAAAGCTGTTTAAATACGTTGTTTAAAAGGAAACACTGTATTATGTTGGAGGGGGGAACTACATAATTACTTGTTTGAGGGAAAGTAGGCCTAATCAATCATGTTGTTTGAGGGAAATGATGCCTTGTTATGTTGTCTGGGGAGAGAAATGCTACAGGCTGCTTATTGTGGTGTTGTTGTTGTTTCTTTTCGAGGGGGGGGGGCACCTTCTAAACAACACTGACTGCTTAAATATAATCTAGAAGTGGTTGTTGTAAAAACAACACAAACTTCATTCTATTATGCCTCACATGGTTGTGCAGTAATTTGGTCTTATCAAATGATTCACATCTCAATGTGACAATCCCATATTGTAATTTGTGCTAGGAACATTTTAGAATGAATGTGCTTTATCTGCACCTAGAAATGAGGTAGGCAAGCTCGAATAGGCAAATTTATTTTCTTCAACATAAGTGAAGTTTAACTTTATATATTTACACTCAACACTGAGACCCTGCATCAAAAACTAATAGCTCCAAAAAGACAGAAAACATATTAAAAATAAGAAAAACTGCAGCTGCCGCATCATTGGTTGTTCAAAAAATTGCTTCTATTTTGCAATTACCTTTGCTATAGTTTTAAACAAAATCAAGTGTACATAAAAAGAAAGCAAAAAAACTGCAATGAAGCAAAAATATAAAAAAACTTTAATTTTTATGCAAAGTGTAAACACTGTAGTTGGATTTACTTTTGCTAAATTGATTTTATTTTTGTATTAAATAAAAAATTAAGCATTTTTATAAAATGTATTACATTTATAGTTATTATTGCAGCTTTATAATTATTTGCCATGTTAATAGGTTGATCACTCTTAACAGGAACCTCGACTGATATTGGCTTACGCGTTACACACCCACATATGGTGATTACTGTTATAAAATGCTACAAGCACATCAATGTGTATGTAATGAAACATCCCAGCTTTAATTAAGCTACACAGTGCAGCCGGTGTGGGAGCTTAAACTAGTGACCCCGAGAATCGAAGAGAGAAGCCAAAATTAAACCTCCAGCCGAGTATGGAATCAAAGTTATGTATTGCTTAATTAGGAGTAGAATTTCTTGGCAGTAAACACGGCCATTGTCTGCTCAATGGGATGGTATAGTACACACGCTAAAGCTACATTTAAACACAAATCTGCTATAAATTGCTTACATATTGGCACACACGTGAAGCTAAACATTCGTTTACAATTGATTTATGAAAAGCCGCTGTTGTTGTAAAGGTCAAAAAGTCAGAAAAATTGTGATGAAATTTTTATATGGCTTCATTACACCATAGAGCTTTTTCCAGTTTCTCTGCAATAATATAAGAAATACAGCAAAAACTACAATACTTAGCAGTAATGCCATCTCGTTTCACTATTTTTTTTTCTGCTGTCATATAAGCACAGTTATTGTTTAAAGCGGAACTGTAAGGAGAAAGAGAGGTGAGATAAACTTTATGGGTGGATTTTATGCTGCATATTGTTGTATTTAAATAACTTCATGGTGTGGTTAATACTGTATGTCTATACTGCAAGTCACGTCACTTACTGCAATTTGTTTCTAAACAATTTTTACTATTGCTTTTAATCTGCTTTTAAATAATACTCGAACATGTTTTTTTTCCTTCCATTATTCAATGGTCTCTTTGTAATAAATAGGCAAAAAAAACAGCAGATCTAGACATATGATTGGTATGAAAATAGGAACAATTTTTTGGATCCACCCACTTCCTGGAGAGATGCATTTATGATAACTGAGTTTTGGTCACATACTGCAATGGTTTTTGGTTTTGTGAAGGTAACTAGGAGTTTTCTTAATTTGAAACAAGCCTGAGACCTTTTCCCATTTCATGCAATATACTGTACTGTGTTAGGGATGTTCAATTGGATGATATCACATCTTTGAATTGATGCAAATATGCAATTTGGAAATTGACTTGCATCTGCTTTTGATTGGTCCGTTTCCAGAGCTGAATAAAATTAGCATAAACTCCAAATGATTAGCATCTCATTGGAAATCGCTAAAACTGAGTTATTTCATTACCTCCAAAATGTACCTTCGACAGCAGTAGTGATAATATGAACATGGTGGGCATTATCTTGTGAGCTCCTCTGTGGCCAGGTTCACACTTAGGGCTTGATTCACTAAAGCGTGATAACTGCTATCACAGCAGTTATCACGCGATCTGCCGCGCGCAAAGGTTTGCATGCGCACAGTGTTACTTTGCATGCAAGGCAAAGGTTTGCGTGCGATCACGCGCGGTAGATCGCGTTATAACTGCTGTGATAGCAGTTATCACGCTTTAGTGAATCAAGCCCCTACTGTGAGGAACTGAACTTTTTTGCATGTTTTTTCCATGTTGCTGTAGAATACACATTTGTATGCAAATTGTTGTGTTTTTTTTACCACAGATTATGCAAGTCAGTGGGAATTTGCCTGCGATGTAAGGAGTTTTTTTTGCTCATGAAAAAATGTGAAAGCGGAATTCTCCATCAAATTTTGTTAGATGTGCTGCCAACTCAATTTTGCACATTTGGAAAAGACACATGAATTTGAATAAGTGTGAACCCTGCCTTAGAGACAGTAAAGCTACATACACACACCAGATTAAACTCAGCTGTGGTGGCCAATAAAGAATGCCTTAAGTGAGAATTGCTTAAAGATCCATCATGCTGGATCTTTAGCCAAACCCAAAGCCCAAGCTACCACCACGCCCTTTGTTGTGTGAGCTTCTTGTCCCTCCATTAGCAACAAATGCTTTGCTAGCCTACAGGTTAGTGACAAGTTTGTATAGAACTTTGCCATGGACTGTTGCCTAAGTGATTGAGCCCCGATTCCTGTTGGGCAATACAAATTGAAGATTTGTACTAATAAGCTTCAGTGACATGACTATGTACTCTGTTAAACCCTGTAGACGTCAGGACTATATAAATACGTCATCTTCATCATCTAAGCCTTGAAGTGTTACATTCTATGAACACCCCCTTGCAAATGCCCCAGAAGTCAGTCTTCCATACACCAATTTCATTTTCTAGGTCACTTTAAAAAATAACCTGATAAATAACATTTGAGTAATGTTATACAAAAATAGTGATAGTGATTTATTATGATGCCTGTTAACATATTCTATGAGATTGAATCAAGTTTCAAGATATCTATAGAGGGTATTTGATCTATATCTCTTTTCACATTCCCCTCCCCCCATACACGCTCAGCAGTTTATTGTATGCATGCGCAATTTCTCACAATGATAATAAGAACCCATGGGGTAGGAACAGAGGATTCAGCTGTACCAGGGCCCCTGGATCAGAGGGGTCTATATGGGGCCCCCTTCCAGTCACTGCATTAGCTGTTTATTGGTAATGAATGATCACCTGGTGCTGTATTGGTAGTGATGACCTTATATGTCCTTTAAAGTATTCCTGTGTATTTCAGGGAAAGAAAAATTAGATCTGGATCCTCAAGAGGGTTCCCCCATCTTCTTCCACCAAGCCGTTCCTGAGTAGGGACTCCTGAAGTGTGGCCGCACTGTGCCTGCGCAGTAGCAAGGAACCACTTAGGCTTTGGCAGAAAAAGCTATTGCAATGACCCAATATCAGTCCAAGCGGGTCTGTGCTAGTGGGCATATGCAAACCGTGGTTATGTGGCTTTATTCAGGGGCCCCAGCGCTGGAACAGGCCAGTGGAGGAGGACAGGGGAAGTCTCTCCAAGATCCAGAGGCTTCCCCCTCCCAAGGTGAGTACCTTGTAGGAGCATGTTTTTCCTTACCGGTACATTTTATATATTGGTAAAAAAAAAATATATAGCACTAGCATCTTCTGTAGCACTTGTGTCATGCAATTATCATGCATTCAGTATTAGGGTGCGGTGTAAAATGTGCAATGGTGCCAAGGACTCTGTAGCTACACCTCTGGTAAGATTATCTCTGCCACTAGACTAGAAAAATAATGTTTTCTCCGGGCAGACTTAAAGAACCAGAGCCGCAGCATCTAAGACATGCTCTATAGACAGTAGTAGGGAGTCTAGCCCAAGGTCTCATTGAATAGGTGCTGCTGGTTTACTGAACAGGAAGAGCAAAGATTCAAACCCCGGTCTCTTGTGTCAGAGGCAGAGCCCTGAAACAGAATACTATCCAGCCACGACGTGTATCATATTGCAAAAAAAGCATTCTGGTGACCAAAAATATTTTATAAAAAAATTACTACAAACGGGGGTGGTATCTGTTTGCAGGGGCACTTTGATGAAAACCTTTTGTTCGGCTTTAAGACCGTATTTTGATTGATAGAGTAAAAAGCCTGCTTCCCCTATAGTCCTTACTCCTAAAATCAAGGGTTCTTTTTTTTCATGGCTACAAGTCTGTGGGCCCTCTGGAAGTACTATAAGTTCTAAGAGTAGATCTGGAAGTATATTTATAGCTGGATAGCTTCCTCAACCATCGGCTAATATAAACTGTGAAGAAACATAAATGTAAGGAGAGACTGTGAACCACTTTTTCATTAAAGGTAAATTTGGTAACTGTGTGGGGAAGACAGCTAAAGTTCACTTCATTAAATGTCTATAAATCACTGTTAAAAGTGTTTCTCCTGTAAATACTGTAGCAGGGGGTCCTTATATCACCGCATCGTTTATCAAGTGCTAATAAAGAGCCGAGGTGTGAGTTGACTCATTAAACCGAGGTTTCGATGTGCTTCCAAGGTTCTCAAATTATAGCTGGCTTTTATTGCTGTATGGGCTGCTAATGATGAAAGGCATTAATAAACTTTATATATAAAATATTTATACCGAGATTTTACGAATTTATGCACCTTTTAAAAACATTTTCAGTCCTTAGACACCGAACTCAGTTTACAGCACCAGGATTTCCTTAAAGCGTGCAATTAGGACTAACATTTTAAATGACTGAAGGTGCCTTTGCACACTGGGATTTTGATAGCCAATTAGGTCATTTCAGAGCTAACGGCCTGAAAATACAAGTATGTGTGTTGGGGGGGTCTGGAAGAAAAAAAAATGATAAAATAGCTCAACGTGGAAAAACTTCAATAAAAACTTAAAGTAAAAAAAAAAAAAATAACTCAACGTGAATTTTGTGCAGCGTAGGCAGCAGCTCCTGTATTAAATGTCCACACTTGACTATGTATATGTTATGAATGTTAGGCTGTATTGAACTTATCCCCGAAGACATTTTTTTCCTCTATAGAGCCAAACGTTATGCGGCAGTTTACAGAGTACATATAAATATTCACATGAATCCCCACAGGTGAGGGAAGGAAGTTCTTATTTTCCTACCACATTCACAGAAGCACACAAATAAAAAATACAAATAATAACCACTAAGGGACCAATGATATTAAGAAGCAATTTAACTTACCAAAATGGTTTTGGGTGGAAATTTGAGCTCTGAAAAGTTAACATATGAAGATGCACATATTGTGCTTGATTCACAAAGCTGTGATAACTCTTATCAGGGCCGCGGTAGCGCTATAATGCACGTAACGTGAATTTGCGCGCAAAAAGCATTACGCGCATTATAGCATGCGCAAACACATTAGCGCGACCGTGATAAGTGTTATCACGGCTTTGTGAAACAAGCCTCTAGTCAGCCTTAACCACTACAATGCAATGACTCCATGCCCCAGGGATGTGATTGTTCCCTCTCCAACCACCCATCAACCAATGACATGTCATCAGGACCCAGTAGGAAAACAGAATATAAACATATTGTTAATTTAAGAAAGAATTTTAGACTGAACATGTCATTCATGCCTCTAGGGGCTATAGTATCCAACTTCTTCATCAATCTAGCTTTACTCTGTAGTAACAGTCTATCCCAGTCTATCCATGTCTCTCCTCTACTGAGTGGTGGAACATTATCCAATACCATCTGTCACAGGAGCCCTCAGTGGCTGACCGCACTTAGCCTTCTAAACGGTGCCAGCGCACAGATCGTGCGAACTCTGGTCGCAGTCAATGCGCAGGAACCGTTAAGAATTAGCCGCAGACAACTCAGAAGGGAGCCTGTGAGACACGGGTGATTACAACGTCACCTACTGGTTCAGAGTAAGCTGCCACCACCGCGGTTACTATGGGACCGTGGGGCCCACTAACTGACTGACTAATCCTGCGAATAAAACGGTTAAACACACGATATTCTGTCTAGCCAACAACAAACAAACAGTAGCGTATCTTCAGAGACCCGGGATCATTTCTGTGTGTGCTGATAAGCAGGGTAGCGGAAAGTGAATGACTTGGAGAAAGTCGTTTATTCACGCAATATAAATAATTAATATATACAGACAATTATGAAAATCAACAATTATGAAAACAGTAATAGCCAGTATGAAAAATAAAAGAAGGGAGAAAAAATACTTAGTTCCTGGAAAGATGTCCTTATTGTGGGAAGAATCATAAAGTCCTTGGTTTCAAAGTCCAGAGTTCAGAGTTCAGACCAGGTGGATGCCAGCATATCCTCAAGCTGGCATCTGATGAGTGCAAGATGTTTCAGTGTGGAGGACCCAGCCCGCCTGCTGGCTCTGTGCTTTTGATGAAGCTGGTTTGGGGGTGTGGCAATGCCAGCCCCCTCTGAGCTACCAGCAAATGACAGTTCATTCCCTCTGAGAGATTTTAGAGCTAAACTTATGAATTGCTGTAACTCCTGAACCATACACGTTACATTTAGGGGGGTAACAGCTTCATACTTGGAGGAAAATACAGATTAATATGATACCTGACATGGCTAGTGCATCAGATCAGGGTCCTGAGTAGATTCATACCTGGGTGGTAGGGGCCCCGGGCCCCTCTCGACTGGTATCAAGAGATCCAGCATGACCCTACGGATCCAATGATACCGCTCTCATAACCACCCTATTTATTGTATTCTGTAAATGGGCGAAAGATTATATTGTACATTCATTCCTTCCTGCTAAGGCCGGAGTCAGCCTGACTGGAGTCCAGCTGTGTCTGCTTCTTGTCTATGAAAAGGCCCTGTTGGCTCCTTCAATTAACATCTGAATGTGAAATCTGCTTAGACAACTTTGAGTTTACACCTCTGGCTTGATCAGCAGTCACAGGGCCAGTCTTCCTGCCAGCTGCTTGTCACCTTATACCTGATGGATGGGCCATCAGCACAGCTTGAAGCCAGGGACTCTCTGGGCCCAGGCTCATTAGCATATCAAAAGAGCCATCCTGCAGTTAAGGTGATGCTATTCCTCTGCTAAGAAAGGACTGCAGACCTCCTACACACTCAATCCAGATTCTATCGATTTGAAGCGCAATCGACGCAGAGAATCGAGTGCGATCGCTTTTCTTCACGGGCGGTTCCAGGACGCGCCTGCGTCCCCGCAATCGTCCGTGACAGCCCCCCCCCTTGTCCGTGGCTTAGCCACTCATCCGCAAGATGTGTGGCGGCGCCGCTAACCTGGCGGACGGGCCTCGAGTTGCCGGTACGGCGGGAAAACCTATTGGAGCCTGTGGCTCGGTTCCCCTGGACCGGTCGCGGTCGGCTACCCTCAGGGTTGACCCAACATGGACCGTTCTGGACAGGGCGTTTGCGCCACTGCAGTCGGACGTGGTGTCTGCCGGGACTGCGGACAACGGGCAGTGGGTTGGTTAGGTCAACAGCCAGCCCACGCAGGGTTCCCCTGCTGAGTGGCTGTGGACCTAAGGGAACCCCGCGGGAATCCCTGGACCTTCCCAGCTCCTGACAGACGGCACATGCCCTGCAGTAGTTGGCTACATCCCTGTTCATCCGGGGCCAATAAAACTGTTTCCGAATACCGGCGAGTGTCTTGCGGACACCCGAGTGCCCGGTCAGAGGATTACCATGTGCGGATTTCAGCACATGTCCCCTGAACGCACTCGGGACCACAAGCCATTTGGTATTCGCGTGGGATCTACCTGTAGGGGGCTGTACAGACTCACTGTACAGTCTCCCACCTTCCCAGTACACCTTGAAAGCGGCCCCGTCTGCGAGGGGCTCAGCGGCTTGCTTCCTGAGCACCTCCAGGCTTGGGTCACTTTGTAGTGCGGCCGAGAATACGGCGCTGTCAGTTTCAGCCAACTGGCTCATGTCACACGAGGCCAGCGGCTGAAAGGTCTCATCCCTGCGGTCAGAGGAGGGGGAGGAGGCCGGAACCCCCTCCACCTGTTCTGAGCTCGGGTTCTGAGCAGTGCAGCTGCGCGGTATTGCTAGCACAGGTACACTGTCAGAATGGCACAGACGGACATTACTCAGATCATCATTGCATGCAGTAATGACATTGACAGGTATAGACATTTTTTCATTACAGACAGGTTGTACAGGAGACTCAGGTACAGTTACAGCATCATCACAACAGACAGTCTGTACCTCAAACTCAGGTGCCTTTGAAGCAGGCACTATTGAACCTGGTACCCTTGAACTGGGCACATTCAACCCACCTCCCCCTGGTGCTCCCCCAAGTGTATAAAGTACCTGGTGGTGGGTGGAGAGTCCGTCTCCTTCCGTGAGCGACAAGGCGGTCGTGGCAGGTTCATAGTAGGACACAAGCTTGCCCAAATCAGTCCCTAGCAACACAGGGACTGGGAGATCCTTCATAACCCCAACAACCCTTTCTTGGACCCCTCCCACTCCCCAATCCAGCTTCACTCTGGCGTGGGCTATGTGAAAAAGGGTGCCTTCTACCCCAGTAAGGGCAAGGGATCGGCTGGAGCTGATGCTCTCCTTTGGCACAAGGTGTGAGTGAACTAACGTGATGTCAGCTCCGGTGTCTCGGAATCCGGTGACAACTTTGCCGTTCACTCTAACAAGTTGCTGCTGGTCGGTTCGGTCGCGGATTTCCTTTCCGCGGGCAAACAGGACAAAATCGGATGATCCAGGCTGTGGTTCGCTGGCGGGCTGCCTCTGCTGTGGGTGAGGTGCAGGTGATGCAGATGATCCAGGTGCTGGTGGTGTCTGTCTCCGCTCCGGACAGTCGAATTTCATGTGTCCGGGCTGGCGGCAGTAGTGACAGGTGACCTCTCCAGGGGCTGCAGGCCTGGGTGCAGCAGCTGCGCTGGGTGGCCTCTGTGGCGGACGGCTCACAGGGGCAGGAGGGTCTGCCGAGGTATTGGGCTGACCTCCTCTCCAGCTGGATGGGACAGTTCTGCGGGTATCAGCCACCCGGGTAGTTGCAAAAGTCTCAGCAAGGTCTGCAGCGACAGTTGCTGAAGTCGGCTTGCGTTCTAACACAAATTGTCGTACATCAGCAGGGCAAATGTTCAGAAATTGCTCGAGGACTATCAAGTCCTCCAGGACGCCATAAGACCCTTTGGTGAGGCCTAGAGTCCACTGACGGAGTGTGGTGAGCAAGCTGCTGACCACATCTCGGTACGAATCAGAAGACTTTTTCTGCCAGGCCCTGAACTTTTTGCGATAGGCTTCTGGCGTCAGCTGGTACTTAGTAATGATAGCGTCTTTTATAGCAGCATAATCATTATCCTTCTCCGCAGGCAATTCTGCGAAGGCATCAAGCGCTTTGTAGCGCAGCAAAGGTGTCAGATGTCTGGCCCACTGGTCTTGGGACAGACGATACTGACGGCATGCTTTTTCAAAAGACCGCAAAAACAAGTCAATGTCTGTGTCTTTTTCAATATTAGCAAATTTAAACTTTGCACTTACGGGTGCTGCAGCTCCTTCAGCAGGGAGGCTGGGCGGTGAACTCCGGCTGGCCTGTTGCACTTTTGCCATGTTTAGCTCATGCTGTCGTTGGCGTTCCCGCTCAGCGGCATCCCTCTCCGCGTGGCGTTCTGCAGCAGCAGCAGCAGCCTTGCGTTCTGCAGATTGGCGTTCCCGTTCCTCTCGTGCTTCCATGTACTGCATGTACTTTTCCAGGTCAGTCTCCATCAGCTTTTGTAATGCCTGCTGCATTACCGGGTCAGTACAAACGGACAGTCCAGTACTGGCCGGTTCCAGGCGAGTACTTTCAGAAATTCTGGGATTGGGGTCCATACTGACAGTCTCTGGCGTAACTGTTGCAACAGGGCCCGCAGGATGCTCAACCTCTGTACGCCTAAGATCTTCAGCCTCTGGTTCCCCTTGATTGTCAGATGGGCTGGTATCCACCTCAGCGGACACTCCCGGCTCCCGCAGTTGCTGGGCATCCCATCTGGACAAGTCTGCTATCAGGTCCCGTTTTGTCTTGCGGAGGATGCCAATGCCCCTCTCTTCGCAAAGATTTTCCAGGTCTGCTAGGCACATGTTCTGGTAGTTCCCGGACATTTCCATGCCAAATAAAATAAAACTTTGGGGAAGGGGTACTGGCTACACAGTCTCTCTGTATATATAAAAAATATATTGCCTTCCAGCTACACCAACGAATTAGTTCGTTTCTCGATAGCGCTAGCGCTATCGCAGATACTTTCAGCACAACACAGATCCCACCGCTGCCACCACTGTCACAGGAGCCCTCAGTGGCTGACCGCACTTAGCCTTCTAAACGGTGCCAGCGCACAGATCGTGCGAACTCTGGTCGCAGTCAATGCGCAGGAACCGTTAAGAATTAGCCGCAGACAACTCAGAAGGGAGCCTGTGAGACACGGGTGATTACAACGTCACCTACTGGTTCAGAGTAAGCTGCCACCACCGCGGTTACTATGGGACCGTGGGGCCCACTAACTGACTGACTAATCCTGCGAATAAAACGGTTAAACACACGATATTCTGTCTAGCCAACAACAAACAAACAGTAGCGTATCTTCAGAGACCCGGGATCATTTCTGTGTGTGCTGATAAGCAGGGTAGCGGAAAGTGAATGACTTGGAGAAAGTCGTTTATTCACGCAATATAAATAATTAATATATACAGACAATTATGAAAATCAACAATTATGAAAACAGTAATAGCCAGTATGAAAAATAAAAGAAGGGAGAAAAAATACTTAGTTCCTGGAAAGATGTCCTTATTGTGGGAAGAATCATAAAGTCCTTGGTTTCAAAGTCCAGAGTTCAGAGTTCAGACCAGGTGGATGCCAGCATATCCTCAAGCTGGCATCTGATGAGTGCAAGATGTTTCAGTGTGGAGGACCCAGCCCGCCTGCTGGCTCTGTGCTTTTGATGAAGCTGGTTTGGGGGTGTGGCAATGCCAGCCCCCTCTGAGCTACCAGCAAATGACAGTTCATTCCCTCTGAGAGATTTTAGAGCTAAACTTATGAATTGCTGTAACTCCTGAACCATACACGTTACATTTAGGGGGGTAACAGCTTCATACTTGGAGGAAAATACAGATTAATATGATACCTGACATGGCTAGTGCATCAGATCAGGGTCCTGAGTAGATTCATACCTGGGTGGTAGGGGCCCCGGGCCCCTCTCGACTGGTATCAAGAGATCCAGCATGACCCTACGGATCCAATGATACCGCTCTCATAACCACCCTATTTATTGTATTCTGTAAATGGGCAAAAGATTATATTGTACATTCATTCCTTCCTGCTAAGGCCGGAGTCAGCCTGACTGGAGTCCAGCTGTGTCTGCTTCTTGTCTATGAAAAGGCCCTGTTGGCTCCTTCAATTAACATCTGAATGTGAAATCTGCTTAGACAACTTTGAGTTTACACCTCTGGCTTGATCAGCAGTCACAGGGCCAGTCTTCCTGCCAGCTGCTTGTCACCTTATACCTGATGGATGGGCCATCAGCACAGCTTGAAGCCAGGGACTCTCTGGGCCCAGGCTCATTAGCATATCAAAAGAGCCATCCTGCAGTTAAGGTGATGCTATTCCTCTGCTAAGAAAGGACTGCAGACCTCCTACACACTCAATCCAGATTCTAACGATTTGAAGCGCAATCGACGCAGAGAATCGAGTGCGATCGCTTTTCTTCACGGGCGGTTCCAGGACGCGCCTGCGTCCCCGCAATCGTCCGTGACACCATCCATCTGAGCTGTGAAACCCCAAGTCCTTGTGCATGAAATGCCTGCCAACTGGAGTATGACTGCTTGGCTTGAATGGAACAAATCCTCGGACAGAGCTCCTATGCTCCTGTATTCTAGCTTTCACTTCCCTTGTGGTCTTTCCCACATACAGAAGTCCACAGAGACACTTCAGTGCATAAACTACAAAAGCACTGTTGCACGTGTACATAAATTGAATCACAATCGTCACTGCTCACCTTTAATGATTACAGTACAGCAATTGCAGCTCATGCACATAAGTGTCCCTCTTTTCTTTGTCAGCTTACTCATTTCAACACATCTGTTAGACAAATCCAACCTGCTTACCATAGTTGTACCAGGTGTGGATCAGAAGTCGGCTCGTACCTACATATGTTTTGGACATGCCAAGCTCTAGCGATTTACGGGGTTCTGATTGAAAAAGTGGTATCCCGGGTGTTGGGTTGTTCCTTCCTTCTTAAACCCAAACTGGCACTGCTAGGGCTCTTTGGAGAAGAAACTTTAAACAGATATAAGTAAACTCTTCTTTTCACACATTGGCCCATATTCAATTCATCTTTCTCCTGAGTGTTCACCTAGGTGATATTTTCACATTTTGACATAAAATGCCATTTAAACCACCTGCAAGCAAGGAAATACTCTAAATAATTTTGATAGTACCTTTTAACCAATTTGTGGGTACCTTTGCAATGGGAAAATGCTTAAAAGATATTTTGAGAAGATGAAAATTATCTCCTAGAAGATAACTCGGGAGAAAACGTAAACTGCATATGGGCCACTGTCATGTAGCTAAGAAGGTAAATTACAACACTGAAATCAGGAAGAGGAACCTAACAAGCGAGAATAGTTAACTTGGTGTATAAGGCTCTCCCACTTTATAGGTTAACCTATGCGGGTAGGAATTGTCTGGCGAAATTTGAAAAAAATATGGTCATAGTGGTGCGACTCAATGCCTACCAAGGAAATTAGAGATACCAGCAAAACTACCAACAAACACCACACACACACACACACACACACACACACACACACACACACACACACACACACACACACACACAATGATTGTATTATTATAGTTAATTAAAAATATTTTTCAAAAAAATATACGTTAAAAAAAAGTATTGAGCTCCTCTTCCTTGTGCATATGCGTGTATAATGGCCGACACCGCTGACCAATACACTTCCCCTTTAAATCTTGTGCTAGGAAGCAAAGCATGGGTATAAGTTAGAGCCCCAGATATGAGGGCGCACACATTGGGCCTGGACTGCAGGAGGGATTACCCATCAGGATGAACTGAACCAGGTCATGTATAAAAATCCTGCACATATCCACCAGACCCAAATTATAGATCGCATCTCCCTTTGGAAACCTTCCCAGTACCTGACTGGATATATACCTGGTGAGGAGATCACATGGGCGATTCACCTGGCTTTTGGGATCAAATCAACTGGAACGGCAACAGTGAAGCGAAAGTCAGCACAAGTCAGACTAAAGCTACAGACAGATAATAAATGTGACATGTATGGCTGTGCTTTCCCCCAGATGTAAGACAGTTGCTATTAGCCTGATCTGAGGGCAAGGATGAGAACAGAAGGCACAACAAATAATCTAGGGATTCGAACGTGCGGGAAGAGCTGAGCTTTCTCTTGGCTTTGATTAGACATATTTACAACTCTCTTTACTCCTGCTCAGCATTTCCGATATCACATTTTCTGAATAAATGTCATTTATGATGCATTTAGGCCATGCTTTAGCTGGCTTAGACAGAAAAGATTAAAAGTCACATTGGAACATGTTAATTGATTCATTACAGAACCCATGAAGGATGTGTTTTGTATACATGCTTTAGGGTAGTAATTGGTGTTAAAAGATAACATAACCAGCAAACCTAATGAAAACGGAGACTGTTACTCTTTTACAACCTGTGTTTTCTTATCGTGCTCCAAATCTACTTCGCAGCTTGGCATTTCAACATCTGAGCATTTAATGAGATTATTTAAAAAGTGCAGAACTGTTAAAAGCACTTGAAACAGTCATAGATGGGCATTTTGTCATTAGTTCCCTTTACATACAAATGTCTGATTACTGTATTGCTCAGTGACTGGTGTATAGTGGTTTGTGGGACACCTGTGGCTCTCAGCACTCTGATATTGCTCACAGCAATTCACAGCAGGTACTTATATTGTAGCTTCCCATCTACTGAGGCACTCATTGCTCGGCTGAACAGAATGTTTTGGCACTACAATTGGCCTGAGGAAGTGGGCTCAGACCCACGAAACACATTGCCAGTGCATAATAAATGTCATTGTTATATAAGAAGTTGACATTTTTGAGGTATACCACTTCTTCTCTTTCATTTTAGTTCTTTTTAAATTCGTTTTATACACCTATGGGCGCCTCTTTACTTCCCCTTCCCCATGTGCTTTTCACCCTCTGGAGGGGTGTTATTGGTCTTATGTGGCTTTGCCACACTTAGTACCAGTGTGTTTTCTAAATAGAGCATCTGTGGCCAGTATTTTCTAGACACCCGGGTAAAGGGGCCATTTCTAGACTTTTTGCTGCCTGAGGCAAAATTGTGAGGATGAACCCCACCAATTAGGAATGATCACCCGACAATTTACTCTGCTTCATTTAATGCTCTCACATGACATGCTGCAGCTCAACACAACAGCACACTGGCTGGCTGTGAGTTTATGACAAGCAAACTGCTCACCCTCAGCCACTCATTCTTCCTCAGTCAAGACAGCAGTGCCACCTCCTCTGTTCTGCTGCGCAAGTCAAATGAATGACTGCTGCTCTCCTGCCTCCCCCCTCCACACTTACTGTCAGACTCCTCACACAGCACAACAAGCTGCCTTGCCCCAATGATGACCTCTTCACCTCGGTCTCCTCTCACTTCT
Source organism: Hyperolius riggenbachi (assembly GCF_040937935.1). Taxonomy (NCBI): domain Eukaryota; kingdom Metazoa; phylum Chordata; class Amphibia; order Anura; family Hyperoliidae; genus Hyperolius; species Hyperolius riggenbachi. The sequence goes on from NC_090646.1 coordinate 564,791,841, forward strand.
CCTCCTACTCTGACTGCATGCTGTTAGTGTAAAAACAATAAAACATGCTGCCCCTGTGATCACCTCGTCTGACTCAAATGTTTCACCTTGCTTCATGGGAGAGCTGGCCCTGCCCGAAGGGAGTCGGGTTTGTGCATCTCCATCTGCTTTAAGTAGTTGGTTACCTTTGTGAGTATCACTTGAGACCATTACATTTGTCTCAATTAGGTAACATATTGTGCTATTTGGGCTCTTGCTGTCTCTGTGTTTCCTTTTCAAGGCATCCAGCCACTCCTTCTTCTACCCTTTTACTGATATCCTGGCTAAAACAATGCCAGGGCAAGCCTTCACTGCTTGGTAGGTCACATATCATAAGTCAATAAGCTGTGAGAAACACAGTGGGCTTGATTCACAAAGCGGTGATAACTCAGTTATCACGCCTAAAAGACTTTAGGCGTGATAACCTTTGCACCACTGAGTTATCACCGATTTGTGCTGCTCTTCGCGCGAAGCTACCGCGCGTACGCGCGTATGCGCGCGTAAAGTCCCATAGGGCCTAATGGGAGCTTCGCGGGAAAACTTTGCGCGCGGAAAATTCGCGCAAGTTTCTTCTTATTACGCCTAAACTGAGTTTAGGCGTGATAAAGGGCTTTTCACAGGCGTGCAAACACTTTGCACCGCTTTGTGAATCAAGCCCCGTATCTTTAAAAAAAATGTGTGCTGCTTATTTGCATGATTACCCATGCAAATTTGCTGGTTGTATTTGCGACATCACGTTCTAGAGGTGTTTTTTGAGGGGGTTTGGCATTATACATCCACTTTTCTACACTGTGGTTTGAAGGACATTTCTAGCAACACTTAAACTGGGATTCACATCTCACAGACACCCCCCCCCCTCCCCATACACACACACGCACACACACTCTCACACACACACACCACACACACGCGCACGCACGCGCACACACACACACACACACCACACACACCATATAGCCATAATTAGAGAGCTACAGAAGGTGCTAACCTGACTACCTTTTAAAAATGTTAGTTTCCTATTTTTTATGCTGATGGCCTCCATACCTCTCTAACTTTAAAGTGTAGCTCCACTTCTGTTAAAAAAATACGCTACATTATATACATACTGTATTGCAATTGGATGTTAATAAAATTACCAATCTTACCAAATATTATACCAAAAGATATTTTATGTTATCCACAGAATAACTGTGGATAATTTGGGCTCTTGCTGTCTCTGTGTTTCCTTTTCAAGGCATCCAGCCACTCCTTCTTCTACCCTTTTACTGATATCCTGGCTAAAACAATGCCAGGGCAAGCCTTCACTGCTTGGTAGGTCACATATCATAAGTCAATAAGCTGTGAAAAACACAGTATCTTTAAAAAAAACGTGTGCTGCTTATTTGCATGATTGCCCATGCAAATTTGCTGGTTGTATTTGCGACATCACGTTCTAGAGGTGTTTTTTGAGGGGGTTTGGCATTATACATCCACTTTTCTACACTGTGGTTTGAAGGACATTTCTAGCTACACTTAAACTGGGATTCACATCTCACAGACACCCCCCCCCCCCCCCCCATACACACACACCACACACACTCACACACACACACCACACACACGCGCACGCACGCGCACACACACACACACACACACACACACACACCACACACACGCACGCACACACACACCATATAGCCATAATTAGAGAGCTACAGAAGGTGCTAACCTGACTACCTTTTAAAAATGTTAGTTTCCTATTTTTTATGCTGATAGCCTCCATACCTCTCTAACTTTAAAGTGTAGCTCTACTTCTGTTAAAAAAATACGCTACATTATATACATACTGTATTGCAATTGGATGTTAATAAAATTACCAATCTTACCAAATATTATACCAAAAGATATTTTATGTTATCCACAGAATAACTGTTCGGCAATTAACAAGCGAAATGTACTGGAGAGTCAGTAAAAAAGAATTATCAGACTTATTTTGAGCATTTCCTTGTTTGCTCTGGGCTGAGAGGGATTTTGTTGCTAATATGAAAACATCTATGAGAAAACACAGGAGAAAAGTTATCAAAATTGAATAGGAACCCTTATCTGTTTTTACCGTATTTTGTAAGTACTCACAATAAATTAATATGAATGTGAAGCTAAATATTTTTTTCTGAGCGTTTTTTTTAATTCCTGAAAAAATTATTTCATATATAAGTTTTGAGAATCAGCTCCAAAATTTGACAAATGCATTTTATATTAATATTGCTTTAATGGCTGGTTTGACTTGAAAGAGATTTGACCACTTTTACATTTTATATATTATTGTATATTTTACTTATTAAATACAGGAAAATTGTATATGTTTTTCTAGTCTTGTTTAGTCTCCTTTTAGAAATATTTTTATCCTGTGGCTGAAACCTATATTTTTGTAGCTGTACAGAAAAATTAGAGAACCTCTGTCACTCTGGACATGTTTAAAAGTAATCTCTCAAGGGTACAGCCCACTTGTTTAATTGACTAGACGAGGGAAATCAAGATCACTACACTTTCTCCTCCCCAGGCCCTACAAAACGGCATGCTTAGGCTTCCCAAAATACAAAGATGCAATTGTAATAACATCACCACTGAAAAACACCTCTCAGGACATCATGGCTCTTGGACTCCTTATCTTCTTTGTCTGCACTCATGATTCAACAGGGATATGTGAGGGAGCAGGCTGGTGATGTACTTTGTTCTCTGGTTGAACTTGATGGACGTAAGTCTTTTTTTAACCCAAATAACTATGTAACTTGCAACTATGATAGTTTATAAATTAATTTGAGATTTACTTTGATGTTAGTGAGCCCCAAATGTGTCTTTCATTTTTTTAACATTACCATACTACCTCATATTGCTGGTTGTCTCCCATCTCTTACTTGACATCCTCTTGCATCCGAACATTCACAGCTGTGCTTCAAACAAAAATTGTATATCGTATATCTACATCCTCATGGCTTGATTGAAGTCACAGAGGACGTAGCGTTTTAAAAATTTTTTACAGCAAATACATTTTGAGGAACAAAATATATTTATATATTATTCTTATTCAGTGCTCAAATTAATGGTGCTTTGTGGCATTCTTGATTGTAGAGAACAGAGTTGATTTTTTTCCCCACAAAACAGAAGATACAGTGATATGGTGTATTATATAAAGAGGTGTCTGTCTATATTAAAGCGGTTCCGAGATGAAAAACTAACTATAACAAGTAACTTGTCTCTATATCTTATCTAAAGTTTAGATAGTTTAAACAGCAAATCTGGCTGCATACAGCTTCAATAGTTTATGATGATTTATTCCTGTGATACAATGAGAGCGGTCATGTTCTGTTTGTCATCATTGCACAGGTAATCTGCAACTGCATCTCCACCCCTCAGCCTGTGAAAAATTCACTTCCCCCTCCCCTCTGCCTCTAAAATCTCTGGCTAGTAACCTCCTCCTCCTCCTGCCCAGACTGAGCTCCCATAAGCCCTTGCTACATAAGTCTGAGTGCCTTGGCGTTTTGGAGAAGCTGTGGGCGAGGCTTGTTTAGTTTATAGGGAATTAGAGTATTAAAATAAAAAAAAAATGGCTTGAAGAATGCCCTATAAACTATATGTAAGGAACACAATTATGCAATGAATAAAAATTCATCTCAGGTCCACGTTAACTTTCTGTTTTCTGTTAGAAGCCATGAAATTTGGGATATCTAAAAATCATATTCAAATTGACCTTTATAAATGTGGCCCAGGCTCTAAAGCATGGCTCCTGATTTGTCATTGTGATGGGCAGTGCTACTTACAAAGAGGTTGGGAAGATGGAAGGAGTAGATGATTGCTACTCATTTCTGCACGTCATATTTCTTTAGTGGATTTCCATTGCCTTGCTGAATAAGCCTGGTTGTCTGTAAACAGATAAATCCCCAACCCCCCACCACCCGTGGAGCCAGGTATAGGTGCCCGCAGTATAGGTTAGCCAGGTCTAGTTGCTAGTTGCACCCAGTATAGTTAGCCAGCTATAGGTCCCTCCAGTATAGGTAGCCGCCAGGCATAGGTGCATCAGTATAGGTAGCCAGTATAGTTGTCCCCAGTATAGGTTAGATAGGCAGGAGCCCCCAGTGTAGGTTAGATAGGTAGGTGCCCCCAGTATAGGTTAACTAGGTGGGTGCCTCCAATATAGGTAGCCAGTATAGTTGCCCCCAGTATAGGTTAGATAGGTAGGTGTTCCCAGTATAGGTTAGCTAGGTAGGTGCCTCCAATATAGATAGGTAGTATAGTTGCTACCAGTATAGGTTAGATAGGTAGGTGCCTGCAGTATAGGTTAGATAGGTAGGTGTCCCCAGTATAGGTTAGCTAGGTAGGTGTCTCCAATATAGGTAGCCAGTGTAGTTGCCGCCAGTATAGGTTAGATAGGTAGGCGCCCCCGTGTAGGTTAGCTAGGTAGGTACCAGCAGTATAGGTTAGATAGGTAGGAGCTCCCAGTATAGGTTAATTAGGTAGGTGCCCTAAGTGTAGGTTAGATAGGTAGGTGGCCCATTACAGGTTAGATAGGTAGGTGCCCCCAGTATAGGTTAGAAAGGTAGACGCCCTCAGTATAGGTTAGATAGGTAGGTGCCCACAGTATATGTTAGATAGGTAGGTGCCCCCAGTATAGGCTAGGTAGGAAGGTGCCCCCAGTATAGGTTAGACAGGTAGGTACCCCGAGGAAATTTTAGATAGGTCGGTACCCCCATATAGGTTAGATAGGTAGGTGCCCCCAGTATAGGTTAGGTAGGTAAGTGCCCCCATTATAGGTTAGATAGGTGCCCGCAATAAAGGTTAGATAGGTAAGTGCCCCCCCATAATGGAGAGAGAAGGAGTCAGCCACAGGGAAGGTGACCCGATTTCTCCCTCCCTTCCTCTTCCCGCCCTCCGTGCTCCCCCCTCTGCTGCAGAGTTAGCGCAGGAAAGCCTTGCATAGAGCAACTCACCTCCCTGCCATTGCAATCGCCGCTCACTTGCCCCTGGTCTCCTCCCCTGCATAGCTGCTGATACACACTCTACTTCCTGATTAGCAGGAAGTAGAGCGTTCCCTGGGGGACTAGCTTGATCATCAGGCAGTGGGATGGCCTATATAAAACCTTCAAAGCACAAGAGACTGCAAATCATTGTGGTCCACCCCAAAGGGAATTGACTCCAAACTTGATGTGGTGGTGGTGATTCCAATACCCCCTGGAGCAGTGCTTTCCTGCAATCCCATTATAATTGATGTAAATAAGACAACTGAGACTTTACAGAATGACCATATCTGCCTATAAATGGTATCCTCCTCATTCAAAACTTCCTGCATCTCTGCCTATTTTCCTCTAGCCTTTGTACAAGGCCACAGGTGCCGCTAATCTTGCTGTAAGGATATTAGTGTTCTCATGTTGCAGAGATATAGACCGGTTGAATTGTACATTTCCACTTGAGAGTTTCCATTCTAAGAATGAAGGTGTATGAAAGTATAGGTGTATTTTTTTTTACCTTATTCTATAAGTAATATTGCATGTGCAAGTCAGAAACACAAGGGCACTTTCATCAGTCAGTCAGATCAGATTTTTAACAAGGTAAGAACGTACTGACATAGAGGCAGCTCTAGTGTATGTCCAGATTGACAGTTCACAATGTGTTCTTCAGTGGGGTGTCTAAGGCTGATGAACCACCTCAGAAATGCATGAGGATCATGTTTGAAGTAGAGTCTCTTTAGCCTGCAGCAGTTGTAAAGGGGATAACTGAGGTGATTCAAGAACTAGCTGTTCACTGGCAGCCGGGTATTGCACCATAGGCGATGAGTTTCTAAACTGTTTATATAGATACATAGTAAGTCCTATAAATAAGACATGAAGGAAATTGAGGTTCCACACAATGTCCCGTGAAAAATGCAAGCCTTTGTTATATAAATAATAAAAAAATAAGACACTAGTGAGCAAATCACTGAAGGTCATGCTTTTGGAGTTTACATATTAATAATACTAGCTAATTATTTTATATTAGTTTATATATATAAATAATAATAATAGCTCATTATTTATTTTGCATTGTTTCTTATTGTTACTTATTTTTACAATTAATATGTTTATTTTTGTTATTACTATTATTTCCTTGCCAAAATATAGTGTTATTACTTTTTTATTGTATTGTATTATTACACTGTACTGTATTATTGCACAGTGCCAAAATATGACATAGCACTGTACAAAGTCCATAGAACAACTAACATATATCCCTGTCCTTCAAAGAAATTCACAATTACTGTTGTGCTTAGGTAATATATTAAAGTGAGCCTGCAGTGGGTCAGTGCCCCCCTATCTGGCAGTAAGGCTGCATTGGTACGTTTCACAAACCAGACCCTACTGAGCACAGGGCCAGGAAATTCACCATAGTCAGATTACAATCCAGTTGTGTGCATGAGTGTTACAATTGCCAGCTCGTGCAAACTCCTGTAAATATTAATTTGCATGATACAGATGTAATGATAATTCAAGCGAAAATAAGCTTGAACAGACATATGAGGAAAAAAACTCCCCTGAATGTGTTTTTATCATCTTGAGAATGTTTTTAATGTTTTTTTATGAAAGCAGTGTTTCACCAATATTTATATTTTTGTAGGGTATTTTGCTAATCGTGGCTTGTATTAAGGTTAGCCATGGGGGGGGGGGGTGATTAAGGTTAGCTGTGGGATGGGAGGTTAAGGTTAGCTGTAGGGTGGGGGTGGATAAGGTTAGGCATGGGTGGGTGGTTAAGGTTAGCCGTGGGGGGTGGTTAAGGTTAGCCATGGGCAGGGCCGGATTTGTACTCTTTACCACCCAAGGCCACTGTCACCAGCCTCCCCTTCAGTATAGGTAGCGAGATGACCCCTCCCCCACTTTCCTCTAGTATAGGTAGCCTGATGACCCCACCCCCCAGTATAGATAGCCAGATGACTCTTCCCCCCTTTCCCTCCAGTATAGGTAACCAGATGACTCCCTTAGAAGGATACAAAAGGTGACAAAACCGAGAGCCCAATATAGTGTAGTATGTCAAGAGAAAAGCATGTAATGTGAAAATATGAGAAAGTTATACTCACAATTCTGGGTTACCACACAGGCAACCACTGACGGTGCAGGTGGGGAGAATTATGACCTGACCCCACTCAGGTATAAGAAGTCGCTCTCTGTAGATCGGAAGAAATGGGGATACACCCCTCCACCCAGGGTGGACTAGATATTCGAATAGCAGGTTGTAACAGAGGCGCCAAATTAGAATAAAATGGTTAAAAACCGTTTAAAAGGAGGGGGTAGGTGGACGCCACCCTCAGGTATATATTGAACAGCCAACGAATCGTTGTAAATAGACAATTAAATTTATTACAAGATCTCCAAGTATGCAACGCGTTTCACGGGTCAACCGCCCGCTTCATCAGGCAATCAAAATTTGGAGGTACACTGTTAAGACAAACAAAAACAATACAATATACCAATAGACGCCAGGTACATAGTACAGCTAGATTCGGTGCAAACAGTCTGTCTCTAGTGTGTTTGTATAAAATGCAATGTACCAAAAAGGGAACATAGGAAATACGTATAAAATGCAATGTGCCAAAAGGGAACATAAGAAATACGCTCATCTTTAGGATATTTTCCAAAAACCAATATAGATGTCATACTTATAAGTCTATACAATCATATCACAGTCAAAAGATTCTTTGATGTCAGTATCTAATTGTACATATCGAGCAATGCACACAACAGAAGGCTATTAGGGGTATATTGATCAGACCAGGTCAGAAGATGAGCGTATTTCTTATGTTCCCTTTTGGCACATTGCATTTTATACGTATTTCCTATGTTCCTTTTTGGTACATTGCATTTTATACAAACACACCAGAGACAGAATGTTTGCACTGAATCTAGCTGTACTATGTACCTGGCGTCTTTTGGTATATTGTATTGTTTTTGTTTGTCTTAACAGTGTACCTCCAAATTTTGATTGCCTGATAAAGCGGGCGGTTGACCCGTGAAACGCGTTGCATACTTGGAGATCTTGTAATAAATGTAATTGTCTATTTACAACGATTCGTTGGCTGTTCAATATAAACCTGAGGGTGGCGTCCACCTACCCCCCTCCTTTTAAACAGTTTTTAACCATTTTATTCTAATTTGGCGCCTCTGTTACAACCTGCTATTTGAAGATGACTCCCTTAATCCCTCCTTTTCCCACCCCTCCCTTTCATTATAGGTAGCCAGCTAACCTTCAGCTGGCTACACCACAGCAGCCATCAGTGTCACTCATTTCTCCACTCATCTCCAGAGCAGAAGCTTCCTCTTCCCCTCTGTCTCCAATGCTGCCCAAGTCCATACCCACCAGCCACATTGCGAACGTGCACAGAGAGCAAGGTGGCTGCTGCACAGGCGACTAGCAGAGTACCGCAGTCAAGTGCTTATCTGATCTCTCTGCATTGAAGCATTTGCAAGCTTGCAAATACTGTACCAGTTTAGCCTGCTGCTTTGGTGCCCTTTCTCTTGTGGTGCCCTAGGCCATGGCCTAGGGGGCCTTGGCCTAAATCCGGCCCTGGCCATGGGAAGGTGGTTAAGGTTAGGCATGGGGGTGGTTAAGGTTAGGCATGGGGGGTTAGGGTTAGGCATCGGTAGTGGGATGCTTCAGTGTGAGACCAGGGCTATGTTTAGCTGTAGTAAAATATTGGTATTTCTTACTTTTTCCACTGTACCAACAGAATATATGTAAATTTACCAAAATACTATCAGCTTTGCTGGCTGCCCAAATTTCCAGGTGCCCTTTTTTCTTTATTTATGCCTTTTTATCTGGTTCAATCACTGTTCGCGTTCAGGACAAATCTAAACGTGAAAATCTACTGCCAAGCAGTTTTTAGACATTTTGCACTCACTAGGTTTACTTAGGATTTTTGACAAGAAAACCTACATGAAATAGTACATATTATACAGTGGGTTGCAAAAGTATTCGGCCCCCTTGACGTTTTCCACATTTTGTCACATTACTGCCACAAACATGCATTAATTTTATTGGAATTCCACGTGAAAAACCAAAACAAAGTGGTGTACATGTGAGAAGTGGATCGAAAATCATACATCATTCCAAACATTTTTTACAAATAAATAACTGCAAAGTGGGGTGTGCGTAATTATTCGGCCCCCTGAGTCAATACTCTGTAGAACCACCTTTTGCTGCAATTACAGCTGCTAGTCTTTTAGGGTATGTCTCTACCAGCTTTGCACATCAAGAGACTGAAATTCTTGCCCATTCGTCTTTGCAAAACAGCTCCAGCTCAGTCAGATTAGATGGACAGCATTTGTGAACATCAGTTTTCAGATCTTGCCACAGATTCTCAATTGGATTTGGATCTGGCGTTTGACTGGGCCATTCTAACACATAGATATGTTTTGTTTTATACCATTCCATTGTTGCCCTGGCTTTATGTTTAGGGTCATTGTCCTGCTGGAAGGTGAACCTCCGCCCCAGTCTCAAGTCTTTTGCAGTCTCCAAGAGGTTTTCTTCCAAGTTTTCCCTGTATTTGGCTCCATCCATCTTCCCATCAACTCTGACCAGCTTCCTTGTCCTGCTGAAGAGATGCACCCCCCGAGCATGATGCTGCCACCACCATATTTGACAGTGGGGATGGTGTGTTCAGAGTGATGTGCAGTGTTAGTTTTCCGCCACACATAGCGTTTTGCATTTTGGCCAAAAAGTTCCATTTTGGTCTCCTCTGACCAGAGCACCTTCTTCCACATGGTTGCTGTGTCCCCCACATGGCTTGTGGCAAACTGCAAACGGGACTTCTTATGCTTTCTGTTAACAATGCCTTTCTGCTTGCCACTCTTCCATAAAGGCCAACTTTGTACAGTGCATTACTAATAGTTGTCCTATGGACAGAGTCTCCCACCTGAGCTGTAGATCTCTGCAGCTCGTCCAGAGTCACCATGGGCCTCTTGACTGCATTTCTGATCAGCGCTCTCCTTGTTCGACCTGTGAGTTTAGGTGGACGGCCTTGTCTTGGTAGGTTTACAGTTGTGCCATACTCCTTCCATTTCTAAATGATCACTTGAACAGTGTTCAGTGGGATGTTCAAGGCTTTGGAAATCTTTTTGTAGCCTAAGCCTGCTTTAAATTTCTCAATAACTTTATCCCTGACCTGTCTTGTGTGTTCTTTGGACTTCATGGTGTTGTTGCTCCCAATATTCTCTTAGACAACCTCTGAGGCCCTCACAGAACAGCTGTATTTGTACTGACATTAGATTACACACAGGTGCACTCTATTTAGTCATTAGCACTCATCAGGCAATGTCTATAGGCAACTGACTGCACTCAGATCAAAGGGGGCCGAATAATTATGCACACACCACTTTGCAGTTATTTATTTGTAAAAATGTTTGGAATCATGTATGATTTTCGTTCCACTTCTCACGTGTGTTGGTCTTTCATGTGGAATTCCAATAAAATTGATTCATGTTTGTGGCAGTAATATGACAAAATGTGGAAAACGTCAAGGGGGCCGAATACTTTTGCAAGCCACTGTATATTGCTTTTTCCATAATAAATTGGCTTGACCACTAAAACAAAATGTTGTACTTTTTCTGAAGATATAACAACATTTTTGAGTGAAATAAGTAAAAAAAAAAAAAAATGAAAAATAAAATATTTTTTTTTCAAAGAAGAATTACATTTACTGACAAAAATGTTACTGTTTGTAAAAACCCTGATTCTGCTGAATCCAACTATACCAATAGGATCCATAGTGCCTTAACTACCTTAGCTATGGCACTGATAATAGCTCTGCTAAAAGTTTTGAATGATGATGTCAACAGGATATTCAAAACTATTTTAAGGTACATGCAAGCTTCACTATTTATAAGTTTCTATAGTGACTCTAAACAGAGTAAAGTCAGGAATGTGTATGGAAGGTCTGCTTTAAAGAGATTTTGAGGCAGCAAATTTTTAGTAACGTAACACACTACCTTATCCTTGGGACTGGATGGATCAGGTAACCACAATCCCCAGCGCTCTCCGACACTCCTGTGGCTAGATATTCATCGAAATACCTCAAACAATGCATGCCAAGCTAAGCTAGGTAGATTCCCATTACTTCTTGAGATACAGAAGAGTGTTGTCTTTCTGGGCCCACCTACAGAGCAGCATCCCTGACTCACCCCACTACATGTTGCACAGTGAAGACCAAGAAAAGCCATGTGCACTGAAAGTAGTGGTCAGCTCTATACTCCCTCCAACCACCGATCCACAGGTCATAACAAGAGTCCAGATAAAACACGAGCCACGAGCAAAGAGGACTATGTGGAAAAATGGAGGAGTGAAATAAAACAGTCACAAAAGCTAACCATATACCAGTCTCTACAGAGAGAATATAAAATGGCCCCATACCTGGAAAAGATCCAAAACTCTCATGAGAGGAAAATCCTGAGTGTCTACAGACTGAGTGCTCACAACCTTGAAATAGAGTCTGGGAGACACAGACAGATGTACAAACCCAGGGAGGAGAGACTATGCCAACACTGAGCAGAAGACCCCTGAGGATGAAAGCCACTTCCTGCTGCACTGCCCCAAATATACTACAACCAGGGACACTTACTTTAAAGAGAACCCGAGGTGGAGTTCTAGGAATGAAATCCCAATACAGAGGCTAGGTCTGCCTAAAGAGCCCAGCCTCTGTTGCTATTTAGATTCCCCCTAAGCCCCCCCCCCCCCCCCCGCGCTCAGCGAGACCCCATAATTCACAGCCGCGCTGTGCGGCTTTGTTTACCTTTGTAACGTCAGTCTCCGCTCTCCCCCGCCTCCTTCAGAGCTCCGGTCCCCGTCTGCGTCCCTTCCCTCCAATCAGCGTGGAGGGATAGGAACGTGGGCGGGGACCGGAGCAATGCAGGAGGCGGGGAGAGTGGAGACTGGCATTACAAAGGTAAATTCAGCCGCTGCTGACACGCTCAGTGTCGGCAGCGCGGCTGGGAATTATGGGGTCTTGCTGAGCGCAGGGGGGGCTTAGGGGGAATCTAAATAGCAACAGAGGCTGGGCTCTTTAGGCAGACCCAGCCTCTGTATGGGGATTTCATTCCTAGAACCCTGCCTCGAGTTCTCTTTAAGAAATTGATGGAACTATTCCCAGACTTTCTCACATTAGAAGATGAGAGAAAAACATATATCTTACTGGGAGAAGAGGAATCCATAGTGACAATCGCTGCACACTATGTCACAGCATGCCACAGACTGAGAGGAGCATAACGGAACTATAAACCTAAAAATGTCAACAGATTGCTTAGTCATTGTCCCCCTTCCCCACCCCCTTCCATGCCCCTCTTTTCCCCTTGCTTTGGCAATATCTGTATGAATCTTGGTCATGCCAATAAAGCTATCTTTGATTTGATTTGATATCAGCCACTTGGGTTATGACACTGGAAACTCTGCTCTGTGTTTCTCACTACAGAGCAGAGTGCAGAGAGGAGGGGGCGTGACATAGGAGAAGCAGGGAAGAGGGAGAGTGCTGCGCGGGGGAGGGGGGGGGGAGGAGGTGCGGGGGGCACAGAGGCATGTCATGGACTAGGGAACATGCCTCTGTGTCCCATCTGCCCCCCTGTGACCTTGGGAACACTTTAAGATGACACAGGATTTGATTTAACACAAAATAATATATTACCATTAGTTCTGCTGGAAACTTGCTTTCTTTTGCTTCTTTTACATCTTACCTTCTTACCTGTAAGTGATTTAGCAATAGCCTGAAAACGCCAAAATATAAAGAAGATATTATCAGAAAAATCTATGGGCCCAAGAATTAATTGTTTTTAAAGTATACATTTACTTTGCCCTACAAATAAAGAAAAACACCTACTAAACTACTGGACCCCTTTACCTGCATGCATGTATTTGTGTGTTTAATCTCAATTAGATGTCTTTTACACAAGGTTCCCTGTCTCTCTTTTTCTCCTCACCTGTAAACTAAAGAATAAAATCATAGGCACTGTTCTTAAATTGAAGAAGTAATTGCTTGATAACTCCTTGCTAACTCTTGAAAGTGCTGTGCAGCTGCTGATGTGTGTTTGTGCTGGCATGGCATAGTGGCGCTCTGGGAATAGAGAATCTGATTTCAGAGAAACAGGAGCCAGCTTCAAAGAAGGCAGCAACTCCTCCAGCTGATAGAACTTTTACAGAAGGAAAACAAGCACAGCACAAAGAACACACTGGCAATATCTCCTATTACCCCTTAGCAGTCCTTCTGCAAACTTTCCTCACATTTATCTGATTAGCCATTTCCTCCCTCAAATTCTCTCCTGTAATGGTTTCATTTTTTTTGTTAGTTTAGGTGTGTGATTGTAGAGTTTAACCTAAGACCACATAATTTGAAGCTAAGTACTCGTGTATTAGTTATTTAAGCGCAGCAAATATCCCTAATAATTGACGTGTTCTCCCTCTAAATGCTGGGTGAGTACTCCGCCTACATTAAAGAGAGCGATTTCTATGCATTAAAAGTTAATATCCTTTTAATGTGTAATGCATACATTTGTAATCACACGTAACAAAATTTTAGATCCAGTTTGCTGGTTTAATAGGATAAAAGCAAGGTAAATCTCAAGGTACACTGCCATAAAGGAGTCGTGACAGCCAGTCCAAAAAATTAGCCATATTCACAAGCTGAGGGGGGGGGGGGTTCTCCGAGGCATGGATTAGACCTTATCTAAAGATTCCAGATAGGCCTCACTTTGTTTCCCAGGCTTGAAACGCATCTGTAAATACAGTATATGAATGGTCTGCAAAAGTGATACAGAAAAAATGGAGGCATTTAGAATGATGGGGGATAACCCAATAACAAGAAAATCACCAGCAAACCTCTTAATCCCCGCTGCTTTCATGAGTCCAGAACTTTGTTCGTGCGCCCATAATTTCATGAGGTAGCCTTAGAAATGCCAGATTCTCAGCCAAGGTTGTGCAGAACGATTGACCTGGCCGAAGATCACCTAGCATGTATGACTTAATGCACACAAACATCACTGACATACACATATCACACACACACTTCACAGACATATATCGCAGAGGGACAGACATCACAGGTGAAGATGCACACATTACAAAATGGACAACTGAAGTGAGAGGAATATGCAGGCTTTCATGTGTATTTCCTTTTAAAGAATACCAGTTGACTGGCATCCTGCTAATATTTCATACATTAGAAGTGTCTTAATGTGTACCTGAGACGAGAAAGATCTCAGGTACCATACTTACCTGGGGCTTCCTTAAGCCCCTTAAGGCTGCTCGTCCCTCGCCACCTCCCCGGGTGGCTCCGGACCTCTGCAATTCAGTCCAAAAGCCTGAATGCTCCCAGGGACGGGAGCGTGTAAGTAAGGTGGAGGGCGCTCGGTGGGGTGAGGTTTATAATTTTCACATGCAGATTACCAACATATCGGGGGTCCCCACTATCCCCAATGTTCCTATAGTGCAATAATTTAATCAAGTAGGTAGCGCTGGGATTCTTCAGTAATTTTAAAACACTTTTTAATTGGTGTTTGTCAGATAAACATATAAAATATAAATAAACTGTAAATTGTAAAATACATTTCTGTTAAGCCTATTTATATACAGTATACTTGGTTACAATACATTTTTATTCAATATTCACATATGTGTTGCATTCATGCGCTCATTCACACATGAGGGCCACCCAATGTGTCCTTAACCTCCCTGCCGGTTATCCCGAGCTCAGCTCGGGGTAACCTGCCGCGGAGGATTCCTCAGGCCCTGCTGGGCCGATTTGCATAATTTTTTTTTTGTTACACGCAGCTAGCACTTTGCTAGCTGCGTGTAACTTACGATCGCCGCCGCTCCCCGCCGATTCGCCGCAACCCGCCGCGACAGAGGGTGTCCCCCCCCCCCGAGACCCGTGCGCTGCCTGGCCAATCAGTGCCAGGCAGCGTCGAGGGGTGGTTCGGGACTCCCTCTGACGTCACGACGTCGATGACGTCGGTGACGTCATCGCGCCCGTCGCCATGGCGACGGGGGAAGCCCTCCTGGAAATCCCGTTCAGAACGGGATTTCCGGATGGGTATATGCGCCGGCGGCGATCGGCGCATTCGGGGGGACGCCGCAGGGAGGGGGGAAGCATGTAGCTAGCGCTAGGCTAGCTACATGCTAAAAAAAAAAAAATAATGCGAAAAAACACCCTCCCTGCCGTGCGCAGCATTTTTTTATAACGGCAGGGAGGTTAAACAAGGAAAAAAGGAAACAAAGATAAAAATAAGGATAAAAATATAAGTAAAAATATAAAAGCAAGGTTGAAAAAATATGTGTATATAAAAAAAGTATACTGCGTGTGTATCCAAG
This sequence comes from Hyperolius riggenbachi, assembly GCF_040937935.1. Classification (NCBI taxonomy): domain Eukaryota; kingdom Metazoa; phylum Chordata; class Amphibia; order Anura; family Hyperoliidae; genus Hyperolius; species Hyperolius riggenbachi. Next base: position 564,807,207 of record NC_090646.1, read on the forward strand.
AAGTAAATGTCCAAGGATTTGGTACAAAAAGTCAGTACTTAAAGTTGTTAGACACTCCCAAACTTCGTATATGGGTCTTCACCAGAATCTTCTCCAGTAGTTTTATTATCTAATAGTTAGAGGCTATGGGCCATATTCTATTGCTGAACTCGCCAGCGCTAAGCACTGGCGAGTTCTTAACTTAGGCGATGGGGGCATCGCCTAATCTAATTAAACTTTAGACCCCCCCAGGCGGAAAAGAACTCGCTTGGGCGATATAATCGCCCAGCGAGTTCTTAACACCAAATCCAATTACCCTTATCATGTCTGACATGAGCGTTAGCTTAGACCTGCAAAAAGCAGGTCTAAACTAGCTAACGCACGTCGTCGCCGCAGCATCTGGGGGTCTCCTTTAATAAGGAGACCCCCAGAGCTCCCCGTCGGGTCGCCGCACAGTTTAGAAGCCCCAGCGCAGCTCTGCACCGGCACCCCTGTTGGCATACATACCGCCGCAGATCACCCGTCGCCTCTCGCCACAAAATCCGTCGCGTAATTACAGTGTATCTAACACTGTAATTACTGTCGGCATAGAAGGAGCCCGGGCAAAGCATCTTTGAATCTGCAGCCTGGGCTCCCCATTGGTCCGCTGTCTGAACCAATAAAATGGCTCAGACAGCGGACCAATGGGGAGCCCAGGCTGCAGATTCAAAGATGCTTTGCCCGGGCTCCTTCTGTGCGGACAGTAATTACATTGTTAGATACACTGTAATTACGCGACGGATTTTGCGGCGAGAGGCGGCGGGTGATCTGCGGCAGTATGTATGCCAACAGGGGTGCCGGTGCAGAGCTGCGCGGGGGCTTCTAAACTGTGCGGTGACCCGACAGGGAGCTCTGGGGGTCTCCTTATTAAAGGAGACCCCCAGATGCTGCGGCAGAAGATGGCGGCGGATGTTAGCCGGGCGAGTGCGCATGTGTGGGGAGTGAGGCCGTGGTGCTGATGGACAGCACCACAGCGTAAACCTCACTCCCCATCGCTCGGTAAAAGGGAGCATCGCTCAGGCTTTCGCCTGAGTAATGCTCCCTAACGATCGGCCATCGCGCGAAGGATATGGGCAATAGGATTTGCCGGTAATCCTCGCGCGATGGCAAGGTGATAAGTAGCTCGCATCTGCAAGCTACTTATCACCTTGAATAGGATATGGCCCTATTAGTCTCAGTGTGATTCCACCGTATAATAGTGCTAGTTATATGAAATGTCAGACTTTTCCACTCAAATTGTTACTCACACTTATGATGTTCCTCAGTCGATGATTCTGCGGAGAGTACACGGGTAGAGCCGCTTCATAATACCCACGTACTCCCCGGTGAACTCTGCAACTCCTGTCGCCTCCTTCTTTGTGACAAGCCGCTCTGCGTTCCCCTTTGGCGCTTGCGGCGGTCACTACCTGGTTACGGCGCCTCACTTCTGGTGACGTCACCTCCCTGCAGTGGTCTCTGGAATCTCATAAGTGAGTTACTAGACTTCAACTCCGATTCGCAGAGAAGACTTCAGGGTATCACTGGGCTGACATGTTTCAGTAGGCTCGGCTGCCTTTCTCAAAGCCAAAAGCCACCTAAATGATGGTGGAGCGCGCCTGTCCGGGCCGCACATGCCTGACAAAGCACAACTTGACCAGGCTCTTGGCCTGAACTTAGTGGAGCCACCTGGGGAGACGGTGAGGGATGAGGGGCCTTAAGGGGGCTTAACCAGCTTAGCGGTATGGTCGAGCTCAGCTCGTCCATGACCGCCGCGCTGGATTTCTCAGGCCCTGTTGGGCCGATCTTCACAATTTTTTTTCAAACACGCAGCTAGCACTTTGCTAGCTGCATGTTTGTACTGATCTCCGTGGCACACCACCGATGCGCCGCTACCCGCCACGTAACAGGGCCCCCCGAGACCCCGTGCGCAGCCTTTCCAATCAGTGCCAGGCATCGCTAAGGGGTGGATCAGGACTGAACGGGATTTCCTGTTTGCTCTGATCGCCAGAGGCGATCAGAAGGGGTGGGGGGATGGCGCTGCACAGTGGCTATCATGTAGCTAGCGCTAGGCTAGCTAGATGATTTAAAAAAAATAGTGCTGCGCAGCCCCCCTGGCGCATTTAATAGAACACCAGGGTGGTTAAGAAAGCCCCAGGTAAGTATGGTACCTGAGATGCTTCTCGTTTCAGGTTCCCTTTAATCACACAAAAGCATACGGCAAATGCAATCAAACAAGTTAAACATCTTATCTGCATGCTCATTGCGGGTCTATGATTAAAATAATTAAAAGCAGAGGATTAGCAGGACAGACAGGCAATTTGCTTTGCTTACAAGGAAATAAATATGTCAGCAATGCATTGACTTCAAACTATTTTTGCATTTGTATTGTTGGATGTCCTGATGTATCTATGCTCCCTATTATTTGTTTTGTACTAACAGTGATCTGCCTGCTGTGTTACAGTGCAAGCAATAAGATTACTAACATCAATAACAGTACTTTTCTATGTGTACCTATGAGTACATCCAACTTTTGGGGGACCAAAATTTTAAATATTAATTCAGCCTATGCAATGGCTGCAACCTCTGCTAACACAGCCATAAACAGGTCAATGAACCGTATGTGTATGCCTTTGCGCAGCACAACATTGGAGCTCAGTTAATATCTCTTGAAGTACTTTTCTAGCTGTTTCACTAGCTGTCCCGCAGACCCATGAGCTGTTATTTATTTCATTTTTCATCACTGTGATGTAATCTAAGGCACTGAACCCTCCAGAGACATCATTTAGGTGACCCTTTCAGGGGTCTAGAATAACAATAAAATAGTCAATAAGCTAGATTCATAAGTCAATCATTACAGAGTCACAACAATAAATACCACTGCAAGAAACATGTCGAGCCCACATGTCCAGGAATGCAGCCTAAATTCAGCTGGACACATGAGAGCAGAGGAGGCCAAACATGCTTCATCACCTTTCCTCTTTGACTCTTCACCTTTCTGACTCACAGAATGGGGATTTACAACACTGTGAGAAGCAGTTAAGCCTCCTCTTTATACTCTAACCACTTCAAACAGTGACATGGATATATTTTGGGAAGGTTTTTTTTCATTGTTTTTTTTTTGACTGTCAACTTTGGTCAAGGTTTCCACAACATAAATTTAACGGTTCATGTTCCCAATTTCAATAGCAATTTCTATTGCATTTTCAAGAATTTTACAGCCCTGGACCTGCAAAATTTAAGCAGTAGTACTGAAATGTATTCGCTAAATGTCATTAAAATTGCTGTGCAAAGGGAGCGCATGGCAATTCTATCAGTGCCCACAACAATTACGTAGCCCACACTGCACTATTAGCGCGACCGGTGTAACCTGGGTAATGCGCACTCTGGTAGGGTACTACATGCTATGCTACTTGCATTGTGCATTGTACCCCAACAATGTGTGCATTAGTCCTGTCCTACCTACTCACAGCAATTTTAACAAAATATATAATTATTATTATTGATATTATCTTTATGATTTAATATTTAGGTAGTGTAGTCCTTTTACAAAGTATATAGTCACTAACTGTCTCTCGTAATGTAATCCCTAACATAGTCATTTGTGCATTAAAGTCTAGGGCAGCGACGGGTAAACTATAACCTGTGGGCCATATCCGGCCCACATACGCTGATACGCTGGTTATCTCCCCCCCCCCAGTCACGTGGGCAGTCAAGGGGGAACTTAAAACTCACCTGATCGTCAATTCCCGAATCACGTTTCCCTGACAGAGAGGTGTCACATGATGGGACGTCAGAATATTATACGTGTAATACACTGGCATGTCCAGATGCTCCACTGGGTGACGCCCTGTTTCTACAGAGATACGATGCAGGACTCGGCGATCAAGGTTAGGTTCAAATCCACCGCCGCCCGCTTACAACTCTGCAAGAAGGGAGGGGGGTTAGAATTCAAGGCATGCGGCTCACTGTCCGCAGCATGCAGCCCAGGCAACTTAAAGTTTGCCCACCCCTGGTCTAGGGCCTATTTTATGGTATAGTCACTTAACTTATCTGTATGTTTTTGACATGTGGGAGGAACCAGAGTGCCTGGAGGAAACCTACCCAGATATGGGGAAAACATGCAAACTCTGTGCAGATGAGTGCAATGGGGATATGTACAGTATAAGGGGCCCAACACTGCAAGGCAAGAGTGCTGCTGTCCACTATGCCACCATGCTGTGAATACACCACTATTTAGTGACTGACAGTTAGCCATATTCCTGAAAGAGGATCTCTACTTTTTGGCATTACTTCACCTGTCTTACCTCATTTTTACTATACATGTGTGAATGTAGTCCCCCGAAAATATTGCCAGCACAAAATTCTAGATAGGTAGTCGGCTCACATTACTTGTGCAAAGAAAGTGACAAGAATTTCCTTTCTATGAAGTTAATGTTTACTTACGCAGAAAGAAGAGAATTCGGGGATGTTTATTTCATACATAGTAACTGTGTATTGTTGCCATGATTACTATACAAAAGAGAACAAAGAAAAAATTGAGGCAAAGAGAGAGATTGAAAGAGAAATCTGAATAATTCTGCCAACTTTAAGAAATGATAACTGGCTGCGCGGTGACTTGCAAATATATTTTAATATTAATAATTAAATGTTATATAGGATTAGTACTCAAGTTAGGCATTGAAAGCTCATTGAATTTTGACCTCTATTCTTCCAGTTTTTTATTTGTACTTGTTACACCTGGAAGTTAAACTCTTATTTTTAAGACAAGGCAGCTGAATATAAAGGGGCACCAACAACACTAAGGAATTGTACTGCCACTGTCTCACATTCTGAAGTGACTTTGGTCCCAATAAAGTACACGTACAGGTATGTTCTTTCTAGATTGCCATACCTTTCTGTGTTCTCCATTTTATTTTCTGCAGCACCCCAATCACCGTAAACAGCAGCAACAGTATTCAACCACTTCACCACTGAGGGATTTTACCCCTTGAACACCAGAGCAATTTTCACCTTTCAGCGCTCCTTCCATTCATTTGTCTATAACTTTATTATTACTTATCGCAATGAAATCAACTATATCTTGTTTTTTTCGCCACCAATTAGGCGTTCTTTAGGTAGGACATTATGCCAATAATTATTTTATTCTAAATGTGTTTTAATGGGAAAATAGGAAAAAATGTGGGAAAAAATTATTATTTTTCAGTTTTCTGCCATTATAGTTTTTAAATAATGCATGCTACTGTAATTAAAACCCATGAAATGTATTTGCCCATTTGTCCCGGTTATAAAACTGTTTAAATTATTTCCCTATCACAATGTTTGGCGCCAATATTTTATTTGGAAATAAAGGTGCATTTTTTTCAGTTTTGCATCCATCCCTAATTACAAGCCCGTAGTTTATAAAGTAACAGTGTTATACCCTCTTGACTTAAATATTTTAAAAGTTCAGTCCCTAAGGTAACTATTTATGTTTTGTTTTTGTTTTGTTTTTTTTTAATTACAAAAAAAAAATTAATTGGGGAGTGTGGGAGGTAATGAGTTAATTTATTGTGTAAAACTAATGTATTTGTATATGTAAAATGCTTTAGGGTGTTGTTTTACTATTTGGCCACAAGATGGCCACAGTGAGTTTTTTTACATGCGACCTGTAAGCGTCTGAAAGGACGCTTACAGGAAGCACTAAGAGGCTGGGCAAATCACAATGATCGCGCTGTTTCTCAAAGAAGCAGCAGATCATTGCGGGGGCTTAGATCAACGAACAGGAATGGATTTTCCCGTTCATTGATCTCCAGGCGAACGGGCGGCGGCGTGCATGAGCGGTGGGAGCGCGCGCATGAGCGGCGGGAGCGCGGACAGCGGCGGTTGCGCGGAAGATACGGATTTCTCCGTCCCTTGGTTTTTTAGGAGGGGGAAAAGGGACGGAGAAATTTGTACCACGGGAGGTAAAGTGGTTAATTCATTCAGTGAAACACTGATAAAGTGGAGAAGACAGCGAGGCAGTGCTTTTTGGCATCCGCCGTGCGCCCGTAGCATTGAAGCTATACCAATAATTCTATAGTCCATGCCCCACGCATGGGTAGTTCGGGGTTTCAGCGATTATCAGACCCCAAATTACTTCTCCCTCTGAGTTGCTACGATTCGGAAGGGTAATAGTATCTAGTGCCACCGTGAATGTGTGTGGCAGCAGGGAGAGCCATCATTCAGCAATGCATGGGCCATGCACACGAAGACAGACCTTCACTGTTTGGGTCCCGTTAGTATCCTCTCATTCCCACCCACTCACCACCCTTTACCTACCCACTCTCCTTTATTCCATGTGTGCTCCTGACCTTCATTCCTTGTAACCATGCATCCCAGCTCAGACTCCACTGATCTAGCTGGGACACTGCAATGAGCCAACAAGAAATATTCTTAAAGGAGCCACATTGAAATATATAGATAATAGATGTAACTATTATTATTATACATTTTAATAAAACAATAATTACAATAAAATATATTACTTTTTTATTTTCTACTACAGTCAGCAGTAATTCTGAAATGCTCCACTTGCTAAAAATGGTTTGTGAAACTCACAGCCGGCTGCAACACTGTGGTCATGCATCTAACTACTGTGCAAGCAGGCGCGCAAACTGCGCATGTTCTGTATGTTCTGTATCACTCTTATGCAGCAAGAGTGGAGGGATGACTTTTGTTTACTTTTAAAATGACTATCCTTGGTGTGCAAACAGCGCCACCACTGAACATATTTCCAATTTGTAAATTAAGATTTCCCATCTACCAGCTTATTACTGAGTCAAAACATTTTATGTATCACAGCACAGTTAAAGCTTTTCACTCAGCAAAGTGACCCACATTCATAAATCACTCTGAAAATGTCTAGTTAGTCAATCAAATGGTTTGTAATCGTAAAGCCTGTCAAGAATCAAATGAATAATAGACCATAGAAAAACCATTGCATTTTCTCGATTTCTTATACTGCATGACCTGACATTTATTCCACTTCAGGACGTATGTCTGCAAGCACTGCAAGTGTACCTTATTTATTCTTCAGTGACTTACATAAGGAGTTTTGTACAGTCAAACCTAATAGTTTTTCACAAGCCTTAGTGCTTACATATCTGAAACCATCTAAGCTTGCAACAGAACTATATTGCCCCATAAAAGAATTTTATGTGCTTAATAATAGGTAAAATTCTGAATGTTTATCAAGTAAATAATAAATATCGTTGAGATAACTTATTTTTAGGAGGGTCGGATCTCTTTTACAGTACAATATTGTACAAGATGTGTAAATCTTGAAATATATTTCCACTTAAATTACCGTATTTAATTTTAATACAGAACGTTTCTTCCTTTTGTTCTTTTTGGAACCTCAACCTAGTGAACATAATCAGAGTGGTTTCCAGGATCTTCTCTATACAATATCTAGTTACTTGGCAAAAACTTTGGGCCTGGCCAGGGCTGGTTCTCTCATGAAGCAAAGTAAAACATTTGCATCAGGCACAGAGATTTCAGGGGCAGAATTTTTGTACTTTAATTTGACTGCACATAACAGAGGACAACAGTAGACCTGCAAACTGAAAGTGTGAGAGATCTAGTTCATTAATGTAGAAAACTCCGGATAGCAGGGGGGATGCAGCACTGAGAGTTTGGCTATACTGCATAAGAAACCTGAATATAAGTGGAGGAAGTAAATGGTGAGATCATCTCTCACGTAGCCAAACTCCAGATACCAGCAGAAGCAGTGGTGGGGGTGATTAATAAGGTGGCCAGGATTGAATTATTATGTAGCTGAACCCCACATCGCAGACAGAACGGTGCACATTGTTGGGTAGTGTTAGGCGTATGTGGGGGGTTAGTTTTAGGCACAGGTAGTAGTGAGGTTATTTTGAGATGTGGATTAGGAAGATGATAGTAGAATATCCATTACATTACTGATATTCTAACTATCAGCTTGATCCGGTGTCCAAATTATTGGGTGCCTCTTTTAACCTCCTGAGCGATAATCCCGAGCTGAGCTCGGGGTATGTCGCGCAGGAGGATTTCTCAGGCCCCGCTGGGCCGATTTGCATAATTTTTTTTTGTTACACGCAGCTAGCACTTTGCTAGCTGCGTGTAACTTCCGATCCGCCGCTACCCGCCGTTCCGCGCAGCCCCCCCCTCCCCAACCCCTTACGCAGCCTGGCCAATCAGTGCCAGGCAGCGCTGAGGGGTGGATCGGAACTCCCTATGACGTCACGACGTCCATGACGTCGGTGACGTCATCCCGCCCCGTCGCCATGGCGACCAGGGAAGCCCAGCAGGAAATCCCGTTCTGAACGGGATTTCCTGCTTACTCTGATCGCCGAAGGCGATCGGAGTGGGTGGGGGGATGCCGCTGCGCTGCGGCTATCATGTAGCGAGCCCTGGGCTCGCTACATGATTTAAAAAATAAAAAAATTTAAAAAATAGTGCTGCGCCACCTCCTGGGCGATATAATTGTATCGCCCAGAGGGTTAAAGGACACCCAAGGCGAAAATAAACTAATGAAATAAACATTTGAATCTATCTTCCTTCTCCTAAAAATGACTCTTTAAGATATTCCGGAGATTTATTTTATGTTTAAATCTATTTTTTAAGGTTTAACTGTTTTATTGTTTTTTCTCAATGACACATTCATTGAAGTATGCCAGAGCTAAAATCTATGAACTATTGACCCTTTTTATCTCTTTTCTGCTATCAGAAGCCATTTTCTGCTAGGAAAGTGTTTTATAGTTGGAATTTATTATCAGTGAGGGTCGCACTGTAGTCACTTCCTGTCAGGACTGAGTCAGCCACTTTCATACCTGATATTTAACTCTTTCAGGCAGAGAAATAAAAAAAGGAACACAGCACAGTTTTTGTGTGCTAGGCACTGTACATACCCATGTCTATCTCATTATGTCACATGTCACCTCGGGTATCCTTTAACCACTCGAGGACCGTGGGCTTTAACCCCCCTTAAGGACCAGGCACTTTTTTTCCATTCAGACCACTGCAGCTTTCACGGTTTATTGCTCGCTCATACAACCTACCACCTAAATGAATTTTGGCTCCTTTTCTTGTCACTAATAAAGCTTTCTTTTGGTGCTATTTGATTGCTGCTGCGATTTTTACTTTTTATTATATTCATCAAAAAAGACATGAATTTTGTCAAAAAAATGATTTTTTTAACTTTCTGTGCTGACATTTTTCAAATAAAGTAAAATTTCTGTATACATGCAGCACGAAAAATGTGGACAAACATGTTTTTGATTAAAAAAAAACCCATTCAGCCTATATTTATTGGTTTGGGTAAAAGTTATAGCGTTTACAAACTATGGTGCAAAAAGTGAATTTTCCCATTTTAAAGCATCTCTGACTTTTCTGACCCCCTGTCATGTTTCATGAGGGGCTAGAATTCCAGGATAGTATAAATACCCCCCAAATGACCCCATTTTGGAAAGAAGACATCCCAAAGTATTCACTGAGAGGCCTAGTGAGTTCATAGAAGATATTATTTTTTGTCACAAGTTAGCGGAAAATGACAGTTTGTGACAAGAAAAAAAAAAAGTTTCCATTTCTGCTAACTTGTGACAAAAAAAAAATGAAATCTGCCACGGACTCACCATGCCCCTCTCTGAATACCTTGAAGTGTCTACTTTCCAAAATGGGGTCATTTGTGGGGTGAGTTTAGTGTCCTGGCATTTTGGGGGGTGCTAATTTGTAAGCACCCCTGTAAAGCCTAAAAGTGCTCATTTGACTTTGGGCCCCTTAGCGCAGTTAGGCTGCAAAAAAGTGCCACACATGTGGTATTGCCATACTCAGGAGAAGTAGTATAATGTGTTTTGGGGTGTATTTTTACACATACCCATGCTGGGTGGGAGAAATATCTCTGTAAATGACAAAATTGTTTTTACACACAATTGTCCATTTACAGAGATATTTCTCCCACTCAGCATGGGTATGTGTAAAAATACACCCCAAAACACATTATACTACTTCTCCTGAGTACGGCGATACCACATGTGTGGCACTTTTTTGCACCCTAACTGCGCTAAGGGGCCCAAAGTCCAATGAGTACCTTTAGGATTTCACAGGTCATTTTTGTTTCAAGACTACTCCTCACGGTTTAGGGCCCCTAAAATGCCAGGGCAGTATAGGAACCCCACTAATGATCCCATTTTAGAAAGAAGACACCCCAAGGTATTCCGTTAGGAGTATGGCGAGTTCATAGAAGATTTTATTTTTATCGCAAGTTAGCGGAAATTGATTTTAATTTTTTTTTTCACATTTTCCGCTAATTTGTGACAAAAAATAAAATCTTCTATGAACTCACCATACTCCTAACGGAATACCTTGGGGTGTCTTCTTTCTAAAATGGGATCATTTGTGGGGTTCCTATACTGCCCTGGCATTTTAGGAGCCCTAAACCGTGAGGAGTAGTCTTGAAACCAAATGTCGCAAAATGACCTGTGAAATCCTAAAGGTACTCATTGGACTTTGGGCCCCTTAGTGCACTTAGGGTGTAAAAAAGTGCCACACATGTGGTACCGCCGTACTCAAGAGAAGTAGTATAATGTGTTTTTGGGTGTATTTTTACACATACCCATGCTGGGTGGGAGAAATATCTCTATAAATGACAATTGTTTGTTTTTTTCACACACAATTGTCCATTTACAGAGAGATTTCTCCCACCCAGCATGGGTATGTGTAAAAATACACCCCAAAACACATTATACTACTTTTCCTGAGTACGGCGGTACCACATATGTGACACTTTTTTGCAGCCTAGGTGCGCTAAGGGGCCCAACGTCCTATTCACAGGTCATTTTGAGGCATTTGTTTTCTAGACTACTCCTCACGGTTTAGGGCGCCTAAAATGCCAGGGCAGTATAGGAATGCCACAAGTCACCCCATTTTAGAAAGAAGACACCCCAAGGTATTCCGTTAGGTGTATCGCGAGTTCATAGAAGATTTTATTTTTTGTCACAAGTTAGTGAAAAATGACACTTTGTGAAAAAAAAAACAATAAAAATCAATTTCCGCTAACTTTTGACAAAAAATAAAATCTTTTATGAACTTGTCATACACCTAACAGAATACCTTGGGGTGTCTTTTTTTTATAAAATTGGGTCACTTGTGGGGTTCCTATACCGCCCTGGCATTTTACGGGCCCAAAACCGTGAGTAGTCTGGAAACCAAATGTCTCAAAATGACTGTTCAGGGGTATAAGCATCTGAAAATTTTGATGACAGGTGGTCTATGAGGGGGCGAATTTTGTGGAACCGGTCATAAGCAGGGTGGCCTTTTAGATGACAGGTTGTATTGGGCCTGATCTGATGGATAGGAGTGCTAGGGGGGTGACAGGAGGTGATTGATGGGTGTCTCAGGGGGTGGTTAGAGGGGAAAATAGATGCAATCAATGCACTGGGGAGGTGATCAGAAGGGGGTCTGAGGGGGATCTGAGGGTTTGGCCGAGTGATCAGGAGCCCACACGGGGTAAATTAGGGCCTGATCTGATGGGTAGGTGTGCTAGGGGGTGACAGGAGGTGATTCATGGGTGTCTTAAGGTGTGATTAGAGGGGGGAATAGATGCAAGCAATGCACTGGCGAGGTGATCAGGGCTGGGTTCTGAGGGCGTTCTGAGGGTGTGGGCGGGTGATTGAGTGCCCTAGGGGCAGATAGGTGTCTAATCTGATAGGTAGCAGTGACAGGGGGTGATTGATGGGTAATTAGTGGGTGTTTAGGGTAGAGAACAGATGTAAACACTGCACTTGGGAGGTGATCTGACGTCAGATCTGCGGGCGATCTATTGGTGTGGGTGGGTGATCAGAATGCCCGCAAGGGGCAGGTTAGGGGCTGATTGATGGGTGGCAGTGACAGGGGGTGATTGATGGGTGGCAGTGACAGGGGGTGATTGATGGGTGATTGACAGGTGATTGACAGGTGATCAGTGGGTTATTACAGGGAAGAACAGATGTAAATATTGCACTGGCGAATTGATAAGGGGGGGGTCTGAGGGCAATCTGAGCATGTAGGCTGGTGATTGGGTGCCCGCAAGGGGCAGATTAGGGTCTGATCTGATGGGTAACAGTGACAGGTGGTGATAGGGGGTGATTGATGAGTGATTGATGGGTAATTAGTGGGTGTTTAGGGTAGAGAACAGATGTAAACACTGCACTTGGGAGGTGATCTGATGTCGGATCTGCGGGCGATCTATTGGTGTGGGTGGGTGATCAGATTGCCCGCAAGGGGCAGGTTAGGGGCTGATTGATGGGTGGCAGTGACAGGGGGTGATTGATGGGTGGCAGTGACAGGGGGTGATTGATGGGTGATTGACAGGTGATTGACAGGTGATCAGTGGGTTATTACAGGGAAGAACAGATGTAAATATTGCACTGGCGAATTGATAAGGGGGGGGTCTGAGGGCAATCTGAGCGTGTAGGCGAGTGATTGGGTGCCCGCAAGGGGCAGATTAGGGTCGGATCTGATGGGTAACAGTGACAGGTGGTGATAGGGGGTGATTGATGGGTGATTGATGGGTAATTAGTGGGTGTTTAGGGTAGAGAACAGATGTAAACACTGCACTTGGGAGGTGATCTGACGTCGGATCTGCGGGCGATCTATTGGTGTGGGTGGGTGATCAGATTGCCCGCAAGGGGCAGGTTAGGGGCTGATTGATGGGTGGCAGTGACAGGGGGTGATTGATGGGTGATTGACAGGTGATTGACAGGTGATTGACAGGTGATCAGGGGGATAGATGCATACAGTACACAGGGGGGGGGGACTGGGGGGGTCTGAGGAGAATCTGAGGGGTGGGGGGTGATCAGGAGGGAGCAGGGGGCAGTTTAGGGAATAATAAAAAAATAACGTTGACAGATAGTGACAGGGAGTGATTGATGGGTGATTAGGGGGGTGATTGGGTGCAAACAGTGGTCTGGGGGGTGGGCAGGGGGGGGTCTGAGGGGTGCTGTGGGCGATCAGGGGGCGGGGGGGAATCAGTGTGCTTGGGTGCAGATTAGGGTGGCTGCAGCCTGCCCTGGTGGTCCCTCGGACACTGGGACCACCAGGGCAGGAGGCAGCTTGTATAATACACTTTGTATACATTACAAAGTGTATTATACACTTTGTATGCGGCGATCCGGGTGCTAGTAACCCGCCGGCGCTTCCGAATGGCCGGCGGGTTACAGCGCGAGGTGGGCGGAGCCAGTCCACGGCGGCCGATTGCGTCACGAATGACGCGATCGCACCGCCCATGCCCGTACAAAGACCGCCGCCTCTGTGCATGCGGCGGTCCTTGCGGGATCCACTCTCCGGCCGCCCCGGTGCAGTGGGCGGTCGGGAAGTGGTTAAATGTACAACTGGTCTAGTCCCTCCCACCAAAATCTTAAATAATGCATTTTCCCTTCGCTCACCCTTCCCGGTGAATTTATATTACAAAAAAAAAAAATGATATAAAAAAGCAATGATAATTTGTTTCATTGCAGGCAGAGCAAGGCGAATAAATATACACATAGCAGTTAGTAGGTATATGCTGACCTGTTTTCAAAACTTTTTTTTAATAAAAAAAATGATGGAAGTAATTTTACTGTAATTTTATTTTATTTTGCAGTTCAATTGTGAAAATAACAAGAAACAAAGACAAACCTGCATTCTAAAAGCATGCTGTATCCAGCTCTGGCAAGAGGAAAGGAAGATGACAACTGTAATACCATATATACTGTATTTTTCTGACTATAAGGTGCACCTAGGTTTTAGAGGACAAGAAAATTGGTAAAACACAAATTAAACTAAACCTGGGTGCATCCATGGTGCAGGGGTGTCTTGTAGACCGTTACCCCCAAGCTGTTTCTACCTAAGCTGCAGTGCCCAGCTACACTAAACCCTGTTGCCCCACCAGCTACACTGCACTACACTAAGCCCTGTTGCCCCACCAGCTACACTGCACTACATTAATCCCTGAGGCCCCCACTGGTTACACTAACTAAACACTGTACTGCACTACATGATGTGCGGCGCACATGTGGCACTGTCATGAAAGGGCACCAGTAAACAAAAAATATAGACTCATTACAGCTGCTGTAGCTGGTGCTGGCATCGTACCTCTTCTGCCCCACCACCGCTGCCGCAAGTGACGACCTAGGCATTGGGACTAGTACTGAAACCACCCCTCCTCTGCCCCGCCGCTGCCGATGCAAGTAACAAGAAAGTTTTCTATGATATGCAATGCTAGGATCACACTGCTTCTGGCCCGAAGCGGAGTCACCTTGGCCTGCACCAAGAAGCCCAAGGATCTGTAGAATCATCACAGCAGCTGGAGATGAAGGACACGTATCGCGGATAGGTAAGAGTTTCCGCTGCACCCTCTGCATTTGCTTGTAGGTGACATATTTGGAATATACAGTGACGTGCAAAAGTATTCGGCCCCCTTGAAGTTTTTCACATTTTGTCACATTACTGCCACAAGCATGAATCAATTTTATTGCAATTCCACGTGAAAGACCAATACAAAGTGGTGTACATGTGAGAAGTGGAACGAAAATCATACATCATTCCAAACATTTTTTACAAATAAATAACTGCAAAGTGGGGTGTGCGTATTTATTCAGCCCCCTGAGTCAATACTTTGTAGAACCACCTTTTGCCGCAATTACAGCTGCCAGTCTTTTAGGGTATGTCTCTACCAGCTTTGCACATCTAGAGACTGAAATCCTTGCCCATACTTCTTTGCAAAACAGCTCCAGCTCAGTCAGATTAGATGGACAGCGTTTGTGAACAGCAGTTTTCAGATCTTGCCACAGATTCTCGATTGGATTTAGATCTGGACTTTAGCTGGGCCATTCTAACACATGGATATGTTTTGTTTTAAACCATTCCATTGTTACCCTGGATTTATGTTTAGGGTCGTTGTCCTGCTGGATGTGAACTTCCACCCCAGTCTCAAATCTTTTGCAGACTCCATGAGTTTTTCTTCCAAGATTGCCCTGTATTTGGCTCCATCCTTCTTCCTATCAACTCTGACCAGCTTCCCTGTCCCTACTGAAGAGAAGCACCCCCAGAGCATGATGCTGCCACCAACATATTTGACAGTGGGGATGGTGTGTTCAGAGTGATGTGCAGTGTTAGTTTTCTGCCACACATAGCGTTTTGCATTTTGGCCAAAAAGTTCCATTTTGGTCTCATCTGACCAGAGCACCTTCTTCCACATGTTTGCTGGGTCCCCCACATGGCTTGTGGCAAACTGCAAACAGGACTTCTTATGCTTTTCTGTTAACAATGGCTTTCTTCTTGCCACTCTTCCATAAAGGCCAACTTTGTGCAGTGCATTACTAATAGTTGTCCTATGGACAGATTCTCCCACCTGAGCTGTAGATCTCTGCAGCTCCTCCAGAGTCACCATGGGCCTCTTGATTGCATTTCTGATCAGCGCTCTCCTTGTTTGGCCTGTGAGTTTAGGTGGACAGCCTTGTCTTGGTAGGTTTACAGTTGTGCCATACTCCTTCCATTTCTGAATGATCGCTTGAACAGTGCTCCGTGGGATGTTCAAGGCTTTGGAAATCTTTTTGTAGCCTAAGCCTGCTTTAAATTTCTCAATAACCTTATCCCTGACCTGTCTGGTGTGTTCTTTGGACTTTGGACTTCATGGTGTTGTTGCTCCCAATATTCTCTTAGACAACTTCTGAGGCCATCACAGAGCAGCTGTATTTGTACTGACATTAGATTACACACAGGTGTACTCTATTTAGTCATTAGCACTCATCAGGCAATGTCTATGGGCAACTGACTGCACTCAGAACAAAAGGGGCTGAATAATTAAGCACACCCCACTTTGCAGTTATTTATTTGTAAAAAATGTTTGGAATCATATATATGATTTTCATTCCACGTCTCACGTGTACAGTACTTTGTATTGGTCTTTCATTTGAAATTCCAATAAAATTGATTCATGTTTGTGGCAGTGATGTGACAAAATGTGGAAAACTTCAAGGCGGCCGAATACTTTTGCAAGCCACTGTATATATATATATATATATATATATATATATATATATATATATATATATATATATATATATATATATATATATATATATATATAATTATATATATATATACACAGTGGTGCCCATAAGTATTCATACCCATGGCAAGTATTTACTTAATATTACTTTTATTCAACAAGCAGGTAATTTTTTGATGGGAAATTACATAGGTGTCTCCCAAAAGATAATAAGATGATGTACAAGAGGCATTATTTGGGGAAAAAAACATTTCTCAGCTTGTATTTACATTAGAGCAAAAAGTATCCAGTCCAAAATTCATACTCGTCTCAATATTCAGTAGAAAAGCCTTTATTGGCTATTACAGCAATCAAATGCTTCCTATAATTGCAGACCAGCTTTTTGCACGGATATTTTTGCCCATTCAACTTTAGCAATGAGCTCCAATTCTTTCAGGTTGCCATCACTTTAGCTCCCTCCACAGATTCTGTAACTGGATTCAAGTCAGGACTCTGATGGGCCACTCCAAAACGTTAATGTTATTGTCTGCTAACCATTTCTTCACCATTTTTGCTGTGTGTGTTTGGGTCATTAGCATGCTGAACTGTCCACTGGTGGCCAAAGCCAAGTTTCTCTGCAGACTGCCTGATGTTGTTGAGAATCCTCATGTATTGCTCTTTTTTCATGATGCTGTTTACTGTGATTAGGTTCCATAGTCCATTGGCAGAAAAACATTAGTCTCCTACCACCGTGTTTGACAGTGGGGATCGTGTTCTTTAGGTTGAAGGATTCTCCTTTTTTACTCCAAATGAAGAAAACATCATTGTGACTAAACAATTAAATTTTTGTTTCATCTAACCATAACACAGAAGACCAGAAGTCTTCTTCTTTGTCCAGATGAGCATTTGCAAAGGTCAAGTGAGCTTTTGTGTATCTTATCTGGAGAAGTGGTGTCATCCTTGGTCTTCATCCGTGGAAACCAGCAGTCTGCAGTGTCCGTTTTGGGTTTGTCTGCATTGAGACATTGCCACCAACAGAGCCCAGATTCACCAGGATGGCATTGATGGTGATCCTTGGATTCTTTTTCACCTCTCTCACTATCCTCCTGACCAGCACAGGTGTCACTTTTGGCTTCTGACCACATCCTCTGAGATTTTCCACAGTGCGAAACATCTTGTATTTTTTTTATAAAACTTTGCACTGTAGCCACTGGAACTTGAAAACATTTAGAAATGGCCTTGTAGCCCTTTCCTGACTTGTAAGCAGCCACAATGCGCAGCCGCAGGTCCTCACTGAGGTCCTTTGTCCTAGTATATATGTACTATATATATATATATATATATATATATATATATATATATATATATTGTGACAAAGTCGATACCCAGGAGGTAATCGATTTGTCCCAGGTTGTGTTGGATGGGAGGTACATTCCACCTGGGATCAGACGCTACATCCAGTAGCAGCTCCGGAATAAAAAAGGTTTTGGCTGTCTGTCACATGGACAGAGGTTAATAACCTTACTTGGGTCCGGAGCTGACCAGATGCAGAGTGGGCGGGCGCATCTGGTCGCCAGATCCTGGGTGGATCGTTTGCTCTGTGTATGTGGGCTTCTGCTGGAGTCAGGACACACAGGGTTAACAGAGCAGCTTTGAAAGGCTGGAGTAGGAGGAGGGAGAGTGGGTGTGACCAGCAAGGTCTGACAGTCTGCTAAGAAAGACTTCACGTTTGAATCCAGGATGCTGGTTTTGCTCTGGAGAGAAAGTGCAGGCTGCACATGGAGTTTGGTGTGTTCCTGATATTGAAAGCTGAATGTAAGCTGCTGGCCTGGACTGGCCTTTTTGTTTTCATTTGAACTGTACTTTACAAACTGCCAAAAGACTGCTGTTTAAGAAGCCTGCTGTCCAATAAACTGTTGTTTGTTTTGGAAAATACACCTGTCTGTGCTGCTATCTCCCGCTGAGTACTCACCATTTGCAGCTGATCCCTCACAATTGGTGCTCGGATGCGGGCAACTTAGCATGCCTACAGCGACAGTGTGTTTGGCGTAAGATTTAAAAGTTTGAACAGCAGCATGGATGAAATGGTGAAGCAGCTGGTGTTAGCGAATGCGGCCTTGCAACAGGCTAATGCTGAGCAGCGGAAAACAAACACAGCCCTGCAACAACATACAGAGGCAGTACAGCAGCAAGCGGTGGCCCTGTGTGAGAGTCTGGCTGCAGCTGCGGAGGCCGATCGTCAGACTGCTGAGGCTGACAGGAAAGCAGCGAGTGAGTTGGTGCAACAACTTGTGGCTCGGAACCAAGAGGGACAGCTGCTGGTACCTGGCAGTGGAGGCACCATCCGCGCAAGCCACTTCTTGCAGAAGCTGACTCCCCATGATGATGTCGAGGCGTTCCTCCATACCTTTGAGAGGACAGCGGAGAGGGAAGCCTGGCCTAAAACGCAATGGGCAGGATTGGTAGCTCCGTTCCTGACTGGGGATGCTCAAAAGGCCTACTTCGACCTTGCCCTAGAGGATGCTAAAGACTACGACAAGCTGAAGGAGGAGATCCTGCGTAGACTTGGTGTCACCCCGGCGGTGCGAGCCCAGCGAGTTCACCAGTGGTCCTATTCAGCCGGATGCTCTCCAAGGTCCCAGATGCACGATCTAATCCACTTGGTAAAGAAGTGGTTGGAACCTGAGAAGTTAACAGCTCCGGAGGTCGTCGAAAGAGTTACCATTGACCGTTTCTTGCGCTCCCTACCGCCGGCTTTGCGAAGGTGGGTGAGTCATGCAGATCCACAGTCAGCTGATGAACTAATTGCGCTGCTGGAACGTTATCTGGCTGCAGAGGACTCTTTGGCTTGGGCCACAGGACAGCGCTCAGCTACCCGGAGACTGGCAGCACCCCAGGGAACTGGTAAGACAAAAGCTGACTTTGTGGGGGGTGTGGTCAGTGAGCCAAGCTCTGCAGGCCGAGGTCGACCAGGCACAATGGTAAGAAGTCGATCCCCGGTACAATGTTGGCAATGTAAAGAGTGGGGACATATTGCTGCTAACTGTCCTCAGGCAGTTGAACCCATGGAGTGCGATTACACTCGTCGCAGGTCCTTGTTTGCGCGACCTGTGTATATCGCAAGCTGTGACTCTCATTTGGCGGTGGTAAAAATTGCTGGAAAAACTGTCCAGGCTCTCTTAGACTCTGGTAGCTTGGTGACCCTGGTGCATTCCAGTTTAGTGGACCCGGCCTGGCTGGGGAATCGTCGGGTCACAGTACAATGTGTTCATGGGGACTCTAAACAATACCCCACCGCCCTTCTCACCATTGAAACAAACTGTGGACCTGCCACTCAGGAAATAGTGGTGAGCCCGAACTTGGCACATAGTGTCATCCTGGGGAGGGACTTTCCACTGTTCTGGAACTTGTGGGAAGGGGATAACTGTGGAGGCTCAAGAGAGCTGGAATCTAAAAATAATACAGAAATTGATGGTAATGAAATGTTTTCTCCCTTGGAGGTGTTTGCTGGGGACTCTGAGTTATCCCCAGAGACCTCTGAGGGCTCGGTCCTACCAGAGCTGGAGGTGTCTCGGGATAACTTTGGGACTGCCCAGTTAAGGGATCCTACGCTGGCAAAAGCGTGGGAAAATGTCAAGGTGTTGAACGGTGAACCCCAAGTGGTCGGGGCTGAGAAAGTATTTCCTCATTTGGCGGTACAGTCAGACTTGCTGTACCAGGTTTGTAAAATTCAGGGTGAGGTTGTGGAACAACTCGTGGTCCCCAAGTCGTATCGCCCAATGGTCCTAGACCTAGCGCACAAACATGCCCTGGGGGGACATTTGGGTACCGAAAAAACTAGGGACCGAGTCCTGCAGCGATTCTTTTGGCCTGGGGTACATGGAGATGTAAAAGCTTACTGTGAATCCTGTCCCGAGTGCCAAAGATGTGCTCCGGCTCCCCATTTTCGAAGTCCGCTCGTCCCCTTGCCCATTATCGAAGTTCCCTTCGAAAGGATAGCCATGGACCTAGTGGGGCCATTGGTTCGATCAGCGCGTGGTCACCAGTACATTCTGGTGGTAGTGGACTATGCCACTCGCTACCCAGAAGCGGTTCCCCTCAGAAATACGTCGTCTAAAGTGATTGCACGTGAGTTGTTCCACATGTTCACCAGAGTAGGTTTGCCAAAGGAAATTTTGACAGACCAGGGTACCCCATTTATGTCTAAATTGATGAAAGAAGTGTGTAAACTGATGAAGATCGATCAGATTCGTACTTCAGTGTACCACCCTCAAACGGACGGGCTTGTGGAAAGATTCAACAAAACCTTAAAAAATATGTTAAAGAAAATAGTGGACAAGGATGGCAAAGATTGGGATTGCCTTTTGCCCTACCTAATGTTTGCAATTCGGGAGGTCCCTCAGTCTTCCACAGGTTTTTCGCCGTTTGAGTTGTTGTATGGGCGATGCCCACGGGGAATTCTGGATATAGCCAAAGAAACCTGGGAGCAAGAGGCCACCCCCTACAGAAGTATTGTTGAACATGTGTCTGGTATGCAAGATAGGATTGCAGCGGTGATGCCTTTAGTCAGAGAGCATTTGCAACATGCCCAGGAGGCACAGTCTCGTGTTTATAATAAATCAGCAAAGGTTCGAGCTTTCAGTCCTGGGGATCGGGTCCTGGTGTTGGTTCCCACGGTTGAAAGCAAGTTTTTGGCTAAGTGGCAAGGTCCATATGAGATTATTGAAAAGGTCGGGGAGGTGAATTACCGGGTTTACCAGCCTGGCCGGAGGAAGCCAGAACAGATATATCATGTGAATTTACTGAAACCCTGGAAAGAGAGGGTGGCCCTTGCAGCTTCCCAGGTTACTCAAGAGTCCACCAAGGGTGGAATAGAGCTGGTACAGGTGGCTGAGACGCTGTCTGTTTCACAGAAACGGGAGGTCCGAGAGTTCCTCTTACGGAATCGAGAGGTGTTCTCGGAACTTCCAGGTTGTACCCAAGTCATCAGGCATGATGTTGTGACTGAGCCCCATGTACAGGTCCGCCTTAAACCTTATAGAATACCTGAAGCTCGCAGACAGGCCATAGCAGGGGAAGTAGAAAGAATGCTGGAACTGGGGGTTATTGAGGAGTCCAACAGCGAATGGAATAGCCCCATAGTGCTAGTTCCGAAGCCTGACGGTTCCATTCGTTTCTGTAATGACTTCAGAAAGTTGAATGAGGTATCAAAATTTGATGCCTACCCTATGCCAAGGGTAGATGAGTTAGTCGAAAGGCTGGGCCCCGCAAGATATGTCACCACCTTAGATCTGACCCGGGGATATTGGCAGGTGCCCTTAACTGAATCAGCCAAGGAGAAGACAGCCTTCTCGACTCCCCAAGGGCTGTTTCAGTATGTCAGGATGCCGTTTGGGTTGCAAGGGGCCCCAGCCACCTTTCAAAGGATGATGGACAAGATCCTCAGGCCGCATCAGCGGTATGCTGCGGCTTATTTGGACGACGTGGTCGTCTTCAGTACAGATTGGGAAAGCCACCTTCCGAAAGTCCAGGCGGTCCTGGATGCCATTAGAAAGGCGGGACTGACAGCGAACCCCAAGAAGTGTGCAGTAGGGTTGGAGGAGGCTCGTTACCTGGGGTACACAATTGGGAGAGGTCTGATTAAGCCCCAAGTGCAGAAAGTGGAGGCCATAAGGGACTGGCCTAGGCCTACCACGAAAAAGCAGGTCAGGACCTTCTTAGGTTTGGTGGGCTATTATAGGAGGTTCATTCCAAATTTTGCCACTTTGGCCACTCCCATTACAAACCTCACAAAAGGGAAAAGTTCCTCCATGGGTCCATGGGGACAGGAGGCTGAAGAAGCCTTTCAAGGTCTTAAGGAGGCATTGTGCAGGGGTCCAGTCTTGGTCACGCCTGATTTTAAAAAAGAGTTTCTGGTACAGACAGATGCTTCAGCTGTGGGGTTAGGAGCAGTCCTATCCCAAATCATCAATGGAGAGGAGCACCCAGTTGTGTATCTGAGTCGAAGGCTGACCGCAGCCGAAGAAAGATATAGTATCGTGGAGCGGGAGTGTCTGGCCATCAAGTGGGCACTCGAGGCTCTACGGTACTATCTCTTGGGCCGTCGCTTTCGCCTCATTACCGACCATGCTCCTCTCACATGGATGTCTCAAAACAAGGAGAAAAATGCAAGGGTAACGCGCTGGTTTCTGGCATTACAGCCCTTTAATTTTTCTGTGGAGCACAGAGCTGGAAGACTGCATGGCAATGCAGATGCTCTATCAAGGGCATTCTGTCTTGCCGCAGACTGTGTCCGATCCCACGGGATCGAACAGAGGGGGGGAGTATGTGACAAAGTCGATACCCAGGAGGTAATCGATTTGTCCCAGGTTGTGTTGGATGGGAGGTACATTCCACCTGGGATCAGACGCTACATCCAGTAGCAGCTCCGGAATAAAAAAGGTTTTGGCTGTCTGTCACATGGACAGAGGTTAATAACCTTACTTGGGTCCGGAGCTGACCAGATGCAGAGTGGGCGGGCGCATCTGGTCGCCAGATCCTGGGTGGATCGTTTGCTCTGTGTATGTGGGCTTCTGCTGGAGTCAGGACACACAGGGTTAACAGAGCAGCTTTGAAAGGCTGGAGTAGGAGGAGGGAGAGTGGGTGTGACCAGCAAGGTCTGACAGTCTGCTAAGAAAGACTTCACATTTGAATCCAGGATGCTGGTTTTGCTCTGGAGAGAAAGTGCAGGCTGCACATGGAGTTTGGTGTGTTCCTGATATTGAAAGCTGAATGTAAGCTGCTGGCCTGGACTGGCCTTTTTGTTTTCATTTGAACTGTACTTTACAAACTGCCAAAAGACTGCTGTTTAAGAAGCCTGCTGTCCAATAAACTGTTGTTTGTTTTGGAAAATACACCTGTCTGTGCTGCTATCTCCCGCTGAGTACTCACCATTTGCAGCTGATCCCTCACAATATATATATATATATATATATATATATATATATATATATATATATATATATATACTGTTATGTATTCCATTCAACATAGTACTTTTCTGTGTTCTTACTTTTTTCCAGATATAGATACCGCGTATATGTATTAACTTTAAATTAAATTAAATTCATAAAATCATGGGCTGTAGTATTATAAAATATGGAAAACTGAAAGGGAGAGGGGTAGTGTTTTCAAGGTACTGTGTATAACACATATACAGTACCATGAAAACACTACCCCTCCCCCTTTCAGTTTTCCATATAAAGCAACACGCTTTATATTCTGCAAAATTTCAGTAATGAGACAAACAGTTTTCATTATGAAAAACAAACTGCTACAGGTGCTCTTGGCACATTGGATTTGGAATAAGTAAATTAACACACTTCAAAAGTTAATAAAATCTAAATAAGCTGTGCTTAACCTCAACCTGACTGCTTATTTTAAGACCCACGTAAATTTCTGTACCCAATTAATAAGTGCAACCAAGCCATAAACCTCCCCATCCCCTGAACTGTTATTCTCAGCCTAACTCTGCACTTAAAGGGAACTATGAAGTTTAACCAGGTTAGGCGACAAATGTAAATTACATTTGTTTTGTAAACTTTTTTGAACATCGTATTCATATTCCAATTATCGTCTGCTAAGCTCTTCAGTATTCAATCTAGTCCTTTTTGTGATTAGTCCATTGGAATTCAGACTAACTCTTGTAAAAGCCCATTCTACAGCTCCAAAAGAATAGCATCTCCAAACATAAGAATGGCAAATCTTTACTTTGAATTGTTCATATAGCTGCGGTCTTATAAGCTTATGCATAATCATTCCCCAATAGAATTCCATTACAGGAATTGCTTTTAGTTTTCTTTCAAAGCAGATTTATGAGCAACCCAACTAATACACACGGCTCTCCTGCACAATCCTTTCCTCAGTATTGAGGAACAAGGAGATGCTTGGCAGCACGGTGGCGTAGTAGTTAGCTCTCTTGCCTTGCAGCGCTGGGTCCCTGGTTCGAATCCCAGCCAGGGCACTATCTGCAAAGAGTTTGTATGTTCTCTCCGTGTCTGCGTGGGTTTCCTCCGGGCACTCCGGTTTCCTCCCACATTCCAAAAACATACAGATAAGTTAATTGGCTCCCCCTAAAAATTGGCCCTAGACTACAGTACTTACACTACATAATATAGACATATGGCAATGGTAGGGATTAGATTGTGAGCTCCTTTGAGGGACAGTTAGTGACAAGATATATATATACACACTGTACAGCGCTGCGTAATATGTCGGCGCTATATAAATACTAAATAATAATAATAATAATGCTTCCTTACCTCTAATTCACCAAGTGAAGGTGGGAATAATGGTCAGGGGATTTCACCAGTATGAATTTGCATTGGTTTATTGATCTGGACCAATGGAAATCCTCGAGAGAAAATTTTAATTTACTACCCCTGGGGCTCCCGTAATTTGGAGTTGGATGTGCAACAAAAGAAGATGACAAGGTGATAGCGCTTCAATAAGCCAAGCATGGCAATATGAAGATTTTGAAAAACAGATGAAGAAGCACAAAATTATTGATGCTGGCTTTATAGTATGAGACCTAAAGTGAATTTTAAAAGAAGGTTTTTGTTTGTATTTGTTAAAATATTTTTTAATCTGGTAGGCATGTTTTTTTCCATTCAGCCTCTGGTGTGAACAAGTAGAAGGTCTGACACAGCCATCTCCCTGCAGGTGAATAAGTAAAGAGGTCTATCTGGTCAGAATCTTAGTGAAGGTGGGGGCAGGGGACCTAAGCTTCCCTTTTATTACCTTTTTTCAGACAATAGAGGTCAGAAAGACCTTCATTGCCTCTCAACATTTGGGCAACAAATGTTTTGTGAAAGGGAAAGGATTTCATAACTATGGAAACAAGGTACACCCCAAAAATATTTTCTCAAAAAATAGCAACAAAATCATAATGCCAAATGTTACTGATTCAATAACCAATGGACCAAAGACTGTCAGTGCCTATACATGCTAAGACTCACTACCCAACCTGGCCTTAGGTTTGGGGAGGGGTGATTATTTTATACACCTGTATGGAAAAACCTGATCAGGTGAAAACCTATTCTCAGCCCCTGATAGTCAGATTTGACAAAGAGTTTGGGAATCTAATCTTCAGGGCTTCTCATCCCAATAAGTAAGTATCACTTGTGTTGTGGCATTGTAAAAGTCAAGTCAAGTTACAGTTAGGGGATATTAGTATTTGACTTTTGATGATTTCCATAGCTAGGTTAGTGTAGGGTTAATTAATGATGTTGCATTATAATATCAGAGAGCTACTATTAGCATTAGGTCATGTGGTAGATTAAAGTTAGGGGTCATTTTCATTTTTGGTTCGGTATTATCAGTTAAAAAGTCAAAAGTCAATGCTAGCACTAGAGTTTCATCAGGGGATAGGTTAAATACCAATGTCTCTATGTTTTATTTTCCTATACTGTCCTCTTTCAAACACTCCAAAACCTCAGTTTTTAAAAGTAAGACAAATACCTAGTGAAGTAAAAATGAATGAGAAGAAGTTTCTTGCAGTTGCATGGGCTGATATTTTCCTTCTGTCTCTGTTAGGGTGATTGGCTCGTTAGGATTTGCCTTTAATGTCTCCCTACAGAGGAAGAATTACCAACTGTCTCAGCTGTGGTCTCCTCCCATAGAGCCTAGTGGAGGGAGAGTGAGTGGAAGCTCACTCATACCTCCCCATGAGGTCTAAGGAGGAAGGTGGTAGTTGCAGTGAGGGCCCCGCTCCTTCCCACAGCAAACTGTGGGATGAAAAAGGTTGCTGCAAGAAAACAGTTCTCTACATTCTGCAAGTAGGGGGAATCCAATACAGGGTCAACCCACTGCTCACCTTTTATTATTTGGTGCTATCATTTATATAATGTTTAGAGGTAGGATAACTAGAAAATACTTTAGGGCTTGGTTTTAGTCATAAGTAAGAGATGGAGGTTAGGATAATTAGGGGTTAATAAAATGTTAAAGTGGTCTGAAACTCAGCATTTCTTCTTTGCTCCAAAAGATTCCTTACAGCTTTAAAGCTACTATCACAAAAAATGTAGCAGAACAGCATTCAAACGGTTAAACACAGCACTTTGTCCTGTCATGGAAAGCCCTTTCAGTGTAGCATGCGATCTGAAGTGGGAATAACAGTATCTTTTGTTTACATTCCTCAGTTGTTACATTGTGTGTAACAACTGAAATCAAGCACTCTGTGATGCTCCCTTTGCTTCAAGCATACACTCAGTTCAGAACAGCGCACTAGAAGATTTTAATACATAATAAAAAGGAGCTTGAATAAAATGCAATGGCAGCTTTCAGAGCAGATAAACTGTAATTTGTAAACAGACAATAATACTTGTGCACAAAACCAAATATGGTAACTGTAGGGGTAATAAAAAGTAGGAAAACGTGTTTTTATTGAATGTTATGTCAGAGTTTCAGACCACTTTAAGGTTAGTGTTAGGCAGCACAAAATAAAAAAAAGCTAAGGAAAGGGGAGGGGCTGAAGGTTAATATTGCAGCAAGATGGGACCTAAAGTTAGTTTAGGTCAAGAGAGGTGATAATCCTAACCAAAAAGACAAGGCATGAGGAGACCAGCACTGAAGAGTATATAGATTAAGATACCTGAGTTATCTGCTTACATAGTCAGTTTCCATCTTCTTAAAATCAGATTTTCCAATCTATCCATCAACATCTGAGCAGAGATGCCCTATGGGTAGGTCACACAGATCTGGAATATGTTGCTATACAAACACAATAAATATGGAGAGCAGCAGCCTGATGTCACTATAATCTAATTTTGAAATATTAAGAACCCTAAAAGAAAAGCACTGCATGCTGTAGGCGTGAGAGACGAAGAGCTCTGAATTCCAGGCAATTTTTTGTAGCTTTTTTTTTGTAGATTTTGTGGTTCTGCTTATACAAGAACAGGCAGATTTGTCTTAGACTATTACTGTCTATTACTGCTGGAAGTCTGGGAGAAAGGTGGGAAGCTGAGATTCCTGGCAATCTGCCTAAAGAGGAATCAATGAAACAAATTAATCCTTTGCAGGCTGCAATGACACAGTAATCCATCATTCCAAGCTGCTTTTATACACCAAATCAGAGAGCAGAGGAGAAAGCCTTAGGGGACATCACAGACAACAACTTACACTAACACTGGGAAAATACTTGAGAATCAGTTTATTTAAAGAGGATAGATTTCAGTTGATTGCTTATCTCGTCAAATAAAGATTTTACTTCAATCACAAGCTGACCCTTGGGGAAGAATTTCACAAACCTTTTGGGAGTCTTTAAACTTTTCAAAACCATATATCTCTATAATTTCCATAGGGGATATATCTATATAATTAGATCAAATGCCAAGGAAAGTGAATATTAAGGACATTTGCCGGGGAAAAGCTAAAACACTGCAGATAATGACATTATTATAACACATTAAATTGGAACACAAGGCAATTGTATATTTTTATTGTGTGCTGCTTTCCATCCAGTCAGTTTTCTTATTCTGTGTAAGTGCTTTGTTCTCAATGAATTCCAGCATACACCTAGAGGGATGGTTTCACCAAAAGAGCCCTATACCCTGCTCCTCCCACCCATTGCTTCTCAGGGAGTGGCTTATTAAATGTGGGTGGGCTTATTAACAAACAACAATAAGGAAAATATTTCTAACCATTACCCACCACATGTCTGTAAAGCAAATAACCACCTACAATAAGAAGAACTGGTTAAGGGACAAAAAGGCAAAGAGTGGTAGTAAATGGATCATATTCAAAATGGGAAACTGTTAGAGGCGGGTCCCACAAGGGTCAGTATTAGGTCCAAGCCGTTTTAATTTACTTATTAATGATCTAGTAAATGGAATAGAGAGTAATGTTTTCATGTTTGCAGATGATACAAAATTATGCAGAATTATAAACACTAAGGATAGTGACATTTTACAACAGGATCACAACAGCAAGGCCATATGGGCAGACAGACGGCAGATTAACTTTAATGTAGCTAAATGTAAGGTCTTGAACCTTGGACATGCCAGAGGTAGAGCACTATATAAGACAAATGGCATACAGCTGATAAAATCAGACTTGTAGATAGACTTGGGAATACTGGTTGATTTTATACAACCATATTCAATGCCAAGCAGCAGCAGCTAAAGCAAATACAATTCTAGGATGCATATAACAGGAAATTAAATCATGCTAGTATACTTCTCCCTTTATATAAATCACTTGTGATGCCCCATCTGGAGTATGGGATACAGTTTTGGGCAGAACAAGGCTTGGAAAAAAGACAGCTAACCCTATTAGTGTACGGCACATTACTGGGGTTACACGCACAATGCTATGGTAATGCACAGTATACACACAGCATAACATGTGTTACCTCGGTCATAAAAGGTTGTGCTAATAGGGTAGCGTGCGCTGCCTCCTGCAGTTAGTATAAGTAAAATTGCCATGCACTGCATGCATGCATTTTACTGCTGCTTTGTGCATCAGGCCCGTGTAACCTGTTCATAAGTGTAACCCACCACCTGTCCATAAGTGTAACCCACCACCTGGCTGCAAGTGTAACCTGCCTCCAGTCCATAAGCGTAACCCACCACCTGTTCATAAGTGTAAAATGCCACCTGTCAGCAAGTGATCTACTACTCCCCCAGAGTAGAAGAGATTAAATGAGCTCAATAACAGACAACACAGTGAGGATCATCATGTCATGGGTAAAGAAGTGGCTTTCTGAACTTTGCAGGTCGGTTTCACGCCTATTTTTTGCATTGCAGTGGGCATGTGGTGCTCCTGCCACATACCACCCAACACAAAAAATGACAAACATATGACCCTGCGGCAGAGTGCGCAGACAGGGTCATATACATAGCGCCGCTATGCGCCCATCGCTAGTGAAGTACGTCACTGAGATTCCCTGGGATTCCCTTTGGTCAGCACATGCGTGTCACCAAGCACTGCACTCCATTGCTTACCCTACCTGCGTCGCCAATAGACTTCCATTTCTTCAAGCACCAAGCGTTAAGCACAGTGCTTGCAGTAACTCGCTATTGCCCTTGCATAGGCTCAGATACTTGTAGTGCACCACAAGGGACTGCAATAAATGTGAAAGTCTCCATAGGATTACATTGCTTTTTCGGGCCCTTGCGGCAAAACAGGGTAACGCAATGCAGGTCTAACCTGATAATGATTTGTGTGGAACTTTCTCAGAGGTGACTGTGTTGTGTGGTGCACATCCAGAGTTCTGCTTCACAGGAAGTGTATGTTTCATTTAATTTTTCATTTTTGTTTATTAGACTAAAAAAAAAATAATGAAAATACTATAATATTTCTGTCTTTAAAAATTATTGTTTTAGATGCATGTTTGTATGCAGTACTTATAAAGCACTATGGGTATCATCATTTCATTTGCATAATTAAACTAATCAAGGCTGCTAATTAGTGTACTGTAGGCTGCTAATTAGTGTACTGTTGCTTTCTGGGTGTTGCCATGCATATATGAGCTGTTATAGTAATGTTTCTCAATGAATGTTGTCACTATTTTACTCTAGGAATGGGGGAGGTAATATCTCTTCAAACTCATTGTTTTTCATTCAAAATTAGCACACGGACATACAGTAGTTACTTGTAGGTCCCTTACAGATTATATTACAGATGCTCATCCTCACCAACTCACTCATACAGTTCAGTGTTCTAAGTGATGACAAGATTTAGGATTCAGCGAATGTGCCAGCAGGGGACAACACCATCTGTGTAAACACTGATTTCTGAGTTCACCTCACAGTGCTTCTCAGCCTTGTCCTAAGATGAGAAGCAATGCAGTTTCTGGGCTAAAATGCACCCAGGGCGAGGGTGTAAAAATTGCGCCCCCCCCCTATAGGTAGCCAGCTATATGTCCCCCCCCCTCCCCCCCGAGTATAGGTGGCCAGGCATAGGTGAGCCAGTAAAGCTGCCCCCAGTATAGGTTAGCCAGGTAGTTGCCTCCAGTATAGGTAGCCAGTATAGTTGCTCCCAGTATATGTTAGATAGGCAGGCACCCCCCCCCCCCCCGGTATAAGTTAGATAAGTAGGTGCCCCCAGTACAGGTTAGCTAGGTAGGTGCCTCCAATATAGGTAGCCAGTATAGTTGCCCCCAGCATAGGTTAGATAGGTAGGTGCCCCCAGTATAGGTTAGTTAGGTAGGTGCCCCCAGTATAGGTAGTCAGTATAGTTGCCACCTGTATAGGCTAGCTAGGTAGGTAGGTGCCCCCAATACAGGTTAGATAAGTGTCCCCAGCATAGGTTAGATAGGTAGGTGCCCCCAGTATAGGTTAGTTAGGTAGGTGCCCCCAGTATAGGTAGCCAGTATAGTTGCCACCTGTATAGGCTAGCTAGGTAGGTAGGTGCCCCCAATACAAGTTAGATAAGTGCCCCCCAGTATAGGTTAGATAGGTAGCTGCCCCCCAGTATAGGTTAGATAAGTAGCTGCCCCCAGTATAGGTTAGATTAGGTAGCTGCCCCTCAGTATAGGTTAGATTAGGTAGGTGCCCCCAGTATAGGTTAGATAGGTAGCTGCCCCCCCCCCAGTATAGGTTAGATAGGTAGCTGCCCCCAATACAGGTTAGATAAGTAAGTGCCCCCAGTATAGGTTAAATAGGTAGCTGCCCCCCAGTATAGGTTAGATTAGGTAGGTGCCCCCAGTATAGGTTAGATTAGGTAGGTGCCCCCAGTATAGGTTAGATAGGTAGGTGCCCCCAGTATAGATTAGATAGGTAGCTGCCCCCCAGCATAGATTAGATAGGTAGCTGCCCCCCGGCATAGGTTAGACAGGTAGCTGCCCCCCGAACACCTGAGTTCGACCTATTTGATGCAGTAAAGGATGTTAATTTGTTTGCAAGAAAGTTGGCAGTTTATAAATATATGAATTCTCCCACGATGCAGGCGAAAAGAATTGAGGAAAGAGATAAGAACGTTTTAAATGACCTTAATGACCTCTTGGAAGAGAATGTAACTGGGGAAATACAGCTAGGTACCCCAAAAAGTAGTTTGACAAATAAAAGTAAATTTTGCCCGAGCATTAGTGGCTACCCTACCATCCAAACGTTCGTTGACACAGTGGTAAGGGACCTTGAGGATCTTGCGAAAACGAGACAGCATAATGTACACAATCTCAACAAAAATGAACAGCTGGCCCTGAATAAATTGATGACGAATGAGGATATTGTGATTAAAAAATCATATAAAGGGGGTAATATTGTCTTGCAATCTCGAGAAGCATATTTGAAAATGTGCCAAAAAAATTTATCTGATGATAAACAGTATACGAAACTGGATTGTAACCCAACACCCCTTTTTCATAAAAAACTTGAAACCTTGCTCAAGGAAGCCTTGACTAAAAGGGTGCTGGATAAATCCGACTATGATTGTGTACTCATTAAATCACCTACTGTGGCCACTTTTTATGCATTGCCAAAGGTTCATAAAAACATCTCTGCACCACCAGGTCGCCCCATTGTATCGGGAAATAACTGTCTAACTGAACAAGTCAGTAGATATGTTGACTCCTTTCTGAGACCCTATGTTGAAAGCCTCCCATCATACATAAGAGACACCATGGATCTTTTGAACAAATTGAGTGATGTACATGTTGAGGGGAATGTGTGGCTGGCCAGCCTTGACGTAGAGTCTTTATACAATAACATTGACCATACACTGGGCCTAAACGCCACCAAATACTTTTTACAAACAAGAAGCATTCATCTCAAAGAACATTCATCCCTTTTATTGGATCTGTTGGAGTTTATTCTAAATCACAATTACTTTCTGTTTCAGAACAAGTATTATTTACAGAGGAGGGGCTGTGCGATGGGGACGTCTTGTGCCCCCTCATATGCCAACCTCTTCCTGGGATGGTGGGAGGATACAATTGTTTTCGGGGAGGAGTTGGCTGTGTATACATCTCACATCATATATTGGGGGCGTTTCATAGACGACATCTTCGTCTTGTGGGACGGCCCCAAAGCCCTCTTCACTGACTTTGTTGGACAGTTGAATTCCAATGATATTGGAATGTTTTTTACCCATGAGATACATAAAAACAGTATAAACTTCCTGGATGTACAAATTGTGAAAAACGAAGATGGGGGACTGGACACGAAAATCTTTCGGAAGCCCACAGCAACAAACTCCCTTTTGGATTGGCATAGTTTCCACCCTGAACCCCTAAAGAGAGGTATTCCAAAGGGGCAGTTCTTGCGGGCTCGCAGGAACTGCACCAGGGAAGCTGATTTTCAGGTGGAATGCCGCACACTTGATAAACGGTTCCGGGACCGAGGTTATCCTAGAGAAGTAATCAGGGGGGCATATGAGAAAGCTCAGGCAATTGAGAGAAGTGACCTTTTAGTCCCTAAAACTAGAAGTCATCAGAATGAAGGTGGTAAAGCTAGACGGATCAGTACATTTTCAAGTCAGTCCAATAATGTCAAACGGATACTGGGAAGACATTGGTCTATTTTAAAGTTAGACCCGCAGTTAAGAGAGTATCTACCACGAGACCCCTTGATCACATATAGGAGGGGTAAGAACCTGGGAGATAGTTTGACACACTCATTCCTTCCTGTGAGAAAAGATGCCTCTGGGGACTTTAAGAAGACTTGGCTGGGGACACCTTTGAAGGGTATGCATAAATGTGGAAAATGCAAGGCCTGTGCCAGTGTCCTTAAATGCAATTGCTTCAGGGCACCCAAGGATAACCGCCTCTTTGAGTTGTGGGACTTTTTCAACTGCAACTCTGAGGGAGTCGTGTATGCCATTCAATGTTCATGTCCACTGTTATATGTGGGAGAGACCACAAGAGCCGTGAAAGAGAGATTTCTAGAACACCTGGGGGATGTACATCATAAGCGTAGAACCCCTATTGCCAGACACTGCCAAGAGAAACACGATGGTGACTCCACATGTCTAAAATTTTGGGTTATACAAAAATGGAAGATGGGCCCCAGAGGGGGCAATCTGGATCATAAATTGAGGCAGCTCGAGGCCCGCTGGATTTATAGATTGGGAACTCTGAGCCCATATGGCCTAAATGAGGGTTTTACTTTTTCCCCATTTCTGTGATAAATAGAGATGGTCTCTCACATAAGGCTAAACCCTAATCTTTTTCCATACTTCTTAGTCCTAATAGAATACCTACCTGTTTCGTGCCTTGTGGTCACATACCTGTGGGGTGGATTTACCTTTATCCCCCCCCCCTTCCCCCCCCCTCCTCCTCATCATCGCTGTCCCTATATATATGGGTTTATTATCTCAATAGGCTATAAATATATACCAATCCAGGTATTTCCCCTTTAAATGGTAGAGGAGTTTGTAAATGGTTACTGGTATCCATCAATTATCTATAATGTTCCCAGGTTTTTTGTAGGATTTTAATCCAGAAGATACCTTCTTGCTGATTCTCCGTAGTATCTATGTATCTCCTAAATGAGGCCTAAAGGACTGGATCTGTATGTAATATATTATGTGTCCGCACCCCTTACACTATCCTGTAATCCCTATATTGCACAGAGCGAGTTCTGATTGTACAGTGTCCCCTTCACTCCGTACCTCGCCTTCAGTGTACGCGTTGCCAAGGCAACAATGTTTACAAACCTTCGTACGCATATGGGTGTGGGGATGGGTGATGCCTTGTCCACTCCCCCTCCGGCGTTTTTGCCTGCTGTGTGAGGGAGATGTAGTTGTTAGATGGCAGCTCATTGGCTGTGTCTTTCTAATACCATCCCCTGTAATGAGTCTGGCCACGCCCCCCCTTCCTCCGACATCGCTATTTGCGATGCGGAGTTTTCACGGAAGGTGAACGGCACCTGATTGGCTGATGAGCCTGGACGGCAATGCATGTATGACACGCTTGCCCACGCCCCTCCGTGTTACCTAATCCACCAATGGCAGAGCTGGAAATACGAAGTGAGAGTTTTATACCCTTTCTGACCTGACGCTTCACTTTTACAAGCTAGCAACGGATGGGATTTAATACATAAGAGGGTGTCACCAAAAGCGGATGGTAAACAGGTATTTTTTAAACCCTTTTCAAACACTATTGCCTCAAATGGATTAACTTTGGATTGGCTGGGGTTTTTGATGGATCTTGATAAGAACCAATCCAGGTCAGCGATGCTTTTTTGGAGGGGGTGGGGACCGTATCCGCCCTACCCAGAATCCTATGGGAGGTTTAGTATACTATAAAAGGGCAGTGTGAACGGCAGGTTTCTTAGCAGGCTGCAGGATTGCGGCCGATTCTTTGTTACTTTGCTAAACTATGTGATGTATATAATGTAATTTAGTTTTAGCACTATGGCACTCTAGCACTAAGCACTGATCACTTCTGACGAAATTTCCCATAGAGGAAATGAAACATGTCGAGTTGTGTGTGGGGTTTATAGATTACTAGTGGGGAAGTGGAGGGTGGTCTGCTGTGGACCGTGATTGATATCTCCCACCCATTTATCACATCTATGTCGTTTTAGCAAATTTAGATCCCTTTTAGAACTACCTCATTAAAAGTTAAGTTTTAAATTTAGTCCTCTCTTCGCAGGGTTTATATGTGTCATATATATTGAATCAGGTGTGTTTGTTCATCCCCAGCATAGGTTAGACAGGTAGCTTCCCCCCAGTATAGGTTAGATAGGTAGCTGCCCCCCAGTATAGGTTAGATAGGTAGCTGCCCCCCAGTATAAATTAGATAGGTAGCTTCCCCCCAGTACAGGTTAGATTAGGTAGGTGCCCCCCAGTATAAGATAGATAGGTAGCTGCCCCCCAGTATAGGTTAGATAGGTAGCTGCCCCCGAGTACAGTTTAGATTAGGTAGGTGCCCCCAGTATAGTTTAGATAGGTAGCTTCCCCAGAGGTTAAGTAGGTAGGTGCCCCCTCATAATGGGGGGGGGGAACCGGAGCCACGGGGAGGGCAGCCCGGCCTCTCCCTCCCTCTCTCCAGGCCGCTCTCCATGCTCCCACCCTCGGACTGCAGCAGAGTTAACGGGCAGGGAAGCGCTGCAGCTGCTATACACAGTTACTCACCTCCCTGGATCCGATCGCTGCTCACTAGCCGCCGGTCTCCTCCTCTGCAATGTAGCCACTGTTACTCACCTCCCTGGATCCGAACGCCGCACACTAGCCGCCGGTCTCCTCCTCCGCAATGTAGCCGCTGATACACGTATCAGCGGCTACATTGCAGAGGAGGAGACCGGCGGCTAGTGAGCGGTGATCGGATCCAGGGAGGTGAGTAAATGTGTATAGCAGCTGCAGCGCTTCCCTGCCCGTTAACTCTGCTGCAGTCCAAGGGTGGGAGCATGGAGAGTGGCCCGGAGAGAGGGAGGGAGAGGTCGGGCTGCCCTCCCTGGCCCGCGGCTCCCCCGCCATCACAGCGCCCCCCCTTCCTCTGCGCCCAGGGCAGCGGCACGGGCCGCACGGCCCTAGAAACGGCCCTGATGAGAAGTTCCCCCTACTGTCTTTCCACTCGATTCTTCATATTATCCTGCTACACACAGATGCTCCTGAGGCTTGTATCTTCCAAGCAGACTTACAGTAGATCAATGGTTACAAGAGGAGCTACAACCCAGTCTTCTGTGACCTGTTCTTTTAATCCATCATTAGCTTTCACCTTGACTTTGGTTTTGTTAGAGATGGACTTCCACTGGCCACTAGCAGTTGTCATTTTTCAGCTTCTAACCTGGACTTGTAACCAGGGCAGTTTCTAGGCTAAACTGCACTTAGGGTGAGGATGTAAAGACTGCGTCGCAGCATCCCCACCCCCTCAAGCTAAATATTTTTATTTTTTTAATACCCTAATTCCCTATAAACTAAACAAGCCTTGCCCATATCGCCTCCAGTGCCTTGGCACTCTGAGATCCATGTAACAAGGGCTTATGGTAGCTCAGTCTGAGCAGGAGGAGGAGTAGGTGTTACTAGCCAGAGATTTCAGAGGCAGAGGGGAGGAGAGAGGAGGGGAGTGAAGTTTTCACAGGCTGGGGGTGGAGATGCAGAGCAGCTTGCTTTTGTGTAATCATCACAAGCAGAACATGGCTGCTCTCATTGTATCACAGGAAGAAATAATCATATACTGCTGAAGCTGTTTGCAGCTAGATTTGTTGTGTAAACTATCTAAACATTAGATAAGATACAGAGACAAGTTATTTGTTATAGTTTTATAGTTTTTCATCTCGGATCCGCTTTAAAGCCACTATGAATTGTACCTTATTTGTTTGCGTTAAAGGAAACTAAGCACATTTTTTAAAGCTTCTTAAGGGTATCTCCCCTAAGGGGGGTTCATTGATAGTGTGCATGCATTTACTTACTTGTTCTGCTCAGTATCCCCCCACCTATATGGAGGCCTTCATTTTCTATTCCCCCGTGCTGCAGAACCGCAGGTTCCCGCAGTTTTGTCCTATGTTCCTGGCAGTCACTGGGTGTGGTGAAGGAATTGTGAACTTTTGATGGACAATTTATATGATAATATGTTGTGCAGCGCCACCCTTTAAGCATTTGGATTTATACTGATAGAATGAAGGAGGCGATCCATTTTATCTTCACTTGAAAAATAATCCACGGTACCCATGGATTAGATTCTCTTTGTGTAGCAACATCTTCCGATGTGGAAATAGATAGCCATGTGTGCTCCCCTCCCTCCCTCACAGTTAGCCAGACCTTACCCCTGCCAAATAGTCAGATGTGCCCCCTTTACCCTTTGTATTCAGATATGCCCCCTTCCCTGCAATAGATAGTGCCCCTCTTACCCCCATAGTCAGATGTGCCACCCTTAACCCCTTCCCCCTTCCTAGATAGCCATATGTGCCCCACATGGATTGCTTGATGTGCCTCCCCTTCTCTCCTTCCCAGTGCCGACATCTCCCTTCCGCAGCGCGCCCCCAGCACCCTATCACTGGCTAGTACAACGTCAATTCCTTGGCTACAGCGGTGTCATGTGTATACACATACCAGTGTATCAGCAGATGTAACCAATGAGAGTGTGCTGGAGGCACAGTGCAGAAGTGAGATGTCAGTTCTGGAACATCGGGAGTTGGTGAGTCTCTTCTAGTATGCTCCGTTTGCACTCTGAAGAGGGAGAGAGAGAAGGGGGGCACTTTGGGGGGCCAGTGAGCCACCTCTTACACACAGGGTGCCTGTAGGCACAAGCCTACAGTGCCTATTGGCAAATCCTGCCATGGTTGTGCTGATGCTGAGCTGGAGAAAAAGATTTTACAACTATTTTCATTAAAATCACCTGTTTGTAAATCAGCTCTTTTATTTATAGACTGACTATGGCTGTTGTAGCAATGCATCTGCTAACACCTACCCGCTGCAGTCAAACAGGAGCCCTGCATTCCCATAGCCTTGTTTGTCTCTGGTCAATTTATTGACCTATAGGAACCTCTGGTGCCAAATTGAAAGGTTCTTTTGGCAGGATTCCTAGTTCTGATGTAACAGTTAAGTATAGGGAGCCTCCAGATAAAGAATTTGTAATCTGTTGCTTCTCTGGGTTCCCCTTACCGTATTCCAGCAGAGAGTGACAGTTAAACTGAGGTGCCTAGAGGAGTGAGCTGGGATGCAGTGAGGAGCAGTTTAGGGGGTACACAGCAGCAGTGAGGCAGCAGGTGGCAGCGGTGTTGGGGGTGCCCAGCAGGGATATGTCGAGAAGCGGCAGTGTCTGTAGTGATTGTCTGGGAAGGAGTGATAGGGACTGCACAAGCAACTTTTCTAAAGAAAAAATACAGCATAAAATGTGTTAATATCCACAAAACAGAATTGGGAAACACAGGTACAGGCTGTTACTCTGTATTTATACTGACAGTAAGCTAAAGTGTGTATTCATTCCTATCTGTAAAATGGGCTTCTGAAAGTTTCTGCTGCTTCCCTCATTTCTGCTTGGTAATAAATTGTCTCTCTACATTCCTTTTCATACCTGTGCAGAGGTTTACAGCACTTCAACACACTGTAAGGGCTTGATTTACTAAGAGGTGCTAACCTACTTAGCACGTCTAAAGTCTTAAGGCGCGCTAACCAGGGTGCTAAGTAGGTTAGCACCAGTTTTCTCAATCAGATCGTGCGCTAAGTACCGCGCGCAAAACTTTACGCGCGCAAAGTCCTATGCGCGCGCTAAGTCCCATAGGCTTTAGTGGGCACTTCGCGCGGAGCGCCCTGCGCTCTGTGCAGTGCGCGCGCAAAACTTTGCGCGTGGTACTTTGCGCATGATCACTACTTCTCACATTTCAACTGAGTTTAGACGTGCTAAGGGCCAGTGCTAAAGTTAGCACCGTTTTGTAAATCAAGCCCTAAGTATGGTAATAGAAGCTAAATCATAAGTCATTTGTGAACTACTGTATAAACAGGAGCATATTTAAATGTGGCTGAAATAAAAAATGGACATAAGAATATTGCATTATTGCTTAAGAAGAATTACACGAAAACGTTATTAATGTAATGTTATTTTTTAAACAAAAATGGATACATATTTTAAAAGGATGAGCTACTAAACTAGCTGGAAAATCTGTGGATTTAAATTAAATTATAGTGAAAAGGTTCTGTAAAACTGGCTTCACAGACTCAGACATCTGTACCTGTTTAGCAGTGCTTTCTCTAAGTACATGACAGTATAAATATCCAGTGTTTGCAAGTCCAATTCGTGAAATCTGTCACTTAGCAAACATGGAGAGAGGTCTTATAAAATGTTAAATGTTTGCTAAAACTACATGGCAGATTTAAATAGTAGAGGGATTGGTAACTAAGTCAAGTGTGAGTTAGTGAATTTGCCTGACACTTCCATGGCTAATTAACACATGCTAAATGTGCACATAAAATTTGTGAATTTCACAATCATATAATAGCTTACACATTCTGTTCTCAGAAACACACGGGTCATTTTAGTTGCTAATAACATGCACCAGCTCAGCATCTGTTTCTGATACATATCTCACGGTCTTGTGATTCTGCAGCATTTTATCAAATCCAAGTTTCAGATTGTTTAGCTATTAGAGCTTAGATTCATATTTTGTGTTGATGCCCATAATAATGTAGGTCTGATTCACTTCATAAAAGTATAGGGGTTGACTTATACACGAGTCACGGGCAACACTGAGTAATGTGTGTACTAATAGTGACATTCCCATTTGCAGCAATTTACCCTGTGGTAAGTGATACTTTGAGAAAAGTAAATGCCAAGAAAACAGGTCTGAAAGGCCAGGCAACAACAATTAACAATGAAAAGGGGCAGGGGGGAAATACTGGAGTGCATAAAAAGGGAGTGAATAATTGCTGCACTTGGGGGCCTGGAGGAGTTATTGGCTGCACTTAAGGGACAGGAGTGGTTATATAGTGGCTGCAATACTGTATGCAGTGCAGTCATTGAACCCTCCTGAGCCCCAAGTGCAGCCATTAACTTTGCTGGGTAGACTTATACTTGAGTCAATAAAAAAAATTCCAGCTTAAGAGGGTTTAATATTGGGGTCGACTTATACATGAGGCCGACTTGTATTTGAGTATATAAGGTACCTACATCTCACTTCAAGTTGATGAAAATTTCAAACCATAATCATTAAAGGGCCACGCTGCTCAGTTCTGGTATTTCAGAGGTGAACAGCTGACTGTGAACTGAAGCCGTCGATATGTTGCATCTCTTGGGCCAGTTCTGCCCCTGAGAAAGCCTTCAGTATCATGTGACAGTTGAGCAAGAAAGGGATCCACAAACCAGACCAGGTTGAAGTAAAAAGGCTGATATGTTTATTTGAAAAATCCACAGACAGTGCAATAAAATCACAGGATCAACTCACGCGTATCGGGCCTACCACCTACCATCACTATCTGCCCTTAATCGTAGTATCATGTATCATGTGACAGTTGTTGGGAATTGATTCTTAAAATGGACCTGCACTGCACAGGACACAAGGAAAACATTGAGAAATGCACCCTTTATGTATTTAGAGAGTTTAGCCTGTATAATTCTTCCTCATCTGTGTCTAATCACAAATTGTAATTTGATCACTCAGCTGTGTCAGCTGACTGCCACAGCAGTGAGGCTACCTGGAAAGCCCAGGATGTTAACAATATGTTTGCTTCCATGAAAGCGGGAAGTAGATACAGCAGATGTATTACAGGATTTGTATCAGCTGTGAAAAAATGGTTTTCTTTTAAGGTTATTATGTTGTTGCATATCTTCTAGAGCAGAGAGGAAGTTCTGAGGTAAGATCCGCTTTAAACTCTTACTTTTTCCTTTTAATTGTTTATACCTGGATAACTTTAGTGATGAAGCCGTGATCCTGTGCCTACCCTGTGTTTTCTCCTGTTATAGTTTGGTGACTGCAGTAGTAAGGGGGGAAATATCTTTACTTGGGTTCCTGGACCTTTCAGCCTTCATTGCCACAACAAAGTGTAATTTCTTCTGTATGAATATAATTTGCCTTCCTAAAGAGAACCTACAAGTCACTTACCCCGCAAAGGAGAAGCCTC
This sequence comes from Hyperolius riggenbachi, assembly GCF_040937935.1. Classification (NCBI taxonomy): domain Eukaryota; kingdom Metazoa; phylum Chordata; class Amphibia; order Anura; family Hyperoliidae; genus Hyperolius; species Hyperolius riggenbachi. The sequence goes on from NC_090646.1 coordinate 564,847,678, forward strand.
TGATTCCTAAGGAGCCTCCCCCCTTCTGCCTGTGCAGCACAGATCCAGCACTGGGACTCCCGGACAGCAGCAGATGGCAATATTAACCTTTGCGATCCAGCGTAAGCGCAGTACCATCTTCCCCCTTGGGCTCTGGCGGAAATAGCCGAACCCGAACAGGTCCGCTCTACTGAGCAGGCGTCCCTGGATCAGGGCTACACAGGAGGATGGGGGAAGCCTCATTAAGAACCAGAGGCTTCCCCCACCCAAGGTAAGTGCCCCCATAAGGGCATTATTTTCCTTGCAGATTCTCTTTCAAACAGAAGGTATTTGTGATAATTCAGCTTTAACCTCCTTGGCGGTAACCCCGTGTGTGACACGGGGTAAGCCGCCGGAGGGTGCCGCTCAGGCCCTGCTGGGCCGATTTTCATAATTTTTGCTTTGCTGGACGCAGCTAGCACTTTGCTAGCTGCGCCAGCACTCTGATCGCCGCCGGCCCCTGCCCGATCGCCGCTATCTGCTGCGGCGCGGGCCCCCCCCCCCCCTCCAGACCCCAGCGCTGCCTGGCCAATCAGTGCCAGGCAGCGCCGAGGGGTGGCCCGGGACTCCCAATGACGTCCCGACGTCAGTGACGTCGGTGACGTCATCCCGCCCCGTCGCCATGGCGACGGGGGAAGCCCTCCAGGAAATCCCGTTCTATGAACGGGATTTCCTGATCGGAGATCGCCGAAGGCGATCGAAGCGGGCGGGGGGATGCCGCTCAGCAGCGGCTATCATGTAGCGAGCCCTCGGCTCGCTACATGATTAAAAAAAAAATTTTTTTTTAAAAACTGCTGCGCTCCCTCCTGGCGGTATTTTTCATACCGCCAAGGAGGTTAAGTGAGTAACTGTGGTTTCCATGATGCATCACAAATATCTTCTGCTTTAAGAAGGCAAATTATACTCAGTGTTGCTGTTTAGTAGGAGAGCTTTACGGTCTCTTTTAGCTGCTTATACTCACCTAGAGGATGTAGATCACCATGAGCTTTCTGGGTATTCTGTCCTTCTGTATGAGGTCTCATTTATTTTTTTTCATAGTTAAAGCAGATGGAGTGAGACTCTAATGATGGAAAAACACTCCATAAGCCAGTATGTACCTTTTCAGCATCAGATCGCAGTAGATAAAGTGTAATAAGTAGGAGGTTAATAGACAAGGGCCTCAATTCATAGAAATGAGTGCGGTAGTTCAGAGACGGGTGGGAAATTACCGCTAGTGGTAAATGAGGAATTTTGCAGTGAATTCATAAAAAACATTCCGAGTGCGATAGCAGTCGGTAAGTGTGCGGTAAGTGTGCGGTGTGGTGCGGAAAGCTGTTGGTAAAATTTGCAGAGTGCGGTAGTTTGCCGCTGACTTCCTAATGACAAGGTGCATGCTGGGTAGAAGTGGGCAGTTTTAGACACGTGACTTATTTTTTATAAATTATATGTTTTATAAATTATTATATTTTTTATAAATTATTATATTTTATAAAAATATAGATATATATATAAATAAATATATATATATATATATATATATATATAGTTATATATGTATGTATAATATATATATATATATATATATATATATATATATATAGATAGATATATATATATATATATATATAGATAGATATAGATATAGATATACACACACACATATGCATATATATATATATATATATATATATATATATATATATATATATATATATATATATATATATATATATAAAATGATGCTTATAAATTTTACAACTCTGTACGATTTCTGACCCTTCCTCCTCTGTATCCTTAAAAATTCCATAACATTAAGCTGAAAGGGCTCCATTTGTCACCTAAAGTACTACTGTGAAGATAAAACTCGCCAGGTCTTTGTTGGCGATAACAAGCTGTTGTTTATCGCTTCCTTACTCCCCTTTTTTTTCCATGAATACACTTCATTCACTTTACCGACATAAACAACGTTTACATTACCGCATCATTACCGCACTATTACCGCGGTAAACATGCGGTAAACCGTAAACATGCGTTAAATTTTAAAAATCCACTAACAAAAACATACCATGCGTTGATTTACCACTTGGGATATAACACATGCGGTAATGCTTTATGAATTGAGGCCAAAATGGGGAATTTATTGACTAGCCCTGCCTCCCCAGCCATGAAATATCCTTCACCCTAACCTAACACTTAAAGGTACACAGTAGAGAAAAAAAATAACCGTTTATCCCAATGCCCTACCTTATTATTGATCCTATATAATGATAACTGACTAATGGTGACTTGGTGAGTAAAACTGTAAACTCACACCTGGGCCCATTTTTACATTTTCTCCTTAGTTTTTAATTTTAACCACTTGAGGACTGCAGTGTTAAACCCCCCCTAGTGACCAGGCCATTTTTAGTTAATTCAGCCTATGACAGCAGATCACCGCTGTCACACTGAAGGGGACAGCCGTGTCACACGGCTGTCCCCAGTACAGCGCTGCTGCAGGTCGCAGCGCTGTACAAAGCAATCGCCGCTGGGAGACTGAAAGCTAACAAAGTGTATTATACAGGCTGCCTCCTCCCCTGGTGGTCCCAGTGATCGAGCGACCACCAGGGGAGGAGGCAGCCCTTGTAATAATCACAGAGGCACACTGATCCTGCCCCCCCCCCCCTGCCCCCTGATCACTCACAGCACCCCTCAGACCCCACCCCGATCACCCCCTCAGACCACTGTTTGCACCCAATCACCCCCCTAATCACCCATCAATCACCCCCTGTCGCTATCTGTCAACTCTACCCTTTAGATTAGGTCCTAAAATGCCCCCTGGGGGCTCCTGACACCCCCACACCCTCAGATCCTCCCCAGATTACCCCCCCCCCATGTACTGTATACATCTATTCTCATCCGGAAATCACCCACTGATCACCTGTCAATCACCCATCAATCACCCCCTGTCACCACCTGTCACTGCCGCCCATCAGATCAGACCCTAATCTACCACTTGCGGGCACCCAATCACCCGCCCACACCCTCAGAACGCCCTCAGACCCCCCCCCAATCACCTCGCCAGTGCATTGCTTGCATCTATTGTCCCCTCTAATCACACCATGATCACCTATCAATCACCCTGTCATACCCTGTCACTACCTGTCACTGCTACCCATCAGATCAGATCCTAGTCTGCCCCTTGTGTGCACCCAAACACCCGCCCACACCCTCAGAGTGCCCTCAGACCCCCCTGATCACCTCCCCAGTGCATTATTTACATCTGTTTTCCCCTCTAATCACCCACTGATCACCCATCAATCACCCCCTGTCACCACCTGTCACTGCTACCCATCAGATCAGACCCTAATCTTCCCCTTGCGGGCACCCAATTACCCGCCCACACCCTCAGATCACCCTCAGACCCCCCCCCCCCCTGATCACCTCACCAGTGCATTGCTTGCATCTATTGTCCCCTCTAATCACACCCTGATTACCTATCAATCACCCCGTCACCACCTGTCACTGCTACCGATCAGATCAGACCCTAATCTGCCCCTTGTGGGCACCCAATCACTCGCCCACACCCTCAGATCACCATCAGCCCCCCCCTGATCACCTCCCCAGTGCATTGATTGCATCTATTCTCCCCTCTAATCACCCACTGATCACCCATCAATCACCCATCAATCACCCCCTGTCACCACCTGTCACTGCTACCCATCATACCCATCAGATCAGACGCTCATCTGCCCCTTACAGGCACCCAATCACCCGCCCACACCCTCAGATCGCCCTCAGACCACCCCTAATCACCTCCCCAGTGCATTGATTGCATCTATTCCCCCCTCTAATCACACCCTGAGACACTCATCAATCATCTCCTGTCACCACCTGTCACCCCCTAGCACACCTACCCATCAGATCAGTCCCTAGTTTGCCCCGTGTGGGCTCCTGATCACTCGGCCAAACCCTCAGATCCCCCTCAGACCCTCTTCCGATCATCTCCCCAGTGCATTGATTGCATCTATTCTCCCCTCTAATCACCCTCTGAGACACCCATCAATCACGTGCTGTCACCACCTGTCACCCCCTAGCACCCCTACCCATCAGATCCGGCCCTTATCTGCCCCCTGTGGGCTTCTGATCACCCGGCCAAACCCTCACCCGCCCCACCGCAGTGACAGAAATTTTTTTTTCTGATCACTGAAAATAACACTGTACAATAACTGTGGCGCTGTAAAGATCAGTTTTGATTTTTTTTTAATCAAAACTCAGAGACCACAGCTTTCTACTTCACAAGTACTCCCTTTTGCTAGGTAGGTGCTCTTTTTCCTGGGTAGTCTCAGAGGAATAACCCCTAAATTTAGCAGTCCACAATGGCAAAAAAGGGGTATTCCGCTGAAGAGGCTGCCGAGATTCTGGCCCAGTGGGGTGAGTGCAATTGGGAAGCCTCATCAGAGAATCATCCGCGTCAGAATACAAACCGGTGAACAGCAGTGGTTCTCTGACCAATAGCAATGACGAGGTTGAGTTCCCGGCTAGAGCCAGGCGTACCACACCCCATGTCACTGGACCGCCCAATCACCTCGCCAGTGCATTGCTTGCATCTATTGTCCCCTCTAATCACACCCTGATCACCTATCAATCACCCTGTCATACCCTGTCACTACCTGTCACTGCTACCCATCAGATCAGACCCTAGTCTGCCCCATGTGTGCACCCAAACACTCGCCCACACCCTCAGATTGCCCTCAGACCCCCCTGATCACCTCCCCAGTGCATTATTTACATCTGTTTTCCCTTCTAATCACCCACTGATCACCCATCAATCACCCATCAATCACCCCCTGTCACCACCTGTCACTGCTACCCATCAGATCAGACCCTAATCTTCCCCTTGCGGGCACCCAATTACCCGCCCACACCCTCAGATCACCCTCAGACCCACCCTGATCACCTCACCAGTGCATTGCTTGCATCTATTGTCCCCTCTAATCACACCCTGATCACCTATCAATCACCCCGTCACCACCTGTCACTGCTACCCATCAGATTAGACCCTAATCTGCCCCTTGTGGGCACCCAATCACCCGCCCACCCCCTCAGATCACCATCAGTCCCCCCCTGATCACCTCCCCAGTGCATTGATTGCACGGTTGAGTTCCCATTGAGTGCATTGATTGCCGGTTGAGTTCCCGGCTAGAGCCAGGCGTACCACACCCCATGTCACTGGACCGCAGTATCAGACTCAAGGGCAGCAGAGTGGTGCTAGTGCTGATCTGAGTTTTCTTGGTGAGGCATGCACCACCAGCGTAGCATCTCCTGGACTACCGTAGACCATGGTGAAGTGGCGAGCACCAGCATGGTAGTAGAAACTGGTTGGTGGCACATGCATTAAGACCTGAGTTGCAGCCACCAGCAAAACGAGCCCGTACTACCCATAGTCTCTCAAAGGTGCTGGCAAATCCCAATTGGCAATCCCCTGGTTCTGCCGCACCCGTACTGCCACCTTTCACCACCCAGTCTGGAGTCCAGGTGGAGACAGATAATCTAGGATCGGCCCTAGACTTTTTTCATCTGTTCTGCACCGAGGATCTCTATGACTTAATTGTGGCTGAGAACAACCGTTATGCCACACAATTCGCAACCGCCAATCCAAGAAGCTACCATGCCCAGCCTTTTCGGTGATAACCACTCCAAGTTTCTGAACTTAAAATTTTTTGGGGCCCTCTCCTTAACATGGGTCTAGTCAAAAAGAATGTATTGTGGTCTTATTGGTCTACGCACCCAATACATCACATGCCCATGTTCTTTGCTGCCATGTCCAGGTCACAATTTGAGAACATCCTGCGCTTCCTGCACTTCAGTGACAATACAACCTGTCATCCAAGAGGTCACCCTGCTTATGACCAGCTCCACAAAATTTGGCCCCTCATAGACCACCTGTCATCAAAATTTGCAGATGCTTATACCTCTGAACAGAGTTTAGGGCCCCTAAAATGCCAGGGCAGTATAGGAACCCCACAAGTGACCCCATCTTAGAAAGACGACACCCCAAGGTATTCTGTTAGGAGTATGGTGAGTTCATAGAAGATTTTATTTTTTGTCAAAAGTTAGTGGAAAATTACACTTTGTGGAAAAAAAACAATAAAAATCAATTTCCGCTAACTTGTGACAAAAATAAAATATTTTATTAACTAACCCTACTCCTAACACAATACCTTGTGGTGTCTTCTTTCTAAAATGGGGTCACTTGTGGGGTTTCTGTACTGCCTTGGCATATTAGGGGCCCTAAACCGTGAGGAGTAGTCTTGAAACTAAATGCCTCAAAATGACCTGTGAAATCCTAAAGGTACTCATAGGACTTTGGGCCCCTTACCACACCTAGGCTGCAAAAAAGTGTCACACATGTGGTTTCATCGTACTCAGGAGAAGTAGTATATTGTGTTTTGGGGTGTATTTTTACACATACCCATTCTGGGTGGGAGAAATATCTCTGTAAATGACAATTTTTTTATTTTTTTTTACACACAATTGTCCATTTACAGAGATATTTCTCACACCCAGCATGGGTATGTGTAAAATACACCCCAAAACACATTATACTACTTCTCCTGAGTATGGTGATACCACATGTGTGACACTTTTTTGCAGCCTAGGTGCACATTTCAGGGGCCCTCAGCGGATTGTTCAAAAACTGCCTTATCAGTCCGCCGACAGTGCGTACACACGCGCATACTGTCGGCTAAAGTCCGCCCAGCGGGAGGGTCCGGCAGACCTGTCATTTCCTTTTGTAGTTGGTGTGTATGCACCTTTAAAAGAACAGGCAAATGTTTGTGATTTCATGGGGCAGCAATCTTTTTTGTTAAAACGAGGTGATAGGGAGCATGAGACACCGTTCAAACTGTCCTGTGTCCTGATCACCCCTCCCAGCTGCTAGGCAACGAGAACAACAACATCAGAAATCCCATCATGCTTTACACAGCATCAGTGGAAAAATGCCCTGGCAGTTTTCTTTGATGGGGCGGAGCTTAGCTTCTAAGCAGCTAAAAATTAAGCTTGGGTATGAAAAACAAACACCAGCTGCATCAATGCTGCTGAGTAGATTTTTAGTCTGGAGGTTCACTTTAAGTATTCTTTGAAGTGTTTAGTTTAGTGTTAGGTTGATCTCACAGTCAAGGCCCGTATCTACTACACAATATTCCTGATGATTTGCTTTCAATGACCAGCAATTTTTGGAGCGAAGAGTGATCATTTCTGTGATTTCACAATGTGGGTACAGATGTGCAAAATGTGAATGGCGTTTAGCGTTGCGCGGAAATAACGACTGTCACGGCAGATCAGATCCTTAAGACACCCGACAACTCCACGCAAAGTATTATGATGACTTCCCGTTCGCCCCCATCGTGTAACGCATGATGCTGCATGTACCTGCTGCCAACAGGAAGATGGATTGGAGAACGCACATCGTCAGGGGACATTGCTGGATCCATCTTCCTGCGTCCCTACGGGGAGTATTCTGTATTAGGCATGCAGAGAGTTTAACGTCAGGTGCAATACTAAAGTCAGGAGTGTGCCATCCAGTTTGCAGGGGGCAGAACAAGTTGCAATGATGTGATGATCATGTCCTAGAAGATATCTGCTTTTATTATAATAAGAAGAAAAGAAAACACAGGGATTACCACAACGATATGCTAACAATAATGGGATATGCTAACAATAATGGCTCCCTACAAAATGTTTGACTTTAGCGTGTAGCTCCGCTTTGCATGATCTCATTATACGCAGCTACGTAAGCTCAACTACTGAAAACAACAAAAAAAGAATACCAACATTCATTTTTTTATATTCATTTTTATATATATTTTTAGCTTTTCTTTTCAGAAGCGTGTAAGCTTGGCTGTTGAATATATTTATAAGGTCATAAATATTCTGTTTAAGCAAAGGAAGAATTCAACACAGTGTTGTTAGGAGTCTTTTATTAAAATAATTGAGCTTCAGTAAAAAAAAAAAATGTTTACCTGAAAAAAATCACTCCGTTAAAAAATGTTCTGTTTGGAGCAGTTTCTGGAGAGTTAACCATGATGTCATTTACAGCGCCGATCTTTCCTGGCATGCTGTTTAAGTAAAATTTATCAATTCTATTGGTTCCTGCTGCTAAGTGTGCTTGACTGTGCTCTCCTGCTGAGTGACAAAGCAAATGTTTCAGCATTAGATGAGCCAATGATCTGAACTACAGATAGGGAAGAGATAAGGCTGTTAGTTGATTACTGCTCTACTGAAGATCATTATGGTTATCTGAAAGCTAGAACACTTTTCACCTTCAGTTGCACAGCTGCTCCAAGTGCCTCTCTTGGCTTTCCACAGAAACTGCAGTAGAGGATTTGGTGCCAAAGGCTGCGATAGATGAGATTAAACTCTCATCATCATTACACATTTATAAAACGGAACATATTTTTTGTGTTGGTGCGGTGGGATTACAAGATAGGATCATGTTTGATCTTTAGCCTAAGCAAGAAGTACTTAACAATTCATAGTAAACTTAAAGGAAGCTGATACCGAAAAAGATAACAAAAACCTAAACCATACTTTATTTCTAACAGATACTTTTTGGGAAAATATACAAGATGGAATCTAAGCCTTTGATTTGAAGTAACAAGAACAGGCATCACCCATGTGCATAATATGAAGTTTTACAGGTGCTGAAAAAATCTCCACATGATTACTTACTGTATATGAACAACTTTTGCTCAGAATACTTAAAGTGAACCTGAACCGAGTAAAATTATTTATAATAAACACAGGATGTACCTGAAAATGAATATTACATACTTCAAGAGGAACTGCTACCAAGGATTAAACTTCATCCCAATCAGTAGCTGATAGCCCTTTTCCCATGAGAAATCTACCTTATGCTCATATAGATCATCAGGGACGGCTGTATGGCTGATACTGTGGTAAAACCCCTCCCACAGTGTGATGTCAGGAGGAGTCAGGACCTTGTCTTAAAGCGGAATATAACCCTGCATTTCAACTTTGCTCTAAAACATTATTGACAGCATATTATATGCAACCAGCATTTTTTTTTTTACTAGACCAGCATTGGAAGGGTTACACACAGAGCTTTAAAGTTCCTTGGAGAGAACTGCTTTCCGCAGCCGAAGGTTAGATAGATACATTTAAGTCAACAGAATGTAACAAGTGAGGAATGTTACACACTCTTTGGCTGTCCTCCAGCTCCTGCACAGTCAGAAAGAGTGAGTCACATTCCACAATTGTTACATTTAAGTAAACAGAATGTATCTATCTAAACTTCAGCTGCGGGGAGCAGTTCTCTCCAGGAACTTTAAAGCTCTGTGTGTAACCCTTCCAATGCAGGTCTAGAAAAAAAATGCTGGTTGCATATAATATGGTGTAAATAATGTTTTAGAGCAAAGTTGAAATGCAGGGTTATAATCCGCTTTAAGCTGAGAACATTATTTGCAGTAAAGTCTAAAAGTTCTCTAGACGTTTGATCTTGTTTTTCTGGATATTTTATTCCACTTAAACCACAAAAAACACCTGGGGGCTAATTCATGATTGTTAAGCAAGGCTGCAGTGAACTGCACATAAACTGCACCTTACTGGATATCTGAAGTATTATTAGAAATGTGAGATTTGTCTCACTTGAGAACTAGTTTGATAGCAGTCATATAAGTACGGTAAATTTGCAGTGTGCAGGGAGTGCAAAGCAATTTTACCTGAACTTCTAAAAGGTAGCATGCGATTATGGCAGCCCACATAACCTAGGCAACGTGTATGTTGCCAGGGTACTGCACGTTACACCTGGCAATGTGCACATTACATTTGCCATGCTAATTGCGCAATATGCACTACCTGCTTTTGTGAATACAAACTATTGTCTGATGTGGTCACTTGAACATTATAGTTCAGTTATACAGATCAGAAGATTCCCAAGATATCTAATATATTTTGCTCTGAAGAAAGAAAAAATAATGTGAGTTTAGTGCTGCAGTTATCATATAAGCAAAACCTGCTCTACCTAATGAATGCAAGCAGGTCTTCCTTAAACCTCTCATCCCTTTGCCTTATGTGTGAAAATTGGTCTTTATTATCTCCATGCAGGCCCGGTCTGCCCATGATGCTAAGTAGAGATGTCCCGAACGGTTCGCCAGCGAACCTCAGTGGTTCGCGTTCACCTACCAAAGGCGAACTTTCCCGGAAGTTCGATTCGCCCCATAATGCTCTATTGAGCAAGACTTTGACCCTCTACATCACAGTCAGCAGGCACATTATTGCCAAACACACTGCTCTCACTGCTGGAGGCCCACCCCCCTCCCTCCTCCTCCAAGCAAGGTCTGAACAGACAGAGACGAGATTCGAACCCTGGTCTCCTGTGTCAGAGACAGAGCCCTTAACCATTACACCATCCAGCCACTGCTTACAGATATGTAGCCAAACATGGCCAGGTTGGAAATGTATTAGTGTGTCAGCCTCAGATCGGAGCAATGCCATCTGTTCTCTCTGCCTCCAAAAATTGAGCCATGGAAAGGCCAACACCCACATAGGGACAAGTGCCTTACGTAGGCACATGGAGAAAAGGCACAAACTGCAATGGGAAGAGCACCTGAGCAAAAGCAGCACACAAAAGAAAAGTCACCCTCCTTCTCCTCTTCCTCCTTCAGGTGCAGCATCTTCAGCTGCTTTCTCCCTTGCACCTTCACAGCCACCCTCCTCCACTCTGCCTCTGCCATTGAGTGGTTCCTGCTCCTTTGCCCACAGCAGCCAGGTGTCCATGAAGGAAATCTTTGAGCAGAAGAAGCCAATTCCTGCCAGTCACCCCCTTGCCCGGCGTCTCACAGCTGGCTTGGCGGAACTGTTAGGTCGCCAGCTGTTACCATACCAGCTGGTGGACTCTGAGGCCTTCCATAAATTTGTGGCCATTGGGACACCGCAGTGGAAGATAGCAGGCCACAATTTTTTCTCTAAAAAAGGTGATACCCAAACTGTACCGTGAAGTGGAGAGGCAAGTGGTGTCATCTCTGGCACACAGCATTGGGTCAAGGGTCCACCTGACCATGGATGCCTGGTCTGCCAAGCACGGTCAGGGCCGCTACATTACTTACACAGCCCATTGAGTCAACCTGGTAACCAATGGCAAGCAGGGAGTACGTGGCTGTGCAGCGGAACAACTTGTGACACCTCCACGGCTTGCAGGCAGTCCTCCTGCCACCTCCTCTCCTTCTCCTCCTGCTACGTCCTCTTCGCTATCGTCCTCCTCCTCCTTGGCAGAATGGCAGTTCAACTGTACTGGTGCTGCGATCTCCTCTCCAGCTACACAGCCCCATCTCCTCAGGGCCTATGCTGCATGCCAGGTACGACGGTGTCACGCCATCTTAGACATGTCTTGCCTCAAAGCGGAGAGTCACACTGGACCAGCTCTTCTGGCTGCTCTTAACAAACAGGTGGATCAGTGGCTGACCCCGCACCAGCTGGAGATCGGCAACGTGGTGTGTGACAACGGCAGCAATCTCCTTTCCGCTTTTAATTTGGGAAAGCTGACACATGTACCCTGCATGGCACATGTGCTGAATCTAGTCATTCAAAGATTTGTGTCAAAGTACCCAGGCTTAGAGGACGTCCTGAAGTTGTGTGGGCATTTCAGGCGGTCTTACATGGCCATGGCATGCTTTGTGGACATTCAGCGGAGAAACAACTTGCCGGTGAGATGCTTGATATTTGATAGCCCGACTCGCTGGAATTCGACCCTGGTCATGTTCTCTCGCCTGCTAGAACAGGAGATAGCTGTCACCCAGTACCTGTACAATTACAGTAAAAGGACACAATCTGGGGAGATGGGGATGTTCTGGCCCAACAACTGGACACTGATGCGAAATGCATGCAGGCTCATGCGGCCGTTTGAGGAGGTGACCAACCTGGTGAGTCGCAGTGAAGGCACCATCAGCGACTTGATCCCGTACGCTTACTTCCTGGAGTGTGCCATGCGTAGAGTGGTGGATCAAGCTGTGGAGGAGCGTGAAAAGGAACAGTTATGGGAGGAACAGTTGTGGGAGCGATTTTCAACAGAACCAGATGTTTCCTCAACACCTGCAGCAGCACAGAGGGGGGAGGAGGAGGAAGAGTCATGTGGGGAAGAGGAGTCAGACTCCGATGATAAGGAAGGTGTTTCTTTGGAGGAGGAGGAGGTGGCGGTAGAAGAAAAACTGCAGCAGGTGTCACAGGGCGCTTGTGCTGCTCAACGTTCCCGTGGTATTGTTCGTGGCTGGGGGGAGGAGGAGGACTTACCTGACATCACTGAGGGAGAGCAAGAGGAGATGGATAGTACGTTTGGATCCAACTTTTTGCAGATGGCGTCTTTCATGCTGTCCAGCCTGTTGAGGACCCCCCGTATAAAAAAACTCAAGGGGAATAAGCTGTACTGGGTGGCCACGCTACTAGACCCTCAGTATAGGCACAAAGTGGTGGACATGTTACCAACTCACCTGAAGGCAGAAAGAATGCAGCACATGCAGAACAAGCTGGCAACTATGCTTTACAATGCGTTTAAGGGTGATGTCACAGCCCAACGCAATAAAGGTACCACTGCCAGTAATCCTTCTCCCATGTCCATGCAGGCAAGGACAGGACACTCCAGCGATCTCATGGTGATGCCGAACATGCGGACATTCTTTAGTCCAATGCCTCGACTTAGCGCTTCCGGATCCACCGTCCACCAATGCCTGGACTGGCAGGTAGCCGAATACCTGGCCTTAAAGGAGTCATCAGGCGAATTTACCAAAAAAAAAAGCTTTACTCAACTGGGGCTTTCTCCAGCCCCTAGCAGCCGACTGTTCCACGCTGTCACCTCCGCTCCCCGCCGCTGTCCCGATCTCCGTTCTCGGTCTGGAAGGCAACCCCGAGGTTGTCCGCACTGTGCATGTGCAAACTGCTGCTGTCAATCAAGCCCACGCTGACGGGGCTTACTGCGCAGGCGCAGCAGTTCTGTGTGGGACAGTCAGCTGCTAGGGGCTGGATTAAGCCCCAGGTGAGTAAAGCTTTTTTTTTGTTAAATTCGCCTGATGACTCCTTTAAGTGTGGATGTAGACACTGTGAACAGCGATGAACCCTTGGACTACTGGGTGCGCAGGCTTGACCTATGGCCAGAGCTGTCCCAATTTGCCATCCAACTTCTGTCTTGCCCTGCCTCAAGCGTCCTGTCAGAAAGGACCTTCAGTGCAGCTGGAGGCATTGTAACTGAGAAGAGAAGTCGCCTAAGTCACAAAAGTGTTCAGTACCTTACCTTTATCAAAATGAATGAGGCATGGATCCCAGAGGGCTACTGCCCGCCCGAAGACTAAGTCAGTCCCCACACACAGCATCTCTGCCTGCACGCTGTGTGACTGGCTGCCTGCCCCAAGACTAAGTCGCTCCCCACACAGCACCTCTGCCCGCAGGCCGCTTGACTGCCTTCTCCACCACCACCAACAGGGTCCAGGACTCCAGGCGGATTCCTGAATGTTTAAGGCCGCTGCTTCTACATACCTGCCTAATTTTTCTGGCTGCAGTGCAGCTGCAACAACAAAACAAAAGGCATGTACATGTGCCCATCCCCCTTCGTGATCATTACCTTGCCGCGGTGAAGGGGCTTGCGTATCACAATGAAGCAATGACCGCCGGCTGTATGAGTGTCTCAGGGGGTGGCACACCAAAGATAATCAGGTTGTTGCTTCATTGTGCACAGACCAAATTTGATCAGCTGGACAGTCACTGTTCTGTCATTCAGCTACCTCAGCCCGGCGACCATATGGGCTGGAAAGCCGCCATCACCTGCACTCTTGTCATGGTGCACACCATGGTGCACACCAGTCCAGCATGGCTGTAACTACACAAACAGCTGTTTGCAGTTACTGCATACCTTTCACTGCATATTTTGACTGCACATTGTATTATACCTGGCAGTCAGTGCATACCTTTCACTTGAATGGATGGCAGACTTGCCCTCCATAACAGATTCTCGTTACAGGTAGTACAGTCTATCAGTGTCATCTACAGCAGGGCCTCGAAAGTCCTCCTTTTGGTCACTATCTCGGGACGTGCATGCCATGCCTGCTGCCTTCCTTGGATGTGTGGTAGCCGTTCCTGCTCCTTTGCCCACAGCGTGCCTGCTGCCTTCCTTGGATGTATGGTGGTGGTAGCCATTTCTTAGGCTCCCACTCTGGACCGGAATCGAACCAGGATTCCCTGGCCATTACCAGTGGTCACTCACAATGGCAGACTTGCCCTCCATTAAAGATTCTCATTGCAGGTACTGAACAAGTATTTACAAAAAATAGATGTAAGCGTTAACAATGGTAGAGAAAAAAACCATAGAAAGTTGATATGGCAATCAGACATTACCTGACAATACAATACAATACAATAACATTTGTAAAGCGCTTTTCTCCCATAGGACTCAAAGCGCATAGTTGTGTCTCAGATTAACACAGGGTTGCAGGCTGGGTTGTGTTACAGAGGAGATAGTCAGATGTTCATGAATGCCAGACTAAAGAGGTAGGTTTTCAGTTTAAACTTAAATGCTTCCAGGGATGTCCTGATTGGGTGTGACAGGGAGTTCCAAAGTGTAGGGGCAGCATGACAAAAGGCTCTGTCTCCAAAGGTTTTGAGGTGGACTCTGGGGGTGACCATGGTGTTACGTCCTTTTGATCTAAGATTGTGGGGGGTGTGATGCAGTTGCAACAAGTCCTTCAGGTATCCAGGGCCCAGATTGTGCAAGGATTTGAATGTCAGTAAGCCAATGTTAAACAGAATTCTCAATTTTATCGGTAGCCAGTGGAGTGAGCTCAGGGTTGGTGTTATGTGGCAATGGCTGGGTTGGCTCGTTAACAGCCTTGCGGCGGCATTCTGTACTAATTGCAGGTGGCGTAAGTCTTTCTTATGCAGGCCTGTGTAGAGGGCGTTGCAGTAGTCTAACCTTGATGTGACGAAGGCATGGACTAGGGTTGGAAGATCCTCTGAAGGAATTAAGTGTTTAAACTTTGCAATATTCCTTAGATGAAAGAAGGAATGTTTCACAACAGCTGAGATTTTATTCCTGAAGCTTAATTTCCCATCAATCAGTACTCCCAGGCTGCACACACAGTCTGAGTTTTTCAGGTCTGAGCTCCCTATCCTTAGCGGTGTTGGTTGAGACTGGGGCTGCTTTGCTGTTGAGCCCTGGCCCTCGATAACAAGAACCTCAGTTTTGTCAGCATTAAGTTTTAGCCAATTAATATTTATCCACTCCTGAAGCTCAGCTAAGCATGAGTTTATTTGTGGAGTAGGGTCTGTGATACCAGGTTTGAATGACAAATATAGCTGGGTGTCATCAGCATAGCAATGATATGTCAGGCCATTTTTTTGTATGATTTCTCCAAGTGGCAGCATGTATATGGTGAAAAGTAAAGGGGATAATATTGCGCCCTGAGGTACACCGTATTTTAGTGGTACAGGGTTGGAGAGGAAGGGCCCTAAGGCTACCCTTTGTGTTCTGCCAGCCAGGAAGGAGTTGGACCACTGGAGAACAATGCCATCTATGCCACAGTACTCTTGTAGCCTGTTGAGCAAGATTTCATGATCGACTGTGTCAAAAGCCGCTGAGAGGTCGAGCAAAATCAGGATGGAACATTGACTCTTGTCTCTTGCAATGAGCAGATCATTGCAAATCTGGGTGAGGGCTGTTTCACAGCTGTGATATTTCCTGAAGCCAGATTGAAGAGGGTCAAGGATGTTGTTTCTGGAGAGCCTGGCTTCAAGTTGGAGGTAGACAGCCTTTTCAATAACTTTTCCCAGAAAGGGGAGGTTAGAGACAGGTCTGTAGCTGTTTAGAGCATCTGGGTCTAAGGATGGTTTCTTGAGTAGTGGCCTGACGATTGCTTCTTTCAGAGTAGATGGAAACCACCCTTCTTGTAAGGAACCGTTGACTATTTTGTGGAATGCCGGTGTAAATAGTTCAGGGCATTTCAACATGAACTTAGTGGGGCCAGGGTCCAGATCGCAGGTAGTCTGGCGAAGGTTTGAGAGGATATCCAAGATGTCTTTTTAAGTGATTACCTTAAAATCAGACCATGGTGGTAGGCTTTTTTCGCACCTGCTATAAGGCTCTGCATGGGTTTCTGGGGATGTGAATTGAATGGCAGATCGTATGGAGGAGACATTGTCTGAGAAGAAGTGGGCAAATTTCTCGCACAGTTCCTGTGAAGGTCTGATGCTGGATTTCCTGCAAGATGGATTGCAGAGACTGTCAACCGTGTGGAAGAGTTGGGCAGGTCTGTTGGCTGCATTTGCAATTTCCTGAGACAGGAATAAGGACTTCTTTTTGTTAATCGTCGTTTGATATTTTTCCAGGTGAGCAATTAGGGAAAGTTTGTCATCAGGGGACTGGTGTTTGCGCCACCTTCGTTCCAGTCTGCGTCCCTGTTTCCTTTATAGAGTTGTCAAACCAGCAAGCGTGATGTAATGGTGCGGAACGTTTAATCTTTAAGGGAGCTATGGCGTCAAAAGCAGCTGAGACATCGTGGTTATATTTAAGGACCATGGATTCAAGGCCTAAGTTGTGATTTGTCAGTCTGCCTAGATTGAGGCTGTTCTGAAGGTGTTGGAGTGTCAAACCTTTCAAGGAACGATATTTTATTAGTTCTTTCACTTGGTGTTTTGTAGCCGGTGCTGTAAAGGAGAAGTGGACAGTGTGGTGGTTTGACCAAACTACTGGATCAATTTCCACATTGGATATTAGGAGTTCTGAATGGAAAATGAGGTCCAAAGTGTGTCCTTTTTTGTGGGTAGGGATGTTGACGGCTTGAGAGAAGCCCAGTTCATTCATGGAGAGAAGTAGCTCAGATCCTAATTGGGAGGAGTGTGTATTGACCCATGCGTTAAAGTCTCCCAGAATTATCCACCTAGGGTGTTTCAGTGTTATGCAAGATACAAGTTCTGCTATTTCCTTGAGAAAAGCTGAGCCACCATCAGGGGTCGGTAGACAAGCAGTATGTTTATTTTTTTCTCAGCTGAGAGTTCAGCTGCCAGACATTCAAAAGAGTCACTGAGTGAGGAAGAGCAATCTCGCCATGGTGCGCACCAGTCCAGCACGGCCGTCACTATGCAAAAAGCTGTTTGCGGTGCGTTACATAGTGAGTTTGGTGTGTCAGTGTGAAGCAGTACTCTGATTACACTCCCTGATTGATGTATACACATGCAAGATGTTTTAAAGCACTTTAGGCCTGTAATTTAGCATTCAATGTGATTTCTGCCCCTAAAACGCTGCTTTGCATCTAATCCAGATTTTTCCCCGGGACTTTTGGCGTCTACCCCACTCATCCATGCCCCCTCCAGGTGTTAGACCCCTTGAAACATCTTTTCCATCACTTTTGTGGCCAGCATAAATGTTTCTAGTTTTCAAAGTTCGCCTCCCTATTGAAGTCTACTGTGGTTCGTGAAAGTTCGCGCAAATCGAACGTTTGGCAAAGGTTCAGGAACCCAGTTCGGGAACCGAAAATCGAAGGTTCGGGCCATCTCTTTTGTGCAATGTCATCTTCTTCAGGTTCTGATGATCAGCCGATGTTATTCCACTACATTTATAGTTTTGGGCAGTTTTGGGCAGGATGATGCAATTGGGTTACTTCAGTAACCTCAGAAAGGGAGGACATCAGCTACAAGCAAGATGATGAGCAGTGGCAGCTCCAGCTTCAATTTTTGAAGCCCATTTGGGATTTAAAATCGATATGTGTATGGCGAGCTTTAGATACTTTTTTGCCTAACTCAGGTGATAAAATTAATGCTAACTAGTTCAGCAGTGATAGGAACCCAACGTAAACAAATGTCACAAACAGAACCCAGAGGCTTTTAAGCAGAGCACATTGTCCAAATGATGGAGCTATTATTGAAGAGACGTTACCTTATGTACTGTACTTGGCTAGTTTACTGGCATGCTTTAATCCTTACTTGCTAGCAAGCTGTTCCTGTGTGGACAGATCACAGACAAGCCATTCCAGTCCCCAGCCTGTGTCTCAAAGCTCTACAAGCAAGGGAAGGGGAAGAGGAAGGCGGGAGAATAACATTGTGTGTGTAATTCCTTATCTTAGTAGCTAAGCATTGCTGGAAACTAGAGATTGTATTTTACAAACAGGAATCTTTGAGTCGGGATTTTTATCCTGAATTAAAACTTCCTGTCGGTAAAATACAAGCTCTAGTTATTTAGCTACTTTAAAAGAAAAACAGTAAGCTTTCAGCTTGTCAACTTTCTTTGGGCTCTATACCTATTGACTGACAATGTTAGGACACATAACCTAAGGAGGTAGAGAGATTGTTTTTGTCATCCAGATACATTAATTACAAGGGATATTGCAAGGATTGTGAGGTATTTACGCCAAATAGATAAGAACATTGGTTTACTTAACATCTACATACAGTGGTTTGCAAAAGTATTTGGCCCCCTTGAAGTTTTCCGCATTTTGTCACATTACTGCCACAAACATAATTCAATTTTATTGGAATTCCACGTGAAAGACCATTACAAAGTGGTGTACACGTGAGAAGTGGAACGAAAATCATACATGATTCCAAACATTTAAAAAAAAATAACTGCAAAGTGGGGTGTGCGTCATTATTCAGCCCCCTGAGTCAATACTTTGTAGAACCACCTTTTGCTGCAATTACAGCTGCCAGTCTTTTAGGGTATGTCTCTACCAGCTTTGCACATCTAGAGACTGAAATTCTTGCCCAGCAGTTGGGGACAAGCTCCTGGGTGTGGCAGATCCAGGGCTTGGCTGCGCTCACATATGGTGTTGCATGCTGGTTCTGGGGCCCCGGGCAGTGAGAGTTCCTGGGGCCCCAGGCTGGCTTGTGCACCATTATTGTTTTTAATTTTACTGTAGATTCCCATGCAGTTTAGTTAGGAGGGGGGCAGATGAGAGGGTATATCCTGCACGCTGGTGCCCCCTGCTGGCCATATAGCCATTGTCTATATGCAACTGAAACCCTCTCCAATTACTAGCTGAGTAGCTCAGCTTCTGTTTGAATTAATCACTGCAGACTAGGTGTCATGTGTATGTGCACTTCTTGATTGGCTTACAAGCAGCCTGCAGGCTTTATATAAGCAGCAGAGAACTGTCTGGGAAGTGAGTATCTCCTGTGTGTTTGGTAAGTCTTAGAGCAGTTGGGACAAGCTCCTGGGTGTGGCAGATCCAGGGCTTGGCTGCGCTCACATATGGTGTTGCATGCTGGTTCTGGGGCCCCGGGCAGTGAGAGTTCCTGGGACCCCAGGCTGGCTTGTGCACCATTATTGTTTTTAAAATTCTTGCCCATTCTTCTTTGCAAAACAGCTCCAGCTCAGTCAGATTAGATGGACAGCATTTGTGAACAGCAGTTTTCAGATCTTGCCACAGATTCTCGATGGGCTTTAGAACTGGACTTTGACTGGGCCATTCTAACACATGGATATGTTTTGTTTAAACCATTCCATTGTTGCCCTGGCTTTATGTTTAGGGTTGTTGTCCTGCTGGAAGGTGAACCTCCTCCCCAGTCTCATGTCTTTTGCAGACTCCAAAAGGTTTTCTTCCAAGATTGCCCTGTATTTGGCTCCATCCATCTTCCCATCAACTCTGACCACCTTCCGTGTCCCTGCTGAAGAGAAGCACCCCCAGAGCATGATGCTGCCACCACCATATTTGACAGTGGGGATGGTGTGTTCAAAGTGATGTGCAGTGTTAGTTTTCCGCTACACATAGCATTTTACATTTTGGCCAAAAAGTTCCATTTTGGTCTCATCTGACCAGAGCACCTTCTTCCACATGGTTGCTGTGTCCCCCACATGGCTTGTGGCAAACTGCAAATGGGACTTCTTATGCTTCTCTGTTAACAATGGCTTTCTTCTTGCCGCTCTTCCATAAAGACCAACTTTGTGCAGTGCACGACTAATAGTTGTCCCATGGACAGATTCCCCCACCTGAGCTGTAGATCTTTGCAGCTCGTCCAGAGTCACCATGGGCCTCTTCACTTCATTTCTGATCAGCACTCTCCTTGTTCTGCCTGTGAGTTTAGGTGGACGTCCTTGTCTTGGAAGGTGTACAGTTGTGACATGCTCCTTCCATTTCTGAATGATCGCTTGAACAGTGTTCCGTGGGATGTTCAAGGCTTTGGAAATCATTTTATAGCCTAAGCCTGCTTTAAATTTCTCAATAACTTTATCCCTGACCTGTTTGGACTTCATGGTGTTGTTGCTCCCAATATTCTCTTAGACAACCTCTGAGGCCATCACAGAGCAGCTGTATTTGTACTGACATTAGATTACACACAGGTGCACTCTATTTAGTCATTAGCACTCATTAGGCAATGTCTATGGGCAACTGACTGCACTCAGACCAAAGGGGGTTGAATAATTATGCACACCCCACTTTGCAGTTATTTATTTGTAAAAAATGTTTGGAATCATGTATGATTTTCGTTCCACTTCTCACGTGTACACCACTTTGTATTGGTCTTTCACGTGGAATTCCAATAAAATTGATTCATGTTTGTAGCAGCATTATAACAAAATGTGGAAAACTTCAAGGGGGCCGAATACTTTTGCAAACCACTGTAGACTAGAGAGTTTTTACAGACCATATCTTGTTCACTGTTATCTGCTGGAGCCTGGAAACAATTAATGGTATGTTACTGAATGGGGGGGAGGAGGCACTCAGGGGGCGAGGCACAGTGATTCCCAGAGGGGGCAGTGCCGCAATGTAGTGCTGCCCATGATGATGAGATTTCTGAAGCAACACAGAAGAACATTTCTAGCAGTTGTAAAGTGGTGGATTAAGATGCAGTCCCGATGAAGCCTCTAAAAACTTTTATCAACCTTAAGGATAAATAAAATTTGATTCATGCCTACACATAAGGCAAACAGGTGTGAAGATGACCCCTGTACTTATCAGCTGGAAGAGAAAGTGTTAGGATCCCCAGTTCTGCCTGTCATTGCAGTGATGGGCTGACTCTGCATTTGCTTCAGTCTGCACATTACTGCAATGGAATTGTATGCAAGTCTGTGAGGATTCTCAGTTCTGCCTGTCATTGCAGTGATGGGCTGACTGTCCATTGGTTTTTGTCTGCACATTTCTGCAATGGAATTGCATGTGTGTGTGCAAGGATTCCCAGTTCTGTTTCTCACTGCAGTTATGGGCTGGCTCTGCTTTTGGCTCAGTCCTGCTGCAGTGAGATTACATGGGAGTGTCTGAACACCTGCAAGGTGAGGGCCTTGTTAGCGGAGTACTTAAGATCCAGACTTCCCAGCAGCCTTTGCGGTCGCATTGTTTGTCCTCCCTGCTTGTGCAGCCTCAGTTCCTGCTCCTGTCTTTACGAGTCCTAGGATTTATATCTGTCTGGTTGCTCCAGTTCTGCCTGACCTCTTGGAAGTTCTTGTTCCTGTCTTGCCTGAGTCCTAGGATTATGATCTGTCTGGTTGCTCCAGTTCTGCCTGACCTCTTGGAGTTATAGCCCGTGTGTTTGCTCTTGGCCTGTATGCTGTATTCTGGATGAATATCTACATACCTGCTGGTGGACTTGAACTTACTAATATTGCCTGGGTAAATACTCCTGTCAAGTTGCTTCATGAACATAATGTTGCATGCTTGTTCCTGCACGGTCTGGAATCTACTTTGAATACTGTTGATGTACATACCTTCACTGTAAATAAAACATCACTTTGCGTCATATCCTGGGTGTCTGCGTCTTTGGGAGTTCATCTGCACGAAGCAAAGCCTCGCCAGACGGAATGCCTGCTGGTGAGCATGACAGAGAGTATATGATCTTACTCACTATTGTTGCAGAGATCGGATAGCACCATAAACCCTGTCCCTTTCTCCTAAAGTCCATACTGGTCTAAGGTGTGTGCCAAAAGCTCATGTGCCCAGGTTTTTTGCTGTTGTTGTTGTTGTTGTTGTTTTGTACTGCAAATATAAAAAAAAATCTAAGCCAAATAAATGATCTCATAAGAATCAAAGGGAATGAACTGACCACCATTTATCACCACTGGTGATCATAAGGCCTTTGCATATTGTATATGGGCTTAGTTTCTGGCATGTCGGGGCAAACTGGACTTCAAACACTAAACACTGGCTTAGTATTATAAAGCTATTCTGCCTCGTTTAGAGTGGTGCATTGTGGTGTGGTGTAATGGCCGCTTTGTATCGCAGTTTACCACACTGCAATGCACCACCTATGCAAAGTTCACAGTGCGAAGGGTGCATTGTGGTACAACAGGTTGCAGTATGGTAGCGCACTGCATGCAGTGCATTACCGCTTAACAAGCATTACCGCTTAATGTGCATGTTAACAGAAGGAGTCAAGTATACTTTTCATTGACTGTATGCTTCACTGTACCTGACACAATGTGTGGATAATGTACGTTGCCGCTGTCCCGGTCCATCGCGTTGCATTTCTGCTGTTAAAGGTCACTGTATACAAGGCTTTAAAGAGAACCTGTATTGAGTTAAAATATTTAAAATAAACACATGAGGTAACTTCAAATGAACATTACATAGTTACCTCGCCATCAATTCCTCTCAGAAGCTCACCATTTTCTTCTGACAATAACCCCTTCCAGTTCTGACAACATTTTGTCAGATCTGAAATATATCAGTTGCAGTCAGTAAAATATCAGTTGCTGTCAGTTATAGCTGAGAGGAAAACTGATGTACCAGGTAATGTCCATGTTTCCCTGTGGCTCAAGTGGGTGATGTTACAGTTTAACTGTGCGCTGACCAGAAAGCTGTTATGGGGTAATGGCCATTTTCAAAATGGAGAACGGAAAATTCCCTTGATCACAGTGGACAAACAGGACGTGGGACAGGAGAAAGACACTGAGGAGTAGACTACATGGAAGGTAAGTATGACTTGTGTATGCTTATTTTGACTTTTAATTTTCAGTTCAGGTTTTCTTTAAGCTCCCCCAGTAAATATCTCCCAAGATACAGGAATGGACAAGATGCAGTTTAATACTTTAAGATGAATGAATTTCACAGCATAATTAATCAAACTTTGATCCTCCATTAATTTCACTTAAGAGTCATATATTTAGCTTGAGTGGTGAATATTAGACTGCTATAGATTAGGTCATATTGACCTCAGCTGGGACAACCTGTCTTTCCATGTATTGTTACTTTTAAAGCAGCCAATAATATTGTTTGTTTATGTATCCAGGAATCATATTCTGTTTTTTGTTTTTTTTGTTTTTTCTACTTACCCTGTTACAGATTACATGAAGAGAACATAACTAGGAGAATTCCGAGACATACGCCCCATCTGAAAAACAGAATTCATGTAATATCCAAACACAACAAAATTCACTAATACCATCCAACATATATTATGAATACAGGGACAGGGAATGCAGTTAACAAGTGAATGAATTGAAATCTCTTTAATAAATGAGTAGGTAGAAGTTTCAGGTGTTATGATGGGAGTTCAAATTAAGATGATCTCACAGGGAATGATATTTCCATATGTACAGCTGCAAGGAACTTTTCTATATATGTTTGTGATTGTGTTTATTAGAGTTAGTCAAGGAGATGCAAATAATTCCTAGTTGCAAAAATGGACCAATAAGGTGAAGCCGAGGTGGGATTCAGTTGGTCAATTTTCAAGCTTCATAAATATGCATAAAAATGTACATAATTCTGCATCAATTATTTGCATCTCATTGACCATCCCTATTTATTAGTAGATCTATATTTTCTTTTATTCTATACATGATGGTCATTGCAGAGCAGACTTTTTTAATTCTTCATCCTAAAATATTATTTTCTAAAAATCAGCAATTTTTATGCAGTTGTGTCTATGAAAGCTTGCAAGTGCCACGTGTTTTTACTTATTATGTTCTCCAGATCCAGAATATACTACAGTTGTATATTTTATATGATATAACATAACTTGCCAGAGAGCCTATGTTACTGGATATTTTGTGACGTATTCAGCAGGTATTCCAGGCGTGAGGAAGGACATGAATCTCATGGAATACATCCGCCAGCCAGGAGATTATGGCAAAGGGAACAGAGACAACCAGGAGGATTTGCCACATTTCTACACCTGCAAAATAATCATATGAGTACATCACACAAGATCAAAATCACAATAACAGCAGGAATTTCTTACAAAAGTAAAGATGTAACCACCAACTTTTTTTTCTGCAGACCATAAGAATGGAGGTCCCAGGCCTGAGAAAGGTTTAATTTCTCTTTGCAATGAAAGTCATTTTTGAGGATTCGAGTTTAAGAATTATACTCCCTTCTTCAGATTCATTTTTAGTTAGCCAATAAATGGTATCATCCTGATTTAAAACTTCTTGCTTTTACTGATGGCTAACACGGTACAATACCCTACAGGGGAAAAAAATCAGCCTCAGAGATCTACTTCAGGCATTAACTAACTAGGTACCCTATAAAATTAATATTTCTAAATGTTGCCACATGGTGGCATACTGGTTAGCACTCTTACCTTGTAGCGCTGGGTCCCGGTTCAAATACAAGCCAGGGCACTGGTCAGGAGTTTTTGTGTTCTCAGTGTGTCTGCATGGGTTTCCTCTAGGCACTCTGATTTCCTCCCACATGACAAAAACATACAGATAAGTTATTTGGCTTCCCCATAAATTGGTCCTAAAGTATGATACCACATGATACATAGACATATCACTATGGTAGAGATTAGATTGTGAGCCCCACTGAGGGATAGTTAGGTGCCAAGACAATATACTGTGTACAGTGCTGCAGAAAATTTTGGTGCTATATAAATACTAAATAATAATAATAGATGTACTTTTTGTAAATGGTGCCTTTTGTCATTTTCTGTATGATCTAAGATTCACATAAGGCACAAGGGCCTCGATTCATAGACGTCGATGCGGTATTTGTTCTGAGGGCGGAAAAATACCGCATTCGGTATTGTAGATCATCTGCTATCATGTTTTTCATCTTCCAAGGAGATTTTCCAAGCAGATGCTGTGATTTATACTTTTTAAATGGCTTCTATAAAGAGGTGGTATATATAAGGCATCAAGTAAAGTTTTAATTCTATAATGTTATACATTGGAAGTAGAAAAAAGTGGGGAAGCATTAAGATCTGAGTAAGATCTGAGTATCTCTGAGAAAGGCCAAATTGTAATGGTTAGATAATTAGTGAGAATATCTCTAAAATAGAAAGTCTTGTGGAGTCTTCACAGTATGCAGTAGTTAGTACCTACGAAACGTGTCTCAACTTTAGGAACAGCAATCAGTGAACCAGTTATGAGTGCTAAAGGCTTTTTGATGTACATGGAGAGTAGAGATGGTCAATGAGATATACATTGTTACAAGATAATGCAGTATTATGCAAAGTTTGTAGGCAAGTTCATGCAGATTGAAAATGTACCAAACCAGTCCTGCCGAGTTGGAACTTAATTGGTCCATTTTCAAGCAGCATTCACATACAGTATTTGCAAAATCGTGCATTAATCCAGAGCGAATTGCATGTCCCTCCCTGATCATCCCTAGTGGAGACTGGAGGCTAGCTCTTCTGATATGGTCCCACAGAGGAGCTACTGTAGACATTGCTGAAAAACATAATGTTAGCCATTAGAGAAATATTTTATATTATAGATTATACAGTGTATCACAGTGTTGCTGCCTGATGCTGTTAGATGCAGGAAAAACAGAAATGCCTACAGTGAGCAATGGAAGAAGATGTCCTGGTCTGATGAATCATATCCTTCATCTGCTCTTAGTCTGATCTTAAGGTATCTGCTACTAATATCTTTATGCCAGATACCACAGAAATCCTAGCCTGTAGCCTCAATGGGTCAGGACAAATTATCTTAATTATCTTCTATTCAAGAGGTAAAGTGGATATTTCCATAAATGTAATTCAAGGTTGTAAACAGTTTGAGAACATTTTCTTAAAGAGAACCCGAGGTGTGTTTAAAGAATGTTATCTGCATACTGAGGCTGGATCTGCCTATACAGCCCAGCCTCTGTTGCTATCCCAAACCCCACTAAGGTCCCCCTGCACTCTGCAATCCCTCATAAATCACAGCCATGCTGTGAGGCTGTGTTTACATCTGTAGTGTCAGTCTCAGCTGCTCCCCCGCCTCCTGCATAGCTCCAGTCCCTGCCCACGTCCCTTCCCTCCAATCAGCAGGGAGGGAAGGGATGCAGGCGGGGACTGGAGTTCTGCAGGAGGCGGGAAGAGCAGCAGACTGACACTATAGAGATAAACACAGCCAGCTCTGACAAGCTGTTTGTCAGTAGCTTGGCTGTGATTTATGAGGGATTGCAGAGTGCAGGGGGACCTTAGGGGGGTTTGGGATAGCAACAGAGGCTGGGCTGTATAGGCAGATCCAGCCTCTGTATGCAGATAATATTCTTCAAACCCACCTCGGGTTCTCTTTAAAGGACTTTTCTTAAAGGACCATTTTCATCTATTTTTTCTCACCTGGGACTTCTTCCAACCTCTAGAAGCTGTTTCAGTCCCTCACTGCAGCTGCGGTCTTCCTTGGTATCCCACTGGCCGCCTGTAAAGATCGCTGGTGGACTGGTGCCTCCGTGTCTGCATGGGTGCTCGTGTCCACGTCATCTGGCGCGTACTGTGCCTGCACAGTAGTACCATGCAGGTGCAGTACCTGCCCAGTGACATTGATGAGCACCCGTGCTGGTGCAGAAGTGCCGACACACCGGGGGCAATCTTTAAGGAAGGTCAGCGGGACATCAAAGAGGACCGGAGCTGCAGTGAGGGACTGAAATGGTGTATAGAAGCTGGAAGAAGCCCCAGGTAAGTAAAAGTAGATTAAAATGTCCGCCTCGGGAGTCCTTTAAGAGCCAGTTTTAGTAGTATACCTTTCTTTCAATTTTTTTACTGGTGTTTTTAAGTTAGCTACAAGTAGATGCAATTGTTTATGCACAGGTGTACTGAGTGACAAAACTCTGCCCACTTTTTAAACTGCCCTATTACGAAAAATACTGTGAACTACTCTTACCTTGTTATTCACTTTCAACACTGAGTTATGTTCAATGGCTAATCTTCATAGTATCCTTGTCTAATACTCAGCAAATGCCTGTAAAAGAATTTAAATACATTGTAGTTGTTTATTATTGGTAAAAAAGGAAGAAAGAAAGAAATTAACACACACATAAGCCAACAACAATAAACACAGCAAACCAAGATCTGAAATGTAAATGAATGAATACTAAAACACAACTCCTCAAGTTTTCATCAAAATCACTGATGTGAACCACAACAAATAAAGCACATAGGAAATAGGACAATGAGACTGTGCATACAGATTACTCCTAATGTGTTGCCAGTGGCGCTATTAGCTTTAAAGTAGCTAACGCAAACTGGGATCATTTTTTAAAGTTGTAAGAATGTATTTGACAGTAAATAATTTATTAAGTTAAGCAATATTTAACCCTACCACTTCTTTCAGAAGAAAAAGCATAAACAAAGCTCAGCATTTCTATACAATGTGGAGTTTACTGCTCATTTGTGAAGAACAACCTAAACCCTTATATCTAAGTGTTACCCTGTTAACAGCCCATAAACCTCATGAAGCCATGATATTTGGTGACCTTAGTCATTAAGTTACCAATGATCTTTCATTTTCAATAGAAGAAAGCTGACCACACTCTGTACAATCTGATTCCACAATATGCAGGCTATCTTACCAATATCTATCTAGTACAATATTCATGCAGATAATATTTTATCTGTTGTTTCATCCTAATACTACACCACACATCACAATTTTTGTGATTTCTGGCAAAAAAAAATGTACAGTATATGTGATGATGAGAAGAAATGTAACTTAATTTTCAAAGATCTGTGTTCATTTATACATTCACTGTGCCGTCCCCCTTGACTTAGAATTATATGGGCCCTTGTCCAATTCCCTTCCTCTACTAAGTTTTCTCCTAGGAGATCATTTTTTTATATTATGTTTAAAATAAGTAGTAGTTTCTTGCTTGCTTGTGGCCTATGTGAAAATATTTCCTAGGAAAAAACGTAGGAGAAAAAAAGTGAACAGGACCAGACCCATTGGCCCATATACAGTGGGATGTGAAGGTTTAGACAACCTTGTTAATTGT
This sequence comes from Hyperolius riggenbachi, assembly GCF_040937935.1. Taxonomy (NCBI): domain Eukaryota; kingdom Metazoa; phylum Chordata; class Amphibia; order Anura; family Hyperoliidae; genus Hyperolius; species Hyperolius riggenbachi. Next base: position 564,875,775 of record NC_090646.1, read on the forward strand.
CATGATTTTCCTGTATAAATCGTTGGTTGTTATGATAAAAAAAAGTCATTTAAATATATTATATAGGAGACGCACACAGTAATATTTGAGAAGTGAAAGTTTATTGGATTTACAGAAAGTGCATAATATGTGTTTAAATAAAATTAGACAGGTGCATACATGTGGGCACTGTTGTCATTTTATTGATTGCAAAACCTTTAGAACTAATTATTGGAACTCTAATTGGCTTAGTAAGCTCAGTGACCCCTGACCTACATACACAGGTGAATCCAATTATGAGAAAGAGTATTTAAGGGGGTCAGTTGTAAGTTTCCCTCCTCTTTTCATTTTCTCTAAAGAGTAGCAACATGGGAGTCTCAAAACAATTCTCTAATGACCTGAAGACAAAGATTGTTCACCATCATGGTTTAGAGGAAGGATACAGAAAGTGGTCTCAGAGATTTCAGCTGTCTGTTTCCACAGTTAGGAACATATTGAGGAAATGGGAGACCACAGGCTCAGTTCAAGTTAAGGCTCAAAGTGGCTGACGAAGAAAAATCTTGGATAGACAGAAATGACGAATGGTGAGAACAGTCAGAATCAACCCACAGACCAGCACCAAAGACCTACAACTCCTCTTGCTAAAGATGGAGTCACTCTGCATCGTTCAACTATTCGGCGCACTTTACACAAGGAGATGCTGTATGCGAGAGTGATGCAGAGGAAGCCTTTTTCTCTGCCCACAGCCCAAACAGAGCCGCTTGAGGTATGCTAAAGCACATTTGTACAAGCCAGCTTCATTTTGGAATAAGGGGCTGTGGACTGATGAAACTAATGTTGAGTTATTTGGGCATAACAAGGGGCGTTATACATGGAGGAAAAACAACACAGTATTCCAAGAAAAACACCTTCAACCTACAGTAAAATATGGTGGGGGTTCCATCATGCTGTGGGGCTGTGTGGCCAGTGCAGGGACTGGGAATCTTGTCAAAGTTGAGGGACGCATGGATTCCACTCCGTATCAGCACATTCGGGAGACCAAAATCCAGGAATCAGTGACAAAGCTGAAGCTGCGCCGGGGCTGGATCTTTCAACAAAACAATGACCCTAAACACTGCTCAAAATCCACTAAGGCATTCATGCAGAGGAACAAGTACAACGTTCTGGAATGGCCATCTCAGTCCCCAGATCTGAATATAATTGAAAAACTGTGGTGTGAGTTACAGAGAGCTGTCCATGCTCAGAAGCCATCAAACCTGAATGAACTAGAGATGTTTTGTAAAGAGGAATACTTTCAACCAGAATCCAGACTCTCATTGGAACCTACAGGAAGCGTTTAGAGGCTGTAATTTCTGCAAAAGGAGGATCTACTAAATATTGATTTCATTTCTTTTCTGTGGTGCCCAAATTTATGCACCTGCCTAATTTTGTTTAAACAATTATTGCACACTTTCTGCAAATCCAATAAACTTAATTTCACTACTCAAATATCACTGTGTGTGTCTCCTATATGATATATTTAACTGACATTTTTTATCGTAACAACCAATGATTTATACAGGAAAATTATGATGATTAACAACATTGCCCAAAGTTTCTCATCCCAATAACTTTTTCTGCTGAGTTTTCTCCTATTTAGAATAACTTTTCAGCACTGTGCAATTGAAAAAGTACCAAAAAGTAGGTGAAAAAATAATTTTAAATATTTTCTTGCTTGCTTTTGATTTGAACGGCATTTTATTGACATGTTTGACAATATTATTTAGGAGAAAACTCAGGAGAAAAATGTTAATTGCATATGGGCCCAGGTTCCCTACCAGCATACAATAGGCCGATCCAATTCACTTTTTCTCCTAGGTTATACTTTCACATTTTATCAATAAAATGCATTTTAACCACCAGCAAGCAGTAAAATACTTTTTTGTTACTTATTTTGTTGAAAAATGCTAAAAAGTTATTTTAAACAGTAGATGAACAATTATCTCCAATGAGAAAACTCAGGAGAAAAAGTGAATTGGATTAGGCCTAATGTGTTCCACTTCCATTTACACTCCAGTACTGTGACAGTACGGGCCTCATTTATTAACTGCTTGAGGACCACAGGCTTACACTTTTTTTTATAAAAAGGCCTTTTTAAAAAAAAAAAAGTACAAATACTGGGGCTTCTTCCAGCCCCATAAGCTCAGATCACTCCCACGCTGCCATCCTCAGTCTTCTGCTGCGCCGGTACCATGTCCCGCCACTTAAGCCAATCGGGCCAGCTCTTTGCGTATCTCTGAGGATGGCGTGGGAGCGATCTGAGCTTATGGGGCTGGAGGAAGCCCCCAGGATAGGTATGTATAAATATTTTATATTTTTCAGCTCTGGTACACTTTAACTTTCAGCAATATCACTGTGCTGATATCAAATGAGGATTACAATGTTTAATCACCTGCAGAGGATCATTTATTATTTTTATATATAGAACAGGTTTTATGACTATCCTCACTGGGAAAGAGCTCTGGAGATGTAGTAGTAAATTAGGTCCTCTGGTTGTACATCTCAGCTCTCTATCATTGGCTGGGAAACCACAAGCTGTATACAATCATCAATGGAAGAAACCAAAATACTAGTGAGTATTCTCAGAGGCTTTCTGTTTTGCAGGTGGGCAGAAGGGAAGCAGGGAATTTGGGCGCTCGTCAAGAAGACTAATGGACGATTTGGGCGCCCCATAGGCGCTAATGCAAATATCTTTAATATGACGCCCAAAGCAGAAATGGGGGTGCCCAATAAATATCATTTTCACCATTAGACCATTAAAGCTTTTGAAATATGTTATTTTGAAACTTGCAACATTATAGTTTTGTAATATTATTTTGTTTCTATGTACAAATTTTACGTTATCAAATATTTTATCGTGTGGGGGAGGGTCTTAAGTTTAGGCACCACCAGGGAGATCTTAGAGTTAGGCATCACCAGGGAAGGTTTAAGGGTTAGGCACCACCAGGGGGGTCTTAGGGTTAGGCACCGACAGGGAAGGTTTAATGGTTAGGCACCACCAGAGGGGGTCTTAAGGTTAGGCACCACTGGGGGGCATCTTACGGTTTGGCACCATCAGAGAAGGTTTAAGGGTTAGGCACCACCAGGGGGTCTTAGGGTTAGGCACCACTAGGAAAGGTTTTAGGGTTAGGCACTACCAGGGGGGTCTTAGGGGTAGTCACCACCAGGTGGGTTCTTACGGTTTGGCACCACCAGGGGAGGTTTTAGGGTTAGGAACCACCAGGGGGGGTCTTAGGGTTAGGCATCAATAGTGAAGGTTTCTGTTTGAGAGTAGGGTTAGGTTAAGCTGTAGTAAAATATCAGTAACATTTTCTATCTTTTTGTTTTCATTTGCTGTCTGTTTTTAATATTTTTCCGGCTTCATCGATCACCCAGTTGAACACTATCTTTATCGTTTATTAAGATTTCTGCTTCACCCTGCGCCCATTTTTCTTTGCACCTCTATTTCATGCACACGGCAGAAAAATACAGAATGAGAATTGTGTTTATATGTACAGTTACAATTCTTCACAATGCAACTGGAGCATTACTTTGACTGTAATCTTTTGCATGGTTTCCTGAGTAATGTGAAACAGTTTACAGATTACAGAAGTTCAGAGTTCTATTTACTACATTTTTCCGAATAGGCCTCTTTCACAGTGGGACGTTGTGTTCGCGCAACGTGCCCCTAACGCAGCGCATGTAGGTTATGAAATTGGAATTAGTTTGCACTGCGTTATATGTCTCTTGCTGCGCCATTTTCGTTGCATACTGATGGAACGAAAATGGTGCATGCGTTACAGTTAAAAAAAAAAAAATTACTGAGCATGTGCAACACACATAATGCAGCAAATGTATAGCTAAACGCACAGCATGCAGCACCTTCTAAATATTGCTACATGTTACACACAACGCAAGGTGTGCACTGTGAATGTCGCACAGACTTTGTATTGCTGTGCGTTAGTTTGCGGTATAATTTTTTATAACGTGCGACTTTAATGTCCCACTGTGAAAGAGGCCTTAAAGCATTTAAAGACGATGGTGCTATATAAATCAATAATATTAGTAATATGAGAACTGTATGCAAAAAAAAAAAAACGAAACAAAATAGTGTAGTATTTTATGTGCAGAAAATAATGAATGATAATGATTTAATTTTATCATTATAATGTGATAATTAATAAGTTTATACTCCCAAAATGTGGGCCACTGTTAATAGCCACAATAATACGCAGTTTAGGAGAATAAATCTGACCCCCCACTTGAGTGGATTTTTGGGAAGGAAAATCTTCCACCAAGGGTGGACTTGTAGATATTTGAAAACAGAGCCATCAGAATACCGTAAAATAATTATTATTATTAATAATAATAATAATAATAATAATAATAATAAATCTTTAACATGTAAAAAATAAATAAATGGTTAAAAACAGTTAAAATATGGGAGGTAGTGGAGGATCACCACTACCTCCTGTTTTAAAACTGTTTTTAACCATTTTATTATATTTTGGCACCTCTGTTTTAAAATAGGAAAACTGGACTGTCAAAACCTCCCAGAATCCCACAATCAAGTTATTACATTGAATAGTACTTGAGATTTAATCAAGTGCGGCTTAAAATAAAGTCTGTAAAAGTGTGAACATTTTTGCACTCCGGATCTAAATCCCCCAGTGCTAGTTCAAAGTGCTCAGTTGTGTTTTGCAGCTCAATATCAATAGAGTGCTTGAGGCCCCATGTAAAACTCGCTCTGGGGCCCCAGGCTCCTTAGATATGCCACTAACTCGCTGCACGCAGGCTTTGTAATAAAGTCTATGTCCAGTCTCCATTGCAGTTCACACAGTCATTATAAGTGTTATGCAACACACCACTGTGAACCCAGCCTAAAGGTGGCCACACACGATACAACAAAATGATCCGATTTTACATTAATTCGATAAAAAACATCGGATCCCATCAAAAGATCGGATCATTTGCTAAAAAGATGTTTTAATCCCATCAATATTCAATCCAGCTATTAACCAATTAATGACAAGCTATCGTATTAAAACGTCATGTTTTACCCTGTTAATGGCAACATGACGTTTTATTACGTCGCGCGTTCCCACCGCCGCTCCACACGTGTGCGCGCCGCTACCGCCGCAGTTTCCTTTGGGATCCTGTGTTGAGTGATTGGGGAAGAGGACCGAGCGGTCTACCCAATCGCACTGCCTGGAGTGAATGGACGTGACCGCAAACAGCAGCCGCGTCCATTCATAAAACAGGAAGCCGACACAGTGTAATGAAATGTAAAAAAAAAAAAGTAATCACTTCCTAAGACGGGAGAGAGTTCACTTGCGCCATCTTGTGGCCAAAAAGTATATTACACATACAGGGACATACATACATACACAATAATAAAAAAATAAAAACTTACACTTCCAAAGCTGAAAAAAAATATATTTTATGAGTCCATAATTACATAGGGCTTGTATTTATGGACTGGACAACAGAAAAAAACCCACAAAAATACCACCTATATTTCAAAATAATAAATTGTCGCCATACACTGTGATAGGGACATAATTTAAATGGTTTAATAATCGGGACAACTGGGGAAATAAAATGTGTTGGCTTTATCCACAGGAGAACATTTAATTTTAAAACTATAATGGCTGAAAACTGGCAAATAATGAATTTTTCCATTATTTTTGTATTTTGCCCATTAAAACACATTTAGAATAAAAACCTTCTTAGCAAAATATACTACCCACAGAAAGCCTAATTGGTGGCGAAAAAAAAACGAGGTATAGATCTTTTCTTGTGATAAGTAGTAATAAAGTTATTAGGGAATAAAAGGGAGGAGCACTGACTGGTGAAAATTGCTCTGGTCCGTCAGGGTGAAAACCTTTGGGTGTGAACTGGTTAATTTTGCTATTCTTCCAAGTTTCCATACTTCTGTTTTCTATATATCTGTCTAAAATTCATATACTCTGAGCATTAGACAGCTACACTATTTACAGGTTGGCTGTTTTGCATCTAAACTCAACATAACTTAAAGGAAAACTGAAGTAAGAAGAATATGGAAGCTGCAATATCTATTTCTTTTTAAACAATATCATTTGCCTGGCAGCCCTGCTGATCTATGTGGCTGCAGTAGTGTCTGAATCACACCAGAAACAAACATGCAGCTAATCTTGGCAGATTTGACAATAATGTCAGAGAAACACCTGATATGCTGCATGCTTGTTCAGGGTGTATGGCTAAAAGTATTAGAGGCAGAGGCTCAGCAGGATAGCCAGGCAACTGGTATTGCTTATAAGGAAATAAATATGGCAGACTCCATGTCCCTCTCGCTTCAGTGCCCTTTATATTTTTTTATAGTTTATGTCTGTCAAATTTGCCATTGATGTTTAGTGCCATGTTCACTGCTTTTCTTGTACTTTATACCTGAGCAAACTTAAGAAGTCCCATTATTTTCTAAATAATTCTTCAGATTCTTTTTAGTTGCCATGGAAAAGAATGACACGCTGTTCTTTAAATGATTCTGAGGATGACTGCTGACATCTGTGGATGAATCCCTTTTGAACAAATACCAACTTGAAGACTTGTTATCAGACACAATGAAAACTGTGAGGGCTTTAAAGGGCAGAAGAGAGCAAGGAGCATGATGGTCAAAAGATAATATTTACACACATTTTTTTCTTGCCATGCCATACAATGGAGCTTTGCAAACCTGTCCTTATGCCTACTAACAGTGCCTGTTATGAAGACAAACTCATTTATGCACAGCAGGGGTCATTCATGTTTCATCCCAGTGATTTAGCTTCTTATCTGGATATCAACAAAACTAGATGACCATACGCATAATTCAATCCAATGGCTGTGCTGGTAGTGATTGCCTAAAGGGTCGTTTAATGGCACCTATACAGTTCAATCGGAGTGTTTTTTGATTAATTAAAAGATTGAACAGACAGCTATCTGCATAGCCTCCTGAACCCCCACAAGTCAGCAGATCGCACTGAGAAAATACAATACATTGCCAAAATAACTTAAAACAAAGAGTAAGGGAAGTTTAACAGATACATACTTACCTAAGTAGTGGGAAGCCTCTCTAGATGATCTAGAAGCATCCCTGATCCTCTTCGAGCCTTGCACCCACTACTGCTGTCCAGACCAGACATTTTTCTTTTTGTGTCCTCCTGCATACTGGGCATGCATGAGTATGGTCCTCACATGTCTAGGGGAATTAATCCACTCGTGCATGGAGGAAAAAGGTATGCACAAGCCGCTTCATCCTACTGAGCATGCCCAGACCGTTCTCACACTTGCCCAGTATGGAGAAGCTTATACTTGGATGGGAGCATGGCCATGATAAGCATATTCCACACACTATTTTCTAATATACTTAGAGAAACCCAGTGATGGATCGTTGAGCTCGAGGGGGATCAGGGAAACTTCTGGACCATCCAGATGCTTCCAACTAGTGAGGAAAGTACCTAATTTTAATTTCAATATTTGCTTCAGGTACACTTTAAATTCTGTCCAAAGAGCTGTGCAACTAACATAGCATAACAATAGCCAGAATACAGCATCTTAAGGTCCGTACACACGCCGGACTGCAGGCAACGACGGGTCCGTCGTCACCTCCCACCATCGTTGCCTGCAGTCCGGCGTGTGTACGGACCTTTATTCTAGATAGATAGATAAAGATCACTAGACTGCTGATAGGACAGATAGCTAATGATCCATCAAAGTTTTGGGACTCCCATGTAATTAAGCTGAGAGGCGCAACATTTCCTTACTGTAGGTGGACCTTGAAAACAAAAAGTATAGGGACATTTAAAGCGGTTATAAAATTATTATTGTGATGGTAACTATAATTGACTTGTTTCTGGAGGTTATTTCAGAACTTACTCTCCTTTTTAAATAGTTTTATTATTATATTATACCTGGCACATCCTAATTACTATATCCCATGTGAGGAAAATATACTCCCAGCTATGCTATGCTGTTTCTCAATATTATTATAGCATTTAAAGATCACTTCATCAGCCAAGTACCCTGTGCTGTGGGTAACATCATCTCAAGTACCCCTTAGTGCATATGTATGTGCCGATAATACTTCAAAATTGTGTATAAATGCTTCTAAACATTTCTTGATGGTTTTAATTTACTATAAATATTTATTCAGGTTTGCTTATATATGATTTATCATCCTTTTAATCTCAAAATTTCTTATAATGGATTAACTATGCCAAGTTCAAGTACCCTCTTAGCCCTACTCAAGTACCCCCTAAGTATCCCCTGGGGTGCTTGTACCATGTGTGGAGAGCTTAGGCTGTAGCGTCATACAACAGCATGCTATGCTGTGTACCTTAACTGGTTCTCAGTGCAACCCTGATCTTCTTTCATAAGCTTGTATCAAGACAAAATTACTATTAGTTGTACGTAGAAATGAAGGTATTTATTCTACACTTAGGGCCCTTTTCCACCGGTATTCATTTTACCAATCACAAGGGCATTGCAATTAATATGTTAATCACAGTGCCCCTTTTTCCACAATTGTAAGTACTGTATGCTGCATTTTTTGTTGCCCTTGTAATTGGCTATTAGCATTTCTTAAAACCTGCTGAAAAGCAAGGGGAAAAAATACAATCCCAATGCAGCACATTTGCAATAGCGATCACAATTTTCAGTGTAACAGGGCCCTTACCCCATGGTCATATCAATGTTTGGGGGTTTTTTCGTGCTAATTCAACTTCAGAGTGGTAAATAAACGTGAGTACAGCTTTGTGAAAGTATCAAATCTGTTAGAAAAGGGTTTTTGTTTGTTTGTTTTGTTTTAAAGTAAACTGAATTGGGGAAAAAAAACTTTTATGAAGCCCATGTGAGCTAGATTACCTCCTCCGGAGTGTCCAGATGCTGCTCACTGTCCTTAGGGACATTACCTGTCCCCGGCCCTCTAAGTATTTATCTGTATCCTTCTGTCAAGTTTTCCAGAAGTTCCCCCAAGTGGTGATGCACAATTAAGAAATGCACAGGTGTGAGTTGGGGAGCTGTGGAGATAAGAGGACTGGGCAGTGGGCAAAGGAAATGTGAGGGACAATCAGCAGCATCTGGAGACTCAGGAGGAGGTCATCTAGCTCACTATGGGCTTCATTCAGTTTTTTTCCCTGATTCAAGGGAACGTTAAACCTCCAGGCAATATAGCTAACAAATAATTGAAGTTCATAATGGACTGAAAAATGAGTTTGATTGTGCAGACTGCAGCCTTATTTACATTATCAGAATCTTACGGTAAGTAGCCTCCAGTTGTTGTACAGGGTGGTCTACGTAATATCATCATCTGGCGGATATCAGCTCTGCCACATCTGTTAAAAGTGTAATGATTACTAATAATCCAAGTTTACATCAATCAAAACAGAACATTAGAAATATTAAAGCATTAGACTAGATTTCAGGGATAACTGCACCCTATGCTATACAATAAAAATGGAAGGAGGTGTCTAATATGAACATCATGCTCCCCAAAGAGAAGCCTTTACTCCTCTTTGGACATGATGTTGTCAATGGACAGGGGCTTAACTAGAGGGGATCAGAGCTGTGGGAGGACCCAGTGACTAACCTTCCTCTCCTCTGATACAGGGGACTATACTTCAGATCAGATGTTTTGTGGCTACATTTGTTACCGGTGTGAAGATCATGGTGGTCATACTTGTTTCATGATCCTTGTGAGATGGGCCCCAAGGCCTTGAAGGGCACCAAGGGGAGGCAAGGGAAGGGATGTGAACACTGGGGGGAGGCATTAAAGTTTTGCTGGAGGGCCCCATGAATTGTAGTTAGGCCACTGACAATGGGTACAGTCCTCTCACACTTCTGCTTTGTAGCTTCCTGCTGGATGAATTAGAAAGTCTCTTCTTGGAGATTAAGGTCAGGAAACTGAGAGGATTAGCCAGAGGCAGTAGAGTGTAAGAGCAGCAAGGGTGCATATATTGGCAGTTAAACTAATGGTGTCCATACACGGTACAATAAAAGCGTTCAAATTTCCTGTTTATTCGACCTAAATGATCAAATCGAATGAAAGTTTCAAAGAATCCTTTTTTCGATCAAGAAAAAATAATCTATATTCCCGTTTTTTTTCAATAAAAATCCGATCAGACATGTTGGAAAAATCTTTATATGCGATCAAACAGAATAATCAAACTAAATTATCTAATGAAAAAAATTGTACCATGTATGGGCACCATTAGGAATATGTAACATGATTTACACTATCAGTAAAATAAGGGCCTGTTTCCACTACACACAGATTCTGCATGCAGAAAACTGACTCCAATGAAAGTCTATGGGCCTGTTCCCACTGAACGCAATTTTTCTGATGCAGATTTCCCATAGACATTCATTGGAGTCAGTTTTCTGCATGCAGAATCTGTGTGTAGTGGAAACAGGCCCTAAGAGAAAGTAACAGCCCTTTTCAATTAACCTCTTAAGGACCACGGGCTTAAACCCCCCTAAAGACCAGGACATTTTTCACAAAAAGGGCCACTGCAGCTTTAAGGCCTCGCTGCAGGGCCGTACAACTCAGGACACAAGGGATCCCCCCTTTTCTCCCTCTGTTGGTGGGGCCTGATCGCTCCCCCAGTGTTTGTTTGTTTTTCAGAAATATTTATTGGTTTTATTTTGCAATATTTTTACGTATTTTTTTTATTTATTTTGTAATCCCCCCTCCCTCCCTCCCACAGCCAGCCAATCAGCATGATCAGCTGTCATAGGCTTCAGCCTATGACAGCCGATCACTTTTGAGCCACCCAGGGGGACAGCCGTGTCACACAGCTGTCCCCTGTACATCGCTGCCATAGAACGCAGTGCTGTACCATGTTAAAAGACGGCAGTTTTGCCATCTAACAATCCCCCAGTGGCGATCTGTCATCCAAGCGGGGAGGCCCGCGCGATCTCCTGCAAACCACTGCCCAAGGACTTGACACTGATCGGCGTTAGGTGGTCCTGGGGTTGCCACCGCCGTCACGCCCATCGGCGTGACAGTCGGCAAGTGGTTAAAGAACTGTTTTATTTTTTTTTACTAGAGGTACATTGTACCTTCTGATTAATTCTCCACATAATCAACTCCTTTATTTAAAGTGTACTAAGACGCCCCCCAAAAAAATTATATATACCTGGGGCTTCCTCCAGCCCCCTTCAGGCTGATTGGTCCCTCACCATCCTCCTCTTCCATCTGGATCCTTCGTTAGGTGGCCCGGTGACTTTGCAAGTCAACGCAGGTCCAGTACTGCTGTGCTCTACCCCACCATGCTCCTGCGGCCGGGAGCGTTCTTTGCCTGTGCAGTAGTACTGAGCAGACGCAGAACTTTCCTGGTGACAGCAGAGCCATGGGGTGCACGTGGCCAGGGTGCTCATGCGCAGTACGGCCCAACTTGTGAAGTTACCAGGCCGCCTAGCAGAGGATCCAGGCCTCAGAGGAAGATAGCAAGGGACCGATCAGCCAGAAGGGGGTTGGAGGATGCCCCAGGTATGTATTAAACTTGTTTTTCTGGCATCTTGGGATTACTTTAAGAATATATAGTATCTTTCGAAAAGGTTTTCAATCCCTTTCTTGTAGTAGCATCTCATGCTGCTGAACAAACATTTACCAGCATTCTGAAGTGACAAGTTCTGCAGGGAGAGAAAAGATTAACCTCACATATGCAAGTTAAATAACACTGGAAGAATACCTTGCATGGCAGATAAACGCAAATGGCTGTTACTTGCCTGAAGATCCTGGCTGCGTTAACAAAATTCCACAATATCAGATTTGCAACACTGTTGTGTAGGTAATTTCAGCACATACACCCCATGGATTGCCTAACCTTTACTGATTCCTGTAATAACACCTAACCCTAGCCTCTACTTCCACCCTAAATCACTTGTGATGCCTAACTCTAATCTCCTAACATCTAGGCCTTAATGATGTCTATCCCTAAATGATCCTCTCTCTGATGGCTAACCCTAATCTTCTTCCTAATTTTACACGCTTGAAGAAGCCTAATTCTAACCATTTAGTGCTAAGAACTAAAACTAACCTCCCCTTACCCTACCCTTACCCTATCCCAAACCTAGCCCTCCCACTCAGTAGCAAACCTTGACAAGTATTCATCTTTTACCATCGAAGCAGTATAATGTTTTCAGCTGTGTGGTTATTTGTGCTTAGCTATAGCCAATATGCTGCACTCGTTTATGACATTTATTGGTAACTGCCAATAACTTCCATTAATACCCAGAATACCCTGAAACATGGGGGATAGGTCCTAGGTCCTTCTTTGCTTCTAGAATAGGCAACCACAGAAAGCAAGTACTGTATGATGTCAGTCTTAGCGAATTTCCAAAGCCAGTCTTTACTTGTACAAACTATTTACACACTATTTACACTATATACAGAAAACAGGTACTAAAACATATATAAAAACCCTGCCTCTGATGAACTACAAACTAAACTTTAAGTTGAGAATTCTTGACTAAAAAGTCCAAACCTAACCTTCGCTCTACAGAAAACAACTTACATGAACAACAGTCTCTAACAGCTCAAATTTGCTAATTTACCTTTGTATAGTTTTGGTGTTCAAATTCAGGAGAATAAATTCAGAATCCCAAATACTCCCGCACATCACAATACACCCAAAGTCGTAAACGAGGTCACGGGGAGGTCACTCACTTGCGGTACACACTGCGCTTCACGAGATGCTGAAGCTTCCTCCTTCCAGCTTGAAAACATAAAATTAAGAAAAAGTTAATAAAAAAATTCTAACAACATGCTCCATCTGCAAAGCCATTGTACAAGACACTAAAATGAATTAACTTACAACAACATAAATACAAGTTAAATAAAGAAAGCAGTACCAACAAACTGCAAATTTGTTAAAACAATTTTTGAATTATCTCCTTTTAAAATTAATCAGTATTTTATCTACTGTTTATCTATCAAAAATTTGCTTTAAAACAGGCCTGCTGCCTTAATAATGCCTAATAGCTGAAGTTTATATGTGTACTTTATATTCTGGCATATAAGACTACTTTTTAACCCTTGAAAATTAACTGAAAAGTCAGGGGTCGTCTTATACGCCAGGTGTCATTGATGTCGGGTGATACTCCCTATCCTGTTACCGACTATCAGATCTCGCTGCTGAGGACTGTAGTGAAGCGGCGCAGGCGCACATGTGCGAGATCTGAGAGGCAGAGAAGGAGGTAATTAGGATACAAGGGCAGGCCAGAAGGGTGAAAGAGGCGTGTTTTATGGGCACAGCACAATCTATTCTTCCATATTGCTCTGATAAACAGGTAGACAAGGAGAGCCAACCAATCCACTTAGGGAGAGGGAAAGTTGACCAATCCAACCAGTCAATCGCCTATATACTGTTATATACTGGGTACCACATACAGTACAGCACCAGTATCTGTTCATACATAGCACCAGTATATGATGTTTGTTTTTTTTTATTTGGTCTTATATGGTGAGTATATCCCAAACTCTATATTTTAACTGGAAAAGTTGGGGGGGTCGTCTTGTATGCCCAGTCGTCTTATACGGTATTTATATATTTGTTGCATCCAGCATTGGCTCTCATTTTAGTTACTGTATATGTACATGCTGTCTCTCCCCCTAGTCTATTGCAATGTGAGTACAAGAAACATTTAGGAACATTTTTATGTGAAAAATACATAAAACGTTTATTGTTGTTGTTATTGTTTTTAAAGATAACACTTTTAACTTGGTTACCACAGTGACTATTCTACATTCTTTGCTGCTTCTTTTCTTTAATTGATGTCACTGTCGAAGCTCAACTCTGCCTAAAGCATATTAGAGTAAAACTGAATGCAGTAGTGCTAGAGCCACTATGTCAGCTTCGTATTGCAGTCTGTGTCCCTACTGATGACCTTTAACTTCCTGTCTCTTGTAGAGAGACGAGTTACGTTTCCTCGGCATGAACACAGACAGCAAGTAAACCTGAATGGGGCTCTCACCTTTCCTCCCTCTAGACAAGAAGTTGCTTTTATTGGGGTCTGTGTCCCTCTAGTATTATGATTAATAATAATTTAATCCATATCCCATAGTGCTTTACAACTGCAGTAAAATAAACTATGTATTCAAATACATGGAATACTGGAATTAAACGGGGCAGTATAGTAGAGTGCACAGACATACAGCCTGCATGGTAGGAGGTAGACAACATAGATGGGGAGGAGGGCCTTTTCCAGTCATACCATGACACATTTGAAGAAGTGAGCCTGTCCAAGTGAGCTTAGAGTCTAAAGTCTGGTACACACTTTCAATTATGATTGACTATTCACCGATCAATTTTACCACCTCTGTGTAGTATGAGAGTCAACAGATATTGAACACTATGACCAGATTGTGTATGTAAACCTTCATACTACAAAGAGGTGGTTAAAGTGTTTACCAGGTTTTAGGATATAAGGAGTGGACCAAAAGGTTGTCAGTAAGCTGTGGTGCCCTAACAGGAAAGAGAATGACATCCGCTGGATAAATGGCATGTCCCAGGTCACTTTTTGGTAGAAATATTTCCAAGCATCCTGTTCATAATGACACTCCCTAAAAGCAAAAGAATCTAAGTCTGCATGGACTCCAAACAAAGTATTAAGTAGTAGCAGGACAACTGGTGCACACGTGTGGTAAATGCTGTGTTTTTGGCAGGCAACAAAAGCACCATTTGAAAGATAGCAGCCACTATTCCATTCTAATGAATTAAAGCGTTTTTTAAACTACAGTGATAGCTTTTTGTGTTGTTATCATAAACGCCGCAGTACAGCCAGCCTATCATCTCATTTTGTCTTGGACACTACATGTAGTTTTAGGCATTTACATGTCCCCCTAGAGGCTCAGAAAGCAGCACCGCAATGAAACCCCAGAAACAGATGCCAAACGTGAACCAGGCCTTAGGCTTTATATGTTGCAAAAATGCAATATCTATCTATCTATCTATCTATCTATCTATCTATCTATATATATATATGCAGTACATGTGAGAAATTACTGTGCACCTGTAGCATAAACAGTTCCCAGAAGATTTTATTCCATTCCTTAGACAAACATGATCAATCTTGACATGCATCACAGAAAGTTGCCAAACCTGTGTATGTCGGAGTTGTAGCGGTGTGGAAGGGAGAGGTGACCAGGGGAAAATCCGGACGGCACTACAGCCGTTTCTCGCCGCTTGGGCGCTTGCTCACATGCGTGTCCGTGTGGGTATGGCGCCGGAGAGCTTCCTGTATAGGACCTACTGTCCCCGCCTCCGGCACCACCCCATTGGTGTGGAGTTGTGACGGGGAGAAGTCGGAGGTGAAGGGGCGGGATTCCGCCGCTATGCGGAGAAAGACTGTGTTAGTGTTACACATCTCATTGGTGCTGTGCAGTGCATTTGGAAGGGGCGGAAACGCCCAAATCGTGACATCAACCGTGTCTGGAACTACTATTGGATAAATTAAACATCGTGCACATCTCAAAATAAACATTATTAAGCCATGAAACAATCCATTATGTGAATGGGAAAGAAAAAGGGGCATATCGCCGTGCTCTTGTGCAAATATGCATCTACATACATCATTTCTATGCATGAGTTATCAATTTCGCCTGTCTTATCTTTACCTTATAAAAATTATTATTTTATTTCATCCAATAAAAACCCCATTAAGGGGACCCCCGACCCTAAAAGAAAAACCCCAGTAAGAACCTGGAAGTGCTGGGCGATACTTTGGAGACCATTTACTTTCTAGGTTATATTTAACCCTATCTCCGTCATACCCTTATGAACAAAAAGGAGGAGGGAAGGGGCTATCATATAATCATGCTACAGAGATGTTTCTTATTTTCGTTATTATTACTTGAGAGAAGAAGTAGACTCACACACCTCATAACTGCCGGGACATCCTTTATCCCCGCAACCGGGTGTTCGGTCATGGGTCAAACTAAACCTTGGCAAAGTAGAAAAAGGAAAGGAAGGTGGGGGGAAATTCTGTTCTTTAACTTTTCCTCCTCTTTTAGGTGCTTTCCTGGAGGTGATGGCCTGACGACCTCCTGCTGGGTACAGGAAGGGGCTTATCATCTAGTAAGATCTGGTTGTATGTCCGCATGGGCAGCGCATGGGCAACAATAGGAACAAAAACATTAAAAAGGTCCCCAATAGGTGGACATGTATGGACCCAATAGGGCCCAACAAAATAGTATGAGGGTAATGAATTCTTCGTCCTGGGTTTGGGGGTGCCGTGGGCTGCACCATGCGGACATCCGATTACAGGGGTGAACCCACTCACTTTTGAGTAAGTCAGGGGATGTGGGATATAGTATATAGTATTAAAGGACAAATAAAACCCCTTTCCCTGCGCACGACGGGTGGAACAGGTCCGCACCATGGCTCTCTCCCAGGGTATACATGGGGGACAATAGTTTTCTACCCCTTTCCTTTTTCCCCCCACCTTCCTTTCCTTTTTCTACTTTGCCAAGGTCCAGTTTGACCCATGACCGAACACCCGGTTGCGGGGATAAAGGATGTCCCGGCAGTTATGAGGTGTGTGAGTCTACTTCTTCTCTCAAGTAATAATAACGAAAATAAGAAACATCTCTGTAGCATGATTATATGATAGCCCCTTCCCTCCTCCTTTTTGTTCATAAGGGTATGACGGAGATAGGGTTAAATATAACCTAGAAAGTAAATGGTCTCCAAAGTCTCGCCCAGCACTTCCAGGTTCTTACTGGGGTTTTTCTTTTAGGGTCGGGGGTCCCCTTAATGGGGTTTTTATTGGATAAAATAAAATAATAATTTTTATAAGGTAAAGATAAGAAATTGAAACTCATGAAACGAAACGATTGAAACGAAATTGATAACTCATGCATAGAAATGGTGTATGTAGATGCATATTTGCACAAGAGCACGGCGATATGCCCCTTTTTCTTTCCCATTCACATAATGGATTGTTTCATGGCTTAATAATGTTTATTTTGAGATGTGCACGATGTTTAATTTATCCAATAGTAGTTCCAGACACGGTTGATGTCATGATTTGGGCGTTTCCGCCCCTTCCAAATGCACTGCACAGCACCAATGAGATGTGTAACACTAACACAGTCTTTCTCCGCATAGCGGCGGAATCCCGCCCCTTCACCTCCGACTTCTCCCCGTCACAACTCTACACCAATGGGGTGGCGCCGGAGGCGGGGACAGTAGGTCCTATACAGGAAGCTCTCCAGCGCCATACCCACACGGACACGCATGTGAGCAAGCGCCCAAGCGGCGAGAAACAGCTGTAGTGCCGTCCGGATTTTCCCCTGGTCACCTCTCCCTTCCACACCGCTACAACTCCGACATACACAGGTTTGGCAACTTTCTGTGATGCATGTCAAGATTGATCATGTTTGTCTAAGGAATGGAATAAAATCTTCTCGGAACTGTTTATGCTACAGGTGCACAGTAATTTCTCACATGTACTGCATATGTTCAGGTGCTCTGCACAAAACCACTTGCTGCACAGTGCATAACTTTTTCCGCTAATCCTTTCCGGAGGTCTTTGGAATAGTACTATAAGGTGTGGTGATAAGAAGTAACATAGGAGGCAAAGCACCCCCCATAACATAACCTTAAAAGCCCCCAGTTGAAGCACATGAGTGCCGGATCTAAAGCTTCTTTCTACAGTGTACCAGTTCTTATTGTATCCGGATCCAGAGCACCAGGTGCACCCATGAATGTGGAGCGGGGGATATCGGAGGACAACCCTGCGGAATTAGAGAGTGACACGGATTCCTCTCTGGACTTTCCATTAATCAGCCAGGGTGTCACAGAAGGTCGAGAGGGTGCCAGTTCCTTTTTCAGCTGTGGTGCAAGCCCGGCCCCAGCTAACAGGGATGTGGTGACCAGGGTGTTGAAGTTGAGACTGGGAGGGCTGTGCGAAAAGGAGACCAAACTGTTCTGGACAGCTACCACTTTGAATAAATACAGGGAGGAGGGCTATATCGCAAGGGGCTTCAGGTCCTATAGAGAACCATCAGAGTACAGAGATGACAAGAACTTTGTGGAAAAGTGGGAGACTGCGCATTTAAATTATTGCAAGACTTTGCAGGAGATTGTCAGGGAACGCACGGTAGAGGAACACAACAAGGTTTCTGGGGAACTCCGAGAAACCAGAGAACAATTACAGGAGGTGGCCTCGGAGGAAAAATTTACAGCTATTATTGCGAAAATCGAGAAAAAGATCTTGCCGATTCAGAACGAGCTTAAAGCTAGGAAACTTAAGAAATTTCATCGTGACCGGGACGACTTCAGGAAGGGGAGAATCTTTTACTGGGGACAGGGAGGTACACCACAACGAGGGACAAAGCCAAGAAAAGGCAAAGGTTATTGGACTACCGATTCCGGTTCTGATTCTGAGGAAGACGCCGGTAACAACAAAAACTTAGAGAAGAAACCGAAACCCAGGCAACCTAAGAAAAAGAAAGGGGATCACAGCCGAGATCCAAGGGCCAAACCCAATCAGTCAAAACCATGTGCCTCCACCCCTTTAGGCGAGGAGTCCGCAGAGGAGGAAGACACAGACACTGGGAGAAGCGTAACCTGGGACTCACCTGTAGCCACCAGGAGCCACCACAGTCACAACAATGTCAAACGGAAGAGGACCAAGGAGTAGGGACTCCCCCAGATTTGAGAATCCAGCAGTATCCAGAGGGAGAACTCCAGGTGGTCAATTTGACCAACCAGACCATCCCTGAAAGCTGTGTTGCCCTTCTAAAAAAGGGTCTGGGATTCTCACCCGTACAGAACTTCGATTATGTTGACTTTTTTGTTGATTTGTACAAGGCTACCAGAAAGATGATGATTGTTCAACTACAAAAGAACAGGGAGGGGGCGCTCCAAGGACGGAATGATGGAGGCCCAACATCGGTGGAGAGTCCATCATCTGTCCTCGGATTCAGTCCTGAGGTGGATTGGGACGCCACCGAGATAGAGGCACTCCGGATGATTGAGGAGCTGTGGGAGGAGGGAGGTTTCTGCGACGTAGAGGAGGGGCAGCCACTCCCGTCGAACCTATCCTTGGGCAACCCCATTAATTTTCGAGCATGCAAGTCCACACGGCCTGTACCCATTCCCCCCGGTTCCCCAATTGACCTGTTTTTTCACCAGGTCGCGGCAGAAATGAAGGCCATGTGCTACCAGCAGGCCCCTGACAACTTAAACAAGACCGATAAGGCCGCCATCAGATGGTTAAGACAACGCCGCGACCTGGTGATCAAGCAGGCAGACAAAGGGGGGAATGTGGTGATCATGTCCAGTGAATTCTATGTCAATGAGGCCCATAGGCAATTAAATAACACAGAGTTCTATCAGAGATTGGGAGGAAACCCTACCCCAAGGTATCAGGCCAGCCTCCGCTCCCTGTTAAAACGGGGGGTGGAAAAAGGGTACATGCCACAGAGATTGGCAGTTGACTTGCTTCCCGCGTCTCCCCGAAATCCTGTGTGGTACCATCTTCCTAAGCTGCACAAGTCATCGGAGAGCCCCCCAGGGAGACCGATAGTCTCGGGGTGTGGCTCCCTGACAGAACGCCTGTCCCGGTTCCTCGACCACCTACTGCGCCCTCTCCTGTCGGGGGTCCCGTCCTACCTGGCGGATACGCTGGACACAATTAATTTGGTCGAAAAAATCCCGTGGAGAAGTGACTATAAAATGGCTACCATAGATGTGGAGAGCCTTTATAGTAGGATACCCCATGGGGAGGGCCTAAGGGCGGTTCGAAGGTACCTGGACAGAACGAATAAGGATGAGGGATATAAGGATTTTCTTTGTGATTGTCTTAATTTCATATTGACACACAATGCCTTCATGTTCGACGGAAGATGGTACCACCAGAGGTCGGGGACAGCAATGGGAACCTCTGTGGCGTGTACCTATGCGGGCCTCTTCTTGGGAGTTTGGGAGGAAGACTATGTCCACAACCCCAGGAATCCGTATAGGCTAAACATTATAAGTTGGGCCAGATATGTGGACGATGTGCTGGTCGTGTGGCAGGGAGGTCGGGAAGATTTCAGCGCCTTCATGAGTTACCTCAATGATAATCAGGTGAATATGCGCTTTACGTCTGAGGTAAGCGAGCAATCCATCAGTTTTTTAGACCTGAGGATTAGGCCCCATGGAGCCAAGCTAACCTGTGAGGGGTACAGAAAGGATACTGCTGTGAACTCCCTCTTACACAGACATAGCTTCCATCCCAAGCATGTCAAAACCTCCCTGCCATACGGCCAGTACCTCCGTCTAAGACGAAATAATTCCAACATAGAGACCTTTGAGGTGCAGGCACGAGAACTAACTGCAAGGCTTGAAGCCAGAAAGTATGACAGGCATTGTCTGGAACAAGCCCAAGATAGGGCGAGGAAAATGGACAGGAACTCCCTCCTTTCGAGAGGCTCAGAGAGTCGAAGAGATAAGGGGAATAACAATCTGACTCTTACCTTTGACTTTACCCCAATGTCAGCCAAATTGACTGAGATCATAAAGAAAAATTTGGGGGCGGTAGTGAGAGACCCAGCCCTACAGAAGGTGTTCCCGGACCCCCCCAGGGTTGTATTTAGAAGGGCCCCCACCCTAGGGGACACACTAGTTCGAAGTGAATATCGTTCACCTCCCATTCGGAATTGGTTATCGAGCAATCGCCCCAAAGGTAACCACAAATGTGGCCACTGTGATTTTTGTGCCAATATGTGGGAGGGTACTAATTACCGCTTGGGAGGCCTACAGTGGGAGGTGAGAGCCTTTATCACATGTCAGACAAAGTTTGTTTCTTATGTGGTGTTCTGTCCTTGCCTCTTTTATTATGTCGGGAAGACCACCCGCCCCCTCAAGGAGAGGGTGGGGGAACATTTCAACTCAGTCAAGTCAGGCAAGGGCAGTCCTAGACTGATTGAACATGTAAGGGAGGTCCATGGTGGGAGAGCAAGATGTTTAAGATTTGCAGGCCTCCTGCATGTGGCCCCGTCGGGGCGGGGGGGTGACCGTGATCGAGAATTGACTAGACGTGAGTCAAGGGTCATCCTGCGCTCTGAAGCTATGGGACCTTTGGGCCTGAATGATAGATTGGAGTTGGCGTGCTTTCTTGAACCTTAGGACACTTGGTGCCCCTCCTTTTCTTGGTGGAACATTTTGGAGCCCCCTTTTTGTGAAGGTACTTTCTGGGAAATTCTGTTCTTTAACTTTTCCTCCTCTTTTAGGTGCTTTCCTGGAGGTGATGGCCTGACGACCTCCTGCTGGGTACAGGAAGGGGCTTATCATCTAGTAAGATCTGGTTGTATGTCCGCATGGGCAGCGCATGGGCAACAATAGGAACAAAAACATTAAAAAGGTCCCCAATAGGTGGACATGTATGGACCCAATAGGGCCCAACAAAATAGTATGAGGGTAATGAATTCTTCGTCCTGGGTTTGGGGGTGCCATGGGCTGCACCATGCGGACATCCGATTACAGGGGTGAACCCACTCACTTTTGAGTAAGTCAGGGGATGTGGGATATAGTATACCCCTACCATTAAAGGACAAATAAAACCCCTTTCCCTGCGCACGACGGGTGGAACAGGTCCGCACCATGGCTCTCCCCCAGGGTATACATGGGGGACAATAGTTTTCTACCCCTTTCCTTTTCCCCCACCTTCCTTTCCTTTTTCTACTTTGCCAAGGTCCAGTTTGACCCATGACCGAACACCCGGTTGCGGGGATAAAGGATGTCCCGGCAGTTATGAGGTGTGTGAGTCTACTTCTTCTCTCAAGTAATAATAACGAAAATAAGAAACATCTCTGTAGCATGATTATATGATAGCCCCTTCCCTCCTCCTTTTTGTTCATAAGGGTATGACGGAGATAGGGTTAAATATAACCTAGAAAGTAAATGGTCTCCAAAGTCTCGCCCAGCACTTCCAGGTTCTTACTGGGGTTTTTCTTTTAGGGTCGGGGGTCCCCTTAATGGGGTTTTTATTGGATGAAATAAAATAATAATTTTTATAAGGTAAAGATAAGACAGGCGAAATTGATAACTCATGCATAGAAATGGTGTATGTAGATGCATATTTGCACAAGAGCACGGCGATATGCCCCTTTTTCTTTCCCATTCACATAATGGATTGTTTCATGGCTTAATAATGTTTATTTTGAGATGTGCACGATGTTTAATTTATCCAATAGTAGTTCCAGACACGGTTGATGTCACGATTTGGGCGTTTCCGCCCCTTCCAAATGCACTGCACAGCACCAATGAGATGTGTAACACTAACACAGTCTTTCTCCGCATAGCGGCGGAATCCCGCCCCTTCACCTCCGACTTCTCCCCGTCACAACTCCACACCAATGGGGTGGTGCCGGAGGCGGGGACAGTAGGTCCTATACAGGAAGCTCTCCGGCGCCATACCCACACGGACACGCATGTGAGCAAGCGCCCAAGCGGCGAGAAACGGCTGTAGTGCCGTCCGGATTTTCCCCTGGTCACCTCTCCCTTCCACACCGCTACAACTCCGACATACACAGGTTTGGCAACTTTCTGTGATGCATGTCAAGATTGATCATGTTTGTCTAAGGAATGGAATAAAATCTTCTGGGAACTGTTTATGCTACAGGTGCACAGTAATTTCTCACATGTACTGCATATGTTCAGGTGCTCTGCACAAAACCACTTGCTGCACAGTGCATAACTTTTTCCGCTAATCCTTTCCGGAGGTCTTTGGAATAGTACTATAAGGTGTGGTGATAAGAAGTAACATAGGAGGCAAAGCACCCCCCATAACATAACCTTAAAAGCCCCCAGTTGAAGCACATGAGTGCCGGATCTAAAGCTTCTTTCTACAGTGTACATATATATATATATATATATATATATATATATATATATATATACATATATATATATATATATACATATATATATATATATATATATATATATATATATATATATAGATATGTATATATATAAAGGCTAACATGATCATGTTCCAATTCTGGTATGATCAGATGGCCAATAAATTACAAACATTACTATAAGTACTAAGTAGTAGTATTATTATTTATTTCTATTTTGTTTGTACTACAAAGAGAACTGTGTATAACCATGTAATTGTGTATGACATCTCACGTTAGTCATCATTTAATTCACTCCAATAAAATTATTCTCCTTCTGTCCTCAGTCATAAGAAACAGTCGACAACCTATAACGCAATTATCACGTAGAGATGTTCCCAAAACTAAGTTGATCTAGTCAGGATGAACTTTTATTTTGAGGGGCAATCTCTGCTCTATTGTCTTTCATATCACATTACAATCCTCCTCAGGGGGAACAGACCGCTTAAAGTATAGCCTAACAATACAGCAAAAATCATAGCAAAAAATATGAAAAGGATGGCATCAAAATGAAGAAAGGAAAAAAGAGACGTCTATGCTAAGCAGGACACTGAGAGTATGTTTACTTTAACACACAGATGCACCCATGAGTCATTTCCTGAAAACGCTTTAATCATTTTTTCTGACGTTTGCAAAATGAAA
This sequence comes from Hyperolius riggenbachi, assembly GCF_040937935.1. Classification (NCBI taxonomy): domain Eukaryota; kingdom Metazoa; phylum Chordata; class Amphibia; order Anura; family Hyperoliidae; genus Hyperolius; species Hyperolius riggenbachi. The sequence continues at coordinate 564,899,323 of NC_090646.1, forward strand.
ACTATAAAGCAGTAAGTGGTGTATTATACACAAGTGATTTCTGTCAGCGAGTCTTAGGAGCAGCGAAAAGACTAAATATTGCATTTTGTTTGGTAAACACATTGTTTATTTCCCTAACAGGTGTCCTAAAGTACAAGTGACATACAATTACACTTATATTGATGTGGATTAGTCGGTGATGAATGATTTTACAAAACGTCTAGGTTGTTAAACATTGCTATCCCTGCATTTAATGAAAGTGGGCTGAGCACTGCTTATGAATATATGATGGAGGCTTCATCCTATTTACTGTTATCTATTATTTATGTACTGTAAACATTTTCAAGAGTGCTTTGGAAGCTGTGAATTTTATTCAAAGTATGTGCATTTTTTTTTTTTTACTTTTTACAAAAAGCAGACCCTGCCCGGCCAACATCCTCGTACATGTTTCGGCCAGTTCACAAAATTGGCCACTTCAGGATCTGGCCAGCCAGTATCCAAAGTGACCAACTGATGTGGCCAATACATGAAAATCATGCTCCGTTTGGACTTTGACCAGCCAGAATGTGACCTGAGTCGAGAGCTGGCCAGCCAAGGTCCAGATAAAGGGGCAAAACAGCACAGTTCAGTGGCAGTATCTGCAATTCACAAGGTTCAAAACTTGCCCCCCATTTTCCCCAGTGTCCTCTCTCTCACCTTTTCTCGCTGCACCTCCGTCCCTCCACTGCCCATGTCCTCTCACTCTGACGGGAGGAATGTGTGGCCTCTCCAGCTTTTTATTGCAGCCCCTGTATTGCCGGTATTCGCTGCCATATGAAAATGTTGCCCGTACGGCAGCAAATACCGGCAACACAGGGGGATGCAATATAAAGCTGGAGAGGCCACACATAGGTGCTGGGATGGCTGCCCCGTCTATATTCCCCACATCAAAGTGAGAGGACATGAGGAGTGGAGGGATGGAGGTGCAGCATGGAGAGGTGAGAGGACACTGGAGCAAAATGGGGTGGTTGAGGAGCCTGGGAATTGCAGATACAGCCTTCAAGGCCAGTAAACTGTGCTGTTTGGTCCCCTTTCTTATGGGCTGTCACCAGGTTGCGTTCTGGTTGGCCACTTGCCAATAATGTCAGCTATTTAGTAATTCTTTGTGTATCAGCTGCAGTAGCCAACCACTGCTCACATTGGCCTGGCCAGATCATGAAGTCGCCAGACATCGGCTTCTGGTTGTAACATATACAGCAACCACACAGGATGCAAAACCCCTCAAATCTCTCACTCTCCATACTGTGGGAGGTGATAAGGTATCACATTAAAATTAAAATTAATATAGATGATTAAAGTCCATTTATAGGATGAATTTTTTTCACTTTTTTTTAAATAGTATGGAGTAGGCTTAGAAACTTTGCGGTCTCATTGGAAACATTTTCATCTATTTCCTGTTCCTGGGATCTCCGTGAGATGGCTTAAGGTGCCATACACTGGTTGATTTGCCATCAGATCGACCAACAGATAGATCCCTCTGTGATCGAATCTGATCAGAGAGGGATCGTATGGCTGCCTTTACTGCAAACAGATTGTGAATCAATTTCAGCATGAAATCGATTCACCATCTGTGGAGCTACCGCTGCTGCTGCTGCCACCGCCCCCGCCCTCACCAGCTATACATTACCTGCTCCGGCCGGCACGAGTCCCCTGGTCTCCGCTGTCTCTTCTCCGGTCTGGGCTCCTCCAGCTTCACTTTACTTCCTGCCAGGGGAAGTTTAAACAGTAGAGAGCGCTCTAGAAGTGAAGCCTGCCGGACTCGGAGCCTAGCGCGGAGACGGAGCAGCGGTGACCAGGGGACTCGCACCGGTGGAACAGGTAATGTATTGCCGAAGTACTGCGTCAGTCATCGGGCATTCGAACGTCGCTATCAACGCACTCCCGACCCGTCTGCGATCGAGCGAAATCTTCCGCACGGACAGGAACAATGGGAATCGACAGGAATGATCGATTTTGGACGGAAATCGATCGTTCGGTCAGCGTTTGCGCGACGATTTCACAGCCGATTCAATCACCGTGATCTAATCGGCTGTGTATCGGCGGGAAAATCGGTAAGTGTATGGGCCCCTTTAGAAACTTTGAGGTCTCATTAGAAAAATGTTGCTTCACTTCCTGTCCCTGGAATTGCCATGATATGGCCTAAAAACTTTTGGAACGCATAGGAAATAATTTTTCCTCACTTTCTGTCCCGTGGACCTCCATGGAGCTTTGTGATTTTAATAAGGAACAACAATTAAAATCTTAACTCTTCCTGACTCTACAAAATGTTTTATTTGTTGCTATCTCTGTTACTATTCCCAGGATTCACTTAAAAACATTTGGTGCTCGGACCTTTTCCTATGCAGCCCCTACTCTATGGAACTCGTTTCCACAATCAGTGCGAGAGGCTCCTTCTCTGGACAGCTTTAAAGGACACCCGAGGTGACATGTGACATGATGAGATAGACATGTGTATGTACAGTACCAAGCATACAAATAGCTAGGCTATGTTCCTTTTTTACTTTCTCTACCTGAAATAGTTAAAAATCAGATATGCAAGTCACAGTTTCTGTCTGGGTTGGGACCGGGTCAGACTATAGCTTAACCCTCACTGATAAGGAATTACAGTCATAAAACACTTTTCTGGCAAAAAATGGCTTCTGAGAGCAGAAGAGAGATAAAAAGGGGCAATAGATCATAGATTTTAGCTCTGGCATACTTCAATGAATGTGTAATTGGAAGAGGCCATGAAAGAGTAAAAAATAAAACTTAGATTTAAATATGAATTAAAATTGTGGGATAACTAATAAAGTCATTTTTAAGAGAAGAAAATAGATACAATTGTTTATCTCATTTTTTTTTTCACCTCGGATGTCCCTTAAGAAAATGCTAAAAACCCACCTATTTTCCTGAGCCTTTGAGACTGCATAACGCAGTGTCACAGCACTTTGCGCCCCCAGGGAGAAAATCGCTATAAAAATATTATTATTATTATTGTTATTATTTATTTATTATTATTTTTTTAGAGAATACCCTCTTCATACCAAGACACAGAAATTGATAGAAATTCTCACATATGGGTCCCAGGAAAGCAAATACATGTCAGAAAAGGGGTACCTTACTACACCTAGGGGCTCCATTCCTCAATTCAAAAACCCTCAAACACAATCATGCCATTGACTTCCACCCAGGGTACCTATGTCCAGCACAGGAATTGTGGGTGGGGGCGGAGCCAGTCTGACCCTCTGTCTAGCTCCTATTATTCCCTATGTTAGGGTCAGCATGGTCTGTGGTTAAAGTTAGCACCTGCACAACAGAAAACTGATGGTTTTCAGGAGAGGAGAAGTATGGTGACCTTGAAGGTTAAATGGTTAGAGTCAGGAGAGCTGGAGGAAGACTCCACTCCATGAATGAAGGGAGTGGAATTGGAAGAGCTAAAGAAAGGGCTTAAAATTCAAATAGCTCGATATTCCTTACTTTCTTCAAATCACCCACAAATAGCTGTGTGTTATTTTGCTTCCAAGTTCAATCTGAGGAGTAACTGCTGCATTTTTAAGTGCTCTTTTCACGTGCAATCCACTTCTGTGTTGATGCATAGCGTAGTGGTTAGCTCTCTCGCCTTTCAGTGCTGGGTCTCTGGTTCGAATCCCAGCCAGGGCACTATCTGCAAAGAGTTTGTATGTTCTCTCCGTGTCTGCGTGGGTTTCCTCCGGGCACTCCGGTTTCCTCCCACATTCCAAAAACATACGGATAAGTTAATTGGCTCCCCCTAAAATTGGCCCTAGACTACAGTACGTTCACTACATAATATATAGACATATGACAATGGTAGGGATTAGATTGTGAGCTCCTTTGAGGGACAGTTAGTGACAAGATATATATATATATACACTGTACAGCGCTGCGTAATATGTCGGCGCTATATAAATACTAAATAATAATAATAATAATAATAATAAATAATGCAGAAGAAGAGGAGATTTTATACATTTGTTGAGAAAGCATAGCAGACAAAAGCCCAAACTGGATTTAATTTCAATCAACTGCATTGACATTATTTTAGAAAGTTCATAAAGCATTTTTCTAGCATTGCTTCTATTATATAATATTAAGACTTTGCTTTAAAAAAAAATAAGTGTCTAATATACACAATTGAGCCACATTTCTATGTTTGAAATGCATTATAGGCTTTGATTTTGCCTTGCAGAACTAGAGTCTCAGGCTTACATTATGGTCAGGACAGTAACTGCATGAATGTTGCATGTTTTTGCATAGGTTTCCTCCAGCATCCCAAAACATACTAATAGCTTTAAGATTAATAACTAAAGCTATATACTCACTTTCACTAATTAACACTTGTTCCCACCTGTTTTTGGAATCGTTCTGGGAATTAATGTCATGCAGACACACTGCTCGGTAGGGATGCTCTTTCGGATTCCACGGAAATGCAATTTCCGAAATTTCGATCGGAAATTGCATTTCCCCATCGGAATGCGGAAATTGGTAATGCAAGTGTGGTAGGCGGATTTCCGCTGGAAATCGTGGAAATTTCCGCCGGAAATCCCGGAAATTCCACCCGACTTTAACATCGATTTTCTGCCTATTTTCTGCATTTTACATTAGAGTAAAAATCCGCCGACTTTAGTGGTTAATAGCAAAGCCCCCGTAAGTCCTAGGAACACCAAATGTTCAGGGTTTATTAAACGGAATCTTCTGAACAAGATGCAAAAAAAGTTTTCAAAAAGACCTTATAGTTTTTGAGAAAATTGATGTTAAATTTGGGCGGAATTTCCACAATTTCCGGCGGAAATTCCGCATTGGAATGCAGAAATTGGTGGCGGAAAGCGGAATCGGTAATTGGCAATGGCGGAATGCGGATTTACCACGGAATTGGAAACTGGCATTCCGACCATCCCTACTGCTCGGCAGCCTATTTTGTCCTATGGAGAGGGGAGGAGGTTCAACAAGCAAGATGTGGCCTGCTGCAGGGACTACAATAGAAGAACGTCAGAGGTTTGTTGTTAGCGACTCAAAAGAAAAGACCACAAACAATGGCCCATGTACAATTAACTTTTTCTCCTAGGAGATACTATTTTAACTTAAAATAACTTTCCAGCACTCTGAAATCAAAAAGGTACCAAAAAGGAGATGAAAAAGTACTGACAAAATTATTTTAAGTATTTCCTTGCTTTCCGACGGCTTAAATATAATTTTATTTACAAGGTAAGAAAATATCCCCCAGGAGAAAACTCAGGAGAAAAAGTTATTTGCATATGGGCCAATGTTATCGATAGCGATAGACGATACTAGATCTCTGAACAATCCTTCCACAAAGCACAAAAAATGCATCAATAATATTAAGCTGATGCTGCAGTAGACAATAATGAATTAAATTAGAACTGTAAGCCTTTGTCTGAGAACACCACCTGGTGGTTCCAGATAAAACACATGAAATGTTTACATGTACAAAATGTAAATACATAATTACAAAAACTATTATAATTAAAATAAGGACCATACACTAAATAATCCTTTTGATAAGGAATATGTTTTTTTTTAAGTTCTAAAAAACGAGAGTCCAGTAAAATTGATTTTTTTTTCCCTGAAAATATATAGACTCATACAATCTGTTGACCCAGCTTTATCTTTATTTTTTTGCAGTTTTTCCCTTCTCCTGGGGCCGTACTGTTATCCCTGCATCTGATGCCTATTTAGTGGAGATCCCCTTCCAGGGGTGTTTGAGATGTTCTCTGGAACTATACGTAATTATCTGCTGGCTGTCCAAGTATCTTTTGTCCATAGTTTTTCAGAGCTTCTCACTGCAATCATCAACGCTACCCGGTTAATAGCATTAGTAATCTGCCTACAGCAGAGAGGCTAAGAGGTTAGCATGCATGCCTTGCACTTCTAGGGTCCTGCACTCAATGCTCATTAAGAAAACTCTACTTGGATTTTGCAACAGGTTCTTGTAGGGTCTGCGGTTTTCTTCTAGAGTCCAAAAACAAACTTGTAAGTTAATTGGCTTCCACTCAACACTGGCCCTAGAATGTGTTCAGGTCTTCAGAGTAGGAACTCTTTTGAAAACAAGCCTGTTCTCTGTAAAGTCCTGTGGAAAAGTGTCAGCACTATATAAATTACTAAACTAAAGCGTTATAAAATAAACAGAGTTGTTTAAAAATTGGAAATCGCATATCTTGGAGGTTTTACACATATTTATATATGTGTAACAGCTGTGTTGATAGTTTAAGAAGATGCTTGCTGTATGTTCTTGATTGAAACTTACTTATTTACAGTTATTCTGGCAGTCAGTTACCCGTAGAGAGTTACTCCAGTTATCGAGATTATTATATATATGTTACGGCCAGAACCCAAAGTCTTGCCACTTTGGGTTCTGGCCAGTCAAAACTAGAAGTGGCCGTCTTACTGCGTCCAATGTCAGAAAAAAGAATTTGATCCTGGTGGCCCTGTTTAGTTAAAAGCAGGGATGGTTGTAGTCAGCCAACTTTACTACGCTAGAACTATGCGTAGTTTTACGCAATTACGCTTCGCCAAACTACGGCTTCGAAATCAAATATTCGCTTCGTATGCATTTCGTAGACTATGTGTTAAAATACGCAATTACGCGTAGTGCGAAGCGTAGCGTATGTGGATGCTTATGCCTGTATGCAGAAAATTTTACGCATTAATTGCTCTAGTAAATGCTAATACCGGGACCTCTTCTATGCATACATTCCCCTTTCCAATGCATAAATTTGTAAGCATACAATCGCACACAGAAAATTAGCCATGAGTAACGCATTCGTAGTTCACTACGCAATACACATGTTAACTACGCATAGTGGGCGTAAGCTACGCGTAGCGGTACTTCGCTATGCGTAAATTCGTAAGCGTACTTTTGAAACTTCACCTATGAACTACGATGCGTAGATGCGAACTACGATGCGTACATTCGCACTGGCATAGTTTCTGCTCATCCCTGGTTAAAAGTCTAATTTTATGAAGAGATATGGCTATAACAGATATAGGCCCATATGCAATTAACTTTTTCTCTTGAGTTTTCTCCTGGGTGATATTTTTAAATTTGTCAATAAAATGCATTTTAAGCCATCAGAAAGCAAGGAAATGCTTAAAATAATTTTTATAGTCCTCTTTCATTTACTTTTTGGTACTTTTTTAGTTGAAAAGTGCTGGAAAGTTATTTTAATTTGAAGATGAAAAATTATCTCCTAAGAGAAAACTCAGGTGAAAAAGTGAATTGCATATGGCCCATAATGTCAGTGGGTTATGCATCAGCACTTTACATTTGAATCTTTGAGTATTGCTTTGGAGTGACTCATAGAATTTATCAACCTCTGCATTGAACTCATACAGCAATCCTAAAATTATACTTGGTCAGGAGCAAGATGGTATGTCATTAAATGTGTCTATTCTGCAAAAGAGAGACATTCAGAAGTCAACTATTGAAGACAAATTCTTAAGCTGTATCCGGACCTGGGATAAGTGGTACCTTAAATAATCAATCCCCAGTAGATGCACGGATGAGTTGCTGTGCTCTTTGCCTAGCAGCAGGGCCGGCCCGCTCATGAGGCGGGGTGAAACTTTTGCCTCAGGCGGCAAATTTCCAGGGGCGGCATCCGCCCGTCCGTGCGGGGAGCCGGCCGCCGAGCTGGAGGGGTAGCTGGCAGGACGGGGGTATTGGGCCTAGCGGCGGGGAGGGGGGGGTCGGACCCCCCCCTCCCTCGCCTGGGTCCCCCGTCCTCCGCTCCCCTCCAGCCTTACATAGAAGCAGCCGCTATTTGTAAGAGGCACGGGCGGGGAGGACTCACCTCTTCCTCGATCCAGCGTGCGCTCCACTGACGTCACTTCCTGCAACGCTGCAGGAAGTGATGTCAGTGGAGCGCACGCTGGGAAGAGGTGAGTCCTCCCCGCCCGTGCGTCTTACAAATAGCGGCTGCTTCTTCTATGTAAGGCTGGAGGGGAGCGCAGTTCGGGGGACCCAGGCGAGGGAGGGGGGGGTACGACTTCCTCCCCGCCGCTAGGCCCAATACCCCCGTCCTGCCAGCTACCCCTCCAGCTCGGCGGTCCCCCAGAGCGCGCCCCCCCCCCCCCCCCGCCGGGGGGGGGGGGGGTGGCGGCGGAAAAAAAATGTTTGCCTCAGGCGGCAAAAAGTCTAGGGCCGGCCCTGCCTAGCAGTCCATACTCATCTATTGAGAGGGGAAGGGAGGAATCAAGCAGAAGCCATGTTCAAAGACTATACAAACTATTTCAGCACTGGCTTCTTGGGTTGGAGTGCACACAGCACCATACTGATACTCTACTCAGGATCTTTTAAACACAGCTTTCCTTTATCTTGGGGTAGTACCATGTGATTCGGGTCCTTGGCTGTAAGTCTCCCTTTTGACTTGTTTTAGCCAGTTTTATGTATAATTCATAAAAAAAAGTTTGCACTTAGATCCTTCACTTCTATTCCATTAAATACTCCCACACTCTCCCTACACCTGAGATATCGTGGACATGAGAGAGCCATATCGACATTGAGATTCCCATCAACCTACTTATGGTCGAGGGCAATCATGACGAAGGAGTTGGGGTACACTGTGAATCAGAAGAACAAGATAACTCTCAACATGCTTTAATAACAACCTTATAATTTGGGTTGTCAGCTGGTAAGCCTTTTTACGTTTCACCTGGAGTACCAAATTGTCTTGGGACTGTGGGAATGAAACCAGAGCTAAAATGGTTTGCATATCCTTATCTGGACATTGGGACTTGTCTTATTATTTCTAGCTGCGGCTTATCAATGTTGTTTAACTTTGGTGCTTATTCATTGTTTTCATTTTCATTTTCAAAGACTGTGTATAACTTTACAGACAGTTGGCAACCCTCGATTTGCCTGGACACAATGGGGGTTGGTATACTGAAGTTGAAAAACACAGGAGAATTTAGAGAACCAATAATGTCTTGCATATTGGATTATTATTAAGTGAAAACTAGGTACATACTGGTACTGGATAAATGCCACCAAAAAAAAAAAAATCTTCCATGTTGATTTTGGATGACAGTTTTGCAACAATCAGTGCAAAGATGTGGGATTTGGATTTCTGCTAAGCCACCCATTCTGTCCTATGGAGGTGGAGGATGGGCAGGTAGAGACCCACTGCAGCTCACACTAACACCAGTCGATTGGGCATTTTTCAACCAGTGGGGGCCGCGGTCATCACACATTTTTGGCACAGCTCAAATTAATTGATGGGACTGAAACAGGAAAGGTGTTGTTCATCAAGTAGAGCACATTTCTCCATTTGTCCGTCCTAAACACTGGCAGGGAAATTGCCCTCGATGACTGCAGTTGAACATATCTGACTTAGGGGAACAGCTCTATATGTGCTAGATTATTACCAAAAACAGTGACAAAGGTTTTTGAGAGGAATAGAAAATCTAGCACCCAGTACCGTAGGAATTATCATAGCAACCATAGTGGCTGCTGTGAGGCCTGTAGCTAAGGGAGGCCGAGAGGCAATGGCCGGTGGTGATAATGGGGGCCCCCTAAATTGAAAAGTAATGTGAGTGGAGAAAAAGAGAGAACCTATACCGGGGAGCTTACTACTCATACTAAGAGCTACCTAATACTTGGTGTACCTTTGGCTACCTTTAGTGGGGAGCAATAGAGGGTTGCCTAATTCTGGAGGCACCTAAAGCTGTTGTTTCTTTGGGCTGGAGGGGCACAAATATGCCTTGTAATTTTTTGATTTTTGCTTTGGGCCACATGTTTTCTATCTATTACCCTGCTAACACATGTGTCTTACTAATAATAACTAGTGAAATATATGTCATTGTGCAACAACAAAACACTTGAAACCCCATCTGCACCCATGTCCTGCTATCACTATTGCAGCATCCACGAATGCTCCGTATTTGCCAATGACAGATTCTTTTTTTTTTGCATAGAGATCTACTTTTAAGACTCAATGCGTAGATATTTTCAATGTACTATAGAAATATATATAGTTACAGATGTTTGCTGTAAGGAAAAGGAGTAACTAAAGAACTAAGGCAGAATTCTGTAATAGGGAGGAGGAAGCAGAGTAAACATTGTTTATGAACATGTTGTATCCTTTAACTTTCAGTACTCAGAGCTAGCATAGTCAGAGGTTAATGAGTGAAATGTCTTACAACACTTCAGTCATGTGTCAGCACCACTGAACAGCTCTACCACATCACACAGCTACAGAAATGGTGCTTGACTTCCAACCGCAAATGAAATGTTTAACCGCTTTCCATTAACCCACCAATGCTCTGAAGAAAATGAAGGGATTTCCACTAGAACCACCTCTACCTCTTACTTCTATTCCACAACTTCACGCACAGGCAGATGGGGTATGAATTCCTGCAAGTGCCAAGACATGGTAAAACAACAGCTCATTCACAACCCAGCGTATTGTTTAGATTAAAATTAAGTCTCTCAACATCACAGACACCATGGCCCATATGCAATTAACCTTTTTTCCTGAGTTTTCTCCTAAGTGATATTTTCAGACTTGTCAATAAAGTGCATTGCAGGGATGGTCGTAGTCAGCCAACTTCGCTACGCTGGAACTATGCGTAGTTTTACGCAATTACGATTCACCAAACTACAGCTTTGAAATAAAATATTCACTTCATATGCATTTCATAAACTACGCAATTCCGCGCAGTGCGAAGTGTATTCGGACACTTATGCCCTTATGCAGAAATTTTTTTACATTGATTCCTCTTTAACCACTTCCCGACCGCCGTATTGACAAATGGCAGCCGGGAAGTGGACCCCGCAAGGACCGCCGTATTGACAAATGGCGGCGGTCCTTGTAGGGGCATGGGCGGAGCGATCGCGTCATCAGTGACGCGATCCTCCGCCTCCGCCTGGCGCCGCTCACCCGCTGCAACATCCCGCCGGCCATACGGAAGCGCTGGCGGGATGTTAACCCGACGATCGCCGCATACAAAGTGTATAATACACTTTGTAATGTTTACAAAGTGTATTATACAGGCTGCCTCCTGCCCTGGTGGTCCCAGTGTCCGAGGGACCACCAGGGCAGGCTGCAGCCACCCTAGTCTGCACCAAGCACACTGATTTCCCCCCCCCCTGCCCCAGATTGCACACAGCACCCATCAGACCCCCCCCCCCCCCGCCCACCCCCCAGACCCCTGTTTGCACCCAATCACCCCCCTAATCACCCATCAATCACTCCCTGTCACTATCTGTCAACGCTATTTTTTTTTATTCCTCCCCCTGCCCCCTGCTCCCTCCTGATCACCCCCCCACCCCTCAGATTCTCCCCAGACCCCCCCCCCCCCAGACCCCTCCCCCATGTACTGTATGCATCTATCCCCCCTGATCACCTGTCAATCACCTGTCAATCACCTGTCAATCACCCATCAATCACCCCCTGTCACTGCCACCCATCAATCAGCCCCTAACCTGCCCCTTGCGGGCAATCTGATCACCCACCCACACCAATAGATCGCCCGCAGATCCGACATCAGATCACCACCAAAGCGCAGTGTTTACATCTTTTCTCTCCTCTAAACACCCACTAATTACCCATCAATCACCCATCAATCACCCCCTATCACCACCTGTCACTGTTACCCATCAGATCAGACCCTAATCTGCCCCTTGCGGGCACCCAATCACCCGCCTACACGCTCAGATTGCCCTCAGACCCCCCCCCTTATCAATTCGCCAGGGCATTATTTACATCTGTCCTTCCCTGTAATAACCCACTGATCACCTGTCAATCACCTGTCAATCACCCATCAATCACCCCCTGTCACTGCCACCCATCAATCACCCCCTGTCCTGCCACCCATCAATCAGCCCCTAACCTGCCCCTTGCGGGCAAACTGATCACCCACCCACACCAATAGATCGCCCGCAAATCCGACATCAGATCACCACCCAAGCTCAGTGTTTACATCTATTCTCTCCTCTAAACACCCACTAATTAACCATCAATCACCCATCAATCACCCCCTATCACCACCTGTCACTGTTACCCATCAGATCAGACCCTAATCTGCCCCTTGTGGGCACCCAATCACCCGCCTACACGCTCAGATTGCCCTCAGACCCCCCTTTATCAATTCACCAGGGCATTATTTACATCTGTCCTTCCCTGTAATGACCCATTGATCACCTGTCAATCACCTGTCAATCACCCATCAATCACCCCCTGTCACTGCCACCCATCAATCACCCCCTGTCACTGCCACTCATCAATCAGCCCCTAACCTGCCCTTTGCGGGCAAACTGATCACCCACCCACACCAATAGATCGCCCGCAGAGCCGACATCAGATCACCTCCCAAGCGCAGTGTTTACATCTATTCTCTACCCTAAACACCCACTAATTACCCATCAATCACCCCCTATCACCACCTGTCACTGTTACCCATCAGATCAGACCCTAATCTGCCCCTTGCGGGCACCCAATCACCCGCCTACACGCTCAAATTGCCCTCAGACCCCCCCTTATCAATTCGCCAGTGCAATATTTACATCTGTTCTCCCCTGTAATAACCCACTGATTACCTGTCAATCACCGGTCAATCACCTATCAATCACCCATCAATCACCCCCTGTCACTGCCACCCATCAATCACCCCCTGTCACTGCCACCCATCAATCACCCGCTGTCACTGCCACCCATCAATCAGCCCCTAACCTGCCCCTTGCGGGCAATCTGATCACCCACCCACACCAATAGATCGCCCGCGGATCCGAATGGTTTTTTTTTATCAAAAACATGTTTGTCCACATTTTTCGCGCTGCATGTATACAGAAATTTTACTTTATTTGAAAAATGTCAGCACAGAAAGTAAAAAAAATCATTTTTTTGCCAAAATTCATGTCTTTTTTGATGAATATAATAAAAAGTAAAAATCGCAGGAGCAATCAAATAGCACCAAAAGAAAGCTTTATTAGTGACAAGGAAAGGAGCCAAAATTCATTTAGGTGGTAGGTTGTATGAGCGAGCAATAAACCGTGAAAGCTGCAGTGGTCTGAATGGAAAAAAAGTGGCCGGTCCTTAAGGGGGGTAAAGCCCTAGGTCCTCAAGTGGTTAATTGCCTATACCGGAACTCTATGCATACATTCCCCTTTCCAATGCGTACTTTTGTAAGCATACAATTGTACGCGGAAAAATAGATGCGAGTAACGCATTTTCACTACGCAATACACATGTTAACTACGCATAGTGGGCGTAAATACCGCTACGCGTAAATTCGTAAGCGTAGTTTTGAAACTTCGCCTACAAACTACGATGCATAGATGAAAACTACAATGCATAAATTCGCACTGGCGTAGTTTCTGCTCTTCCCTGGTGCATCCACCGGCAGCAAGCAAAAGAATACTCAAAATTATTTTGAAAGTACTTTGTCACCTACTTTTTGGTACTTTTTCCATTGCAAATGTTGAAAAAGTTATTCTAAATCAAAGATGAAACAGTATCTCCTAGGAGAAAACACCTAAAGAATTGCTAGCTTTAGTTACAAATGCAGGTTACCTTATGATCTTCACCAACCAATGATATTGGGGAATCCGCAATCTGTCATAATATAAAGCCAGTGCTGCATGGCCGGTTCTAGACTTTTTTGCTGCTTGAGGCAAACTTGTGAGTATGCAACCCGCCGATTTGGAATGATCACACAGCATCCGACAATTTGCCCCACACTATAGCTGCAGTGTAACCCAAGAAAAACACCCTAAGTATAGGTAGGTAGGTAGCCAGGTATAGGTGCCCGCTGTATAGGAAACCAGATATAGGTGCCCTCAGTATAGTTAGCCAGCTATAGTTTCCCCCAATATAGGGTAGCCAGGTACAATTGCCCCCAGTATAGGTAGACAGTATAGTTGCCCCCAGTATATACAGTAGGTTAGCAAGGTAGGTTCCCCAGTATAGGAGGACAGTAATGTTGCCCCCAGCATATATAGCTTAGCCAGGTAGGTGCCCCCAGTATAGGTAGACAGTATAGTTGCCCCAATATATAGATTAAATAAGTAGGTGCCTCCAATAGGTAACCAGCCTGCTCCCCCCTCCCCCCACCAGCTGCCACTCATTACCTTGTGAATGAGTCGGTGGCAGCTTCCTCTATAAGAGTCCCCCAATCCTCCCCTGACTAATTGGCGTCATTTAGCAGCAACCCGCAGCACTGCTTTGAAGAGGAAGGAAGAGAGCGGTCCCCCTGGTAATGCGCTATACAGGAAGTAAGTACTTCCTGTATATGCGATGCTAAACTACGAGAGCCGCTCTCCTGCTTCCTTCTTCAAAGGAACACCGCTGAATGACGCCAATTAGGGTGGAAGGGGGGTGGGGCACATCCGGGTACCATACTGAGTTGGGATGGGGGCAGATTATTTAATCTGGGGGGATCCAGGTCCAAATTCCGCATCAGAGCCCCTAGGTCTGTAGCTACGCCACTGTCTCTGATATAGTGCTCCCAATTATATAGTGCTCTCTGCTATAGTGGTCCCAATTATTGTGTTCTCTGCCATAGTTACCAAAATAAAACACTTGTATAAAAAATAAAAAAAGGGGACATTCAAAAAAAATACAGTTACCTTAGGGCCTCAACTTTTTTAATATGTGTGTCATGAGGATATATTACTGTTATTTTTGCAAAATAGGGCTCGTAATTAGTGACGGAAGCAAAACTGAAAAATACACCTTTATTTCCAAATAAAATATTGTCACCATACAGTGTACTGGAGACATTTTAAAAGCTGGGTCCCTGGTTCAAATCCCAGCAAGGGCACTATCTGCAAAGAGTTTGTATGTTCTCTCCGTGTCTGCGTGGGTTTCCTCCGGGCACTCCGGTTTCCTCCCACATTCCAAAAACATACGGATAAGTTAATTGGCTCCCCCTAAAATTGGCCCTAGACTACAGTACTTACATAATATAGACATGTGGCAATGGTAGGGATTAGATTGTGAGCTCCTTTGAGGGACAGTTAGTGACAAGATATATATATATATATATATACTGTACAGTGCTGCGTAATATGTCGGCGCTATATAAATAAATACTAAATAATAATAACAATAATAGCTAAACAGCCTAGGCTAAACATCAGTGAGAGGGCTGGGTTAAATACCAATACACAGCAATATATAATATAATTTACTAAATTCTACTATATGTCACTACGGTGCTTAAACAGAATATATTATTATTAATAAAAAAAAGTTCATAATGTCAGTTCACAGGACCTGAGTGAGGCAGGCATGTTTTCCAGCAAACATGGATGGGATTAATTAAAAACAAGTTATTATTAAGTGGTTAGAGTTTGTCATTCTGTTCTGGGTCATATCATTGTCAGGGTTGCTATGAAGTTTTGTGAGCTAGTGGTTTTGTAATTGCAGCTGTGTGTAGCATCCACAGTAAGGGCCCTTTTCCACTACAGCGTTTGCGATTGCTTAATCGCAAAACCGCAAACCGCTAGTGATTTGTCAAATCGCTACAGTTTGCTTTTAGCATAGGAATCGCGGTAGGTCATTTCCACTACCGCGATTCGTTTTTGACCGGATCGCGATCGCGCGGCGGAGCGATTATTGCCGCGATTTTGCTATGCAGTGCATAGCATAGCAAAATCGCGGCCGCGAACGTCGGGGAATCGCCGGTAATTGCGATTCAGCAATCGCTAGCGTTCAGCGTGAACGCTAGCGATTGCTAGTGGAAAAGGGCCCTAAGAGGTTTTGGAGGAGAGGGGAAGGGGGATTCGTTTTTTTAATGTTTTTACATGCATAGGACTGCAATCAAACTACCACTAACTTATTAGGCTTTCAGCTACCTGCATTTTGTTATAATATGACCCTGGCAAGCACTGCAGCCATTTTCCAAATTACAGCAGATTTAGGGGGAAAAAAGTCAGCTCAATTTTGCAGTATAACCTATGATATCCCTATGTGGGATGCTTGGAGGAGTAAGTCAGGCCAGTGATGTTAGTTAAGGTAAAACAGAAGTGGTGCAAGCGGAGTCTGCCAGAAGGTATTCTTTCTGTGTAATTTAACTTGTATCTGTCAAGTTAACCTCTTCTTATCATGTGCCACATGTCACATGACTGCAGAATGCCGGTATCTATCTGTTCAGAAGCATTAACATGTAGCCTCTAATCCCTCCAACCCATAGATGAGGAGTATAATGCTACTGCAACAAAGGCATTGAAAACCTTGTTAAATTACAAAGGTCAAAGCACATGCTTAAAGAAAACCTGAACTGAAAATTAAAAGTTAAATAAGCATACACAAGTCATACTTCCCTCCCTTGTAGTCTACTCCTCAGTGTCTTTCTCCTGTCCAGCGTCCTGTTTGTTGACTGTGATCAAGGGAATTTTCCGTCCTCCATTTTAAAAATGGCCATTACTCATAACAGCTTTCTGGTCAGCACACAGTTGAACTGTAACATCGCCCACTTGAGCCATAGGGAAACATGGACATTACCTGGTACATCAGTTTTCCTCTCAGCTATAACTGACAGCAACTGATATATAACTGACAGCAACTGATATATTTCAGATCTGACAAAATATTGTCAGAACTGGAAGGGATTATTGTCAGAAGAAAATGGTGAGCTTCTGAGAGGAACTGATGGCAAGGTAACTATGTAATGTTCATTTGAAGTTACCTCATGTGTTTATTTTAAATATTTTTACTCAGTACAGGTTCTTTTTAAAGGACAACTGATGTGAGGGAACTATGGAGGCTGCCATATTTATTTCCTTTTAAACAAATGCAAATTGCCTGGCTGTACTGTTGATCCTCTACTTCTAATACTTTTAGCCACAGACCCTGAACAAGTATGCAGATCAGATGTTTGACTTGAGTTTGGCTGCATTTACCATATTTTTTTTAACCTTTTGGGGACCACTGGTGTAAATCCTATGCCGCCCTTGTGACCACCTAACTCTGATGCGACGTAGGATTTATGCTCGCCGTTTCCATTCCCGGTGCAATCGAGCGCACCCAAGAGGAGAAATTAAGCTGTCATATGACAGGTGACATCTTCCCTCATGTGATCAGAAGCCATCGCATGTGGCTTCTGATCAAGTGATCACTACAATCGCTGGCAGATCGTAGTGATCACAGTTACTGATGCGGCGGTAGGGGAGGAAAGAAGAGGATCCACTCACCTGCCTGCCGTTCCCATGGCGATCGGCGCTCCCCTCTTCTCTGGCCAGCATCAACGACGTCATCAAGCCAGGACCCGGCACTGAAATCAGAGGGAGCGGGGATGCTGGCCAGAGCAGGAGGGGTCCACTGCGGCTCATCGCTGGAGCCTGGAAGGTGAGTAAATGCTGCTGGCTACAGGGGGGACATCTGGCTACAGGGGGGGACACAGCCCAGCTACTAAAAGTGTGGATCCGCCTTCCTGACCCACCCCAAATGCACCCCCCCCTGCATGCAAATTTTCCTGGTCCTTAAGGGGGGTTAGGCAGCCGGTCCCAATAGGTTAAGGTGTGCATTGCCAGGCAACTGGTATTGTTTAAAAGGAAAAAAATATGGTAGTCTTAATATCCCTCTCACTTCAGTTGTCCTTTTAAATAAATAAGGTGACTATGTGGAATAACAACCAGAAGATACAGTGGCTCACATACAATTCACTTTTTCTCCTGAGTTTTCTCTTAGGTGATATTTTTAGACCTTGTCATAAAATACCCTTTAACCCCCTTGGCAGTATGAAAAATACCGCCAGGGGGAAGCGCAACAGTTTTTTTTAAAAAAAAAAATTTTTTATCATGTAGCGAGCCGAGGGCTCGCTACATGATAGCCGCTGCTCAGCGGCATCCCCCCGCCCGCTTCGATCGCCTTCGGCGATCACCGATCAGGAAATCCCGTTCAAAGAACGGGATTTCCTGGAGGGCTTCCCCCGTCGCCATGGCGACGGGGCGGGATGACGTCACCGACGTCAGCGACGTCGGGACGTCATTGGGAGACCCGATCCACCCCTCGGCGCTGCCTGGCACTGATTGGCCAGGCAGCGCTCGGGGTCTGGGGGGGGGGGCCGCGCGCCGCACCGGATAGCGGCGATCGGGCGCGCGGCGGCGGCGATCGGGGTGCTGGCGCAGCTAGCAAAGTGCTAGCTGCGTCCAGCAAAAAAAAAATTAAGTAAATCGGCCCAGCAGGGCCTGAGCGGCACCCTCCGGCGGCTTACCCCGTGTCACACACGGGGTTACCGCCAAGGAGGTTAAACCACCAGCAAGCAAGAAAACACTCAAAATAATTTTCAAATTACCTTTTCAGCTACTATTAGGTACCTTTTCAATAGTAAAATGCTTAAAAGAGAATATGAAAATTGTCTCCTAGGAGATAACTCAAAAGAAGAGGTTCATTGCTTATGGGCCAGGGCCACTAGTGGGTTTAAAATAAAATAAACACTTTGATTGAATTAAAACTTTCCAGATGGTTCTCGTAATTTGAAACATCACCAATACTCGTGTTCATTTGATGAACTAGAGCAGAAACAAGAAACAGTAGGTGGAGGTCCCTGCCCTTGCAAGACTTTACCATTTTAATATCAACACAGCCCAGCACAGACACTCCACTTCCTTCTACTGCATCCATTTTAGTTTTAGGAACTGAACCCTGGTACGATTATTACAGGCACATCTTAAAGCCGATGAGACACATAGTGAGAGTTTCTGTGTTTGGGAGTTCTGTGAATTATAACCTCTAAAGTATATAGGAGAACAAAATTCAGAAAGTTAAAAAAGAGTCTTCTGTAAAAATAGAAAAGAGCAAAGTTGCATACTATAATTTTGAGTGACAACCTGTATTATAGCAGAGAGTGAATAGATAGTGGAAACCTTTGCTTGCCGAAAAGAATCGTACAGCACCTCTACAGTTAGAGATAAAAATAGCGACGCAGTTTAAGGGGCTGCAGTAACTTCAGTGTGAAGAATATGTGTCTGCACAAAAATGTAACTTGGCAAAAAGAAAACAAACACTTTTATAGAAATGTTTGATGAAAAGAGTTGAAATGTACTCCTCAACTTTTTCCCTAAAGATGCAAATTATGGAATACATTAAGTTATCTTAATAGCTATCGCATTGTTACATATTCAGAGTACCCTTCAATATTCTGCCTTATCATTTTAATTATAGCTTAACTGTCACATGCTTCATAGTCAGCACTAAGAATCCTAACTGGGTCCTCCAGCTTTAAAGTGAACTTGTTGTGAAGTTCATTCTCTCCCCAAAGCACAGGGAATGAAATGGGGTATGAGCATGGAGGGTGGGGAAATGGGGCATGGAGTATGAAATGCACAAGTGCCATGATGTGCTTGCGTGCCTCTGCACCCGGATCCCTGGATCTGAGGGGCTCCTCCAATCACTGCTTCAGTACTTTTTAGGTGCTGCTGTGGTAATGATTGACTCAATATATGTTTTGAATAATAGGTAATCATTAAGTCATTATTTACCTCTGCTTAAAGGGACTCCGAGCACCTCTCATGGGCATGCCTTTAAGACAGATGACTCTTGCAATGGCCATGCGTGTCACTTCCTCTTCCTGCTTCATTCAGTGATGCACTTCTCTAACAGAAAAGACAGTGGTGACCCGAAAGTTATAACATAGCCAAGATGGCCGTGATTAAATTGAAACTGAACAAAAACTGTTTGGCGTAGAACAGCGGTTCAGGCATTAAATGAAAGAGGAGAGTACAAGCTACAGAACGATATGCATCTTTAAAGAGACTCTGAAGTCTCCCGAAAATGAGGTTTTTATTTTAAAAACCTCATTAACATTATTGTCCCTCTTAAAACTCCTCAGAACCGTGGCTGAAAACCCCCTTAATCACCCCAATCTCACACCTTACTCGGCAGGCAAAATCCACGACTTTCTTGGTCGTAGATTTTGCTGCCGCCTCTATGTGCGTCAATCAGCGCATATCTCCGCCTCTCCCCCGCCCCTCTCAGTGAAGGAAGACTGAGAGGGGCGGGGAGAGGCGGCGATCTGGGCTGATTGACGCGCATAGAGGCAGAGTTGCGCTGCCTCTATGCGGAAGGAGCCCGCGATGTACCCCCGTGAGTTTGGGGTGATTGAGGAGGTTTTCAGCCGCGGTTCTGCAGCGTTATAAGAGGGACAATAATGTTAATGAGGTTTTTAAAGTAAAAACCTCATTTTTGGGAAACTTCAGAGTCTCTTTAAATACTTTGCAGTACTGGTCGGAGTCTTAAAGGCATGCCCATGAGAAGTGCTCGGAGTCCCTTTAAAGTGGACCTGTACTCTTGCACAAGACAGAAGAAAAAAAACAGAGAAATTCATGCTGTATGTAATTGGAGAGTTTAGCCTGTCTAATTCCCCCTCATCTGTGACTATTCACCACTATAATTTGATCTCTCAGCTGTGTCAGCCCAGGAATCTCCTCTGCCATGGCAGAGGAGCTATTTTGTAAACACATAATGTTACCAATATGTCTGCTTCCATGAAAGCAGGAAGTAGACATGCTGCAGATTTATTGCAGGATTTGTATCAGCTGTAACAAAGAAATGTTTTTCTTTAAAGGTTATTATGCTGTTGCGTATCTTTTAGAGTAGAGAGGAAGTTGTGAGTTCAGGTGCGCTTTAAGCCTCTCTTAGGTTTGAAGATGCATATCAAGCACTTACTACACATACAGTGATGGTGGGGAGGGAGACACTGTAAAATCTAAACTGGGGCCCATGCCCCAGCTCTGCCAGTGCTTTAGTTACCGGTAAATGCAAAATGTATATAGAGAATTTTGAATTTTTAAAAAGCTACTCTAGACATCTACAAAATCTCCCACACATTGCCAATCCTGCTCTGATAAGGTTTTTCCTTAAGACTTAACAACAAACATGCTTGCATACAGCTTAAAGTCATTTTGAATATCCTGACACAATCACCATTATAGCCCTGTTGCAATACCCATGCACACACTTTAGGCTAAAGCAATTGTTCCTGATCATTTCAAATGGAAATGTAAAGTTTGTACAGGTATCCCCCAGAGTCACTGGACTCCCCTCTGCCACTTCATCAGAATAGATCGCTCTGGCACAATTGCTTTTTGTACCATCAAGAAGTTCAAAGGAAGCTGTTATAGCATGGTGACTCTAGTGCCCTCTTTCTTCTCCAAAGAGCAGTACAACATGTCTGCGCTGTGATCATTCCAAAACTGAAGCCAAAAACATATTCTAAAGAGTTTAAAGAGAGATGAAAGCGATTTAGAATACCTGTTTTTATGCAGCAGGCAGCTTCAGCATTACAATCCAAACTGATTTGTAGCATCCCCATGGCAGAACGCGGTCTTTATCCCCATTACACGACTTTCCAAGTCGCAGATTTTGCTGCCTGGAGGAGGCAGAGCTGTGTGCAGTAGCTCTGCCTCCAATCCAGTCAATCTCTGCAGATCTCCGCCACTCCTCGGCCCTCTCAGTGAAAGAAGATTGAGAGGGGCAGGAAGAGGCGAAGATCGGAGGATATTGAAGCAGAGGCAGAGCTACTGCTTCAAAGGTCTGCCTCTACCAGGAAGCAGAATCAGAATTTTCCCCCGGGGATTTCGGGGGATTAAGACCTTGTTCTGCCGCTGGAATGCAGCAAATCAGTTTGGATTATAATGCTGAAGCTGCCTGCTGAATGAAGGTATTCTAAATCAATTCAGACTCTCTTTAAGCTAAAAAAATTTGCGGCAAATGAGAAGTGGATGTGAGTTGCAAAATGATACAATGCTGGGTGCTCCTATTACGTTTGTTACTTACTTAGCACCCTTTGCTGCCTTTGATGTCCTCCCTGTTCCCCATTTTGCCTTCCTCCTCCACTCCATCCTATTGAAAGTGCTCCCTGGGGTGAATCCTAGGTTTTGCGCTGGGCACAGGCGAGTTCACAAACCGCGCATGCCCATTAAAAGGAATTGCATGAGCAATTCCTGTATTTGGGCAACCACAGATTGTGAGCTCACACATGCCTAGTACATATTTTCCCAGGGGCTCTTCCTGTGCAACTTATTCAACTGGCAGCCAATCAAATAATAAAAGAGGCTGAATCGTAGAAAGGACGGAAGTCACAGATGGTGTTAAGTGCTTTCTACAAGTTATAGGAACACCCACCATTACTTTATTTTAATGGCTAATCTCTCTTCAGATACCCTTTAATGTGTGTATGCAGCTAAGGGTTAAACTAATTCAAAATGTTCCAAGCAAACAGCATTTTAATCTAATGTTAACTAGTTATTGCACCATGTGCAGTATATCTATGTTCCACATGACTTTATCTGAAATCCTAGGGATGTAGATATTCATCTACTGACGCTATGGGTGCTCCCGCTCGCTCCAACGCACGTTCTCATTGCTGCTCATTGAATAGGAATGCAGATCAGTGAATAGGAATGCAGTTCCCATTCACCGATCTAAGTGAAAGAAACACTTACACGCATTACTTCCTGTTAGCGTACTAACAGTACGCACAGGAAGATAAAGTGTGGGGACATCTTGTGGCCAAATAGTAACATTAAACCTACATACATTTTTGAAATAAAAATGACATACATCTCCCATTAAAATTAAAAACTTACCTCCCTCCTCTCCCATAGTATCCAAGTAAAAACATTTGCATATTAAAAAAAATGACATTTAAAAAAAATTATAAATAGTTATCTTAGGGACTAAACTTTTTTAAAATGTATTTCATGAGGGTATATTACTGTTATTTTTTGCAAATAAAGGCTTGTAATTAATGATGATGGAAAAACTGAAAAAATATACCTTTATTTCCAAATAAAATATTGTCACACTCACCATACATTGTGATAGGGACATAATTTAAATGGTGTAATAACCAGGACAATTGGGCAAATAAAACACGTGGGTTTTAATTACAGTAGCATATATTATTTAAAACTATAATGGCTGAAAACCCAGAAATAATGACTTTTTTTTTCTATTTTTTTCTTATTATTCCCATTAAAAGGCATTTAGAATAAAACAATTCTTAGCATAATGTACCACCCCAAAAAAAAAGTCTAATTGGTGGTGAGAAAAAAAAACAAGATATAGATCATTTTGTTGTGATAAGTAGTGATAAAGTTATTGGCGAATGTATGGAAGGAGTGCTGAAAATTGCTCTGGTCCTTAAAGTTAACCAAAACTGTCCTAAATAAAAAGAGTTTCACTTACCTGGGGCTTCTACCAGCCCCCCGCTGCTGTCCTGTGCCCGCGTCGGTCCTCAACGATCCTCTATTCCACCACTGCGGCTTAATTTCAGTTCTGACAACTGAGCGCTCTTCCGCCACAGCTTAGTTTCGATTCTGTCTACTGATCAGTCGGTGGTCCACTGCGCCTGCAGTGTCGACGAGAGCATCCTGGGCAAGCACACGCAGGCGAAGTAATAAGAAACCTCGTACTGTGCCTGCTCAGGATGCTCTCGCCGACACTGCAGGCGCAGTGGACCACCGACTGATGAGTAGGCAGAATCGAAACTAAGCTGCGGCGGAAGAGCGGAGGATTGTTTTGTGATGGCACGGACAGCTGCGGGGGGGGGGGGCTGGTAGAAGCCCCAGGTAAGTGAAATTCTTTTTATTTAATACGGTTTAGGTTCACTTTATCACTACTTATCACAACAAAATGATCTTTATCTTTTTTTTTCACCACCAATTAGAGACTTTTTAGTACAGTTTAGGTTCACTTATAGGGGGGAAAAACCCACAGTGATGAACTAGTAAAACAATACCAATCTCAAGGCATGTATCACATCCAGCTGAACTTCTATATTGTTTCTTAAGAGTGATGTCTGTGCTGCCATTCCCCACCATCATTTCAGCCAGCAAAACACCGGTTTCTTTTATTTTCAGAGAGATTGGCTAAAACATTTTGGCAGTGCTGGGCTTTCTGATTAGGAGCCCAGCATGCTCTGCAAACTGAATAGCATGGCTATGTCATGTATTTAGCATTCATTTGCACAAAAGAGTTTTACCCCAAGTAATCTGTTTGACAATTGGCAGATTCTGCACACATACAAGTGACCAGATTCACTTACATCCAGCAACACGGCTTTCTGAAGGTGAGGACAGATAGAGTAACCATGTTTTCATTACAAATTTCTATGCATGTAAAAGGGCTTTAAAATATATTAGGATTTCTACAAATCTGACATGACAAAAGGGTTCAGTGGCATAGCCAAGAAGCTGTGGGCCCCAGTGCAAGTTTTGCGTTGGGCCTCCCTTCCCAAGCATGCTATACATAATTGATACGGCACACCAAATCCAATCTAGGACAACCACAGTGTCAGAGGTGCAAAGACTAACCAGCAAGCTCATGGTGACCCAGAACTCATTGGGGTGTGTAAGGGACTACAATGGTCCTAAAAGCCCCCTTACTAAGATGTTAAGAAAAACAAAAGTTTGCTTTCCTAAAACAGAAAGAATTTGCGATAATTCAGGTTGGAGTGAGCTTGAGATATCTCCCAGGCACCACTGCTGAATATATGCAAATTAACCATTGTACCCTTAGAAGCTAAACACACCTCCAGAACCGCTGGAATGCAATGATGTGTCAGCTTGTTAATATGTACAGAGCCATAATAATCCAACATGCATACAGACTGTTTTGGATTGTTTGATCCTCATCAGTGCATGGCATGGATTAATTTGGCTCTATGGAGTAGGGCTTGTAAATCCGAGAGGCACAGACTAACCAGCAAGCTCATGGTGACCCAGAACTCATTGGGGTGTGTAAGGGACTACAATGGTCCTAAAAGCCCCCTTACTAAGATGTTAAGAAAAAAAAAAGTTTGCTTTCCTAAAACAGAAAGAATTTGCGATAATTCAGGTTGGAGTGAGCTTGAGATGTCTCCCAGGCACCACTGCTGAATATATGCAAATTAACCATTGTACCCTTAGAAGCTAAACACACCTCCAGAACCGCTGGAATGCAATGATGTGTCAGCTTGTTAATATGTACAGAGCCATAATAATCCAACATGCATACAGACTGTTTCGGATTGTTTGATCCTCATCAGTGCATGGCATGGATTAATTTGGCTCTATGGAGTAGGGCTTGTAAATCCGAGAGGCACAGACTAACCAGCAAGCTCATGGTGACCCAGAACTCATTGGGGTGTGTAAGGGACTACAATGGTCCTAAAAGCCCCCTTACTAAGATGTTAAGAAAAACAAAAGTTTGCTTTCCTAAAACAGAAAGAATTTGCGATAATTCAGGTTGGAGTGAGCTTGAGATGTCACCATGAGCTTGCTGGTTAGTCTGTGCCTCTCGGATTCACAAGCCCTACTCCATAGAGCCAAATTAATCCATGTCATGCACTGATGAGGATCAAACAATCCGAAACAGTCTGTATGCATGTTGGATTATTATGGCTCTGTACATATTAACAAGCTGACATATCATTGCATTCCAGCGGTTCTGGAGGTGTGTTTAGCTTCTAAGGGTACAATGGTTAATTTGCATATATTCAGCAGTGGTGCCTGGGAGACATCTCGAGCTCACTCCAACCTGAGTTATCGCAAATTCTTTCTGTTTTAGGAAAGCAAACTTTTGTTTTTCTTAACATCTTAGTAAGGGGGCTTTTAGGACCATTGTAGTCCCTTACACACCCCAATGAGTTCTGGGTCACCATGAGCTTGCTGGTTAGTCTGTCCCTCTCGTATTTACAAGCCCTACTCCATAGAGCCAAATTAATCCATGCCATGCACTGATGAGGATCAAACAATCCGAAACAGTCTGTATGCATGTTGGATTATTATGGCTCTGTACATATTAACAAGCTGACACATCATTGCATTCCAGCGGTTTTGGAGGTGTGTTTAGCTTCTAAGGGTACAATGGTTAATTTGCATATATTCAGCAGTGGTGCCTGGGAGACATCTCGAGCTCACTCCAACCTGAATTATCGCAAATTCTTTCTGTTTTAGGAAAGCAAACTTTTTTTTTTCTTAACATCTTAGTAAGGGGGCTTTTAGGACCATTGTAGTCCCTTACACACCCCAATGAGTTCTGGGTCACCATGAGCTTGCTGGTTAGTCTGTGCCTCTCGGATTTACAAGCCCTACTCCATAGAGCCAAATTAATCCATACCATGCACTGATGAGGATCAAACAATCTGAAACAGTCTGTATGCATGTTGGATTATTATGGCTCTGTACATATTAACAAGCTGACACATCATTGCATTCCAGCGGTTCTGGAGGTGTGTTTAGCTTCTAAGGGTACAATGGTTAATTTGCATATATTCAGCAGTGGTGCCTGGGAGACATCTCGAGCTCACTCCAACCTGAATTATCGCAAATTCTTTCTGTTTTAGGAAAGCAAACTTTTGTTTTTCAGAGGTGCAAGAAGGGGATGGGAAACAGCTTGTTAATGATTATTAACATTGATAGCATTTATAGAAGTACAAGCACAGGACCAATAAAGAGCTAATACTGTGGTTGAGGGTTGGCCCCACTGGGCCGTCTAGCCCAAGGACCCCGATGTGGTCGCTACCTCTGCACCCCCTAATGCTACGCCACTGAAAGGGTCATCATTTTACAGCCTGCACATCACCCTGAGAATACAACAGAGCATACTTAAGGCTAGCAGCAGTCCAGCATTGCACTCAACCTGCTCAATCAAAAGTCAATGTAAAGGCAATTGCAAATGAACAGCTATTCTTAAACAGAAACTCCGACCAAGAATTGAACTTTATCCCAATCAGTAGCTGATACCCCATTTTACATGAGAAATCTATTTCTTTTCACAAACAGACCATCAGGGAACACTGTATGACTGATATTGTGGTGAAACCCCTCCCACAGGAAACTCTTGATTAGGTACTCCTGGCAGTTTCCTGTCTGTGAACCTTGCTGAATTGTGGGAAATAGCTGTTTACAGCTGTTTCCAACTGCCAAAAAAGCATGCAGCAGCTACATCACCTGCCAACAGAAAAATGCCACCATGTAATAAATGTCTGAATGTAAACCCAGGGATTTAAAATATTTTACAATGGGCAAACACTGACTAAATCATTTATACATAATTATTGTAAAAATGAAGCACTTTTTTTAATACATTATTTTCACTGGAGTTCCTCTTTAAGATTATTTTCTACTGAATTTAGTTTTATCTTAGGTTCTCCTTTAAGGTACACACGTGATTTTTCCGAACAACTTGTCGTTCAAACCGGTCACAGTTAGACGTGTGTACGTTCGATCGTTAGACTGATAGCAGCAGTGTTGACTGATCTGCTTGGCTGATCCGTTGGACTAACTGTCATTCAAACGACAGTTAGGTCTGTACGTGTGTAGAAAGGACTGGGAGTCGTTTGTACAAGTAATAGCCATTCAAACATTAAGTCTTTTGATCAGTTGTTTGAACTGGACCATTGTTTTTTCTTTTAAAACCATATTTTATTGAGGGATAAGAACAATACAGCAGAATGGTCATCACATTATACCATTGAGTATGCTCATCGGTTCAATATCTAACAACTCAACTTTTTAATACAATATATGCACCATACATACATTATAACAACTGGTATTAGATTTACTTAAAATACCCCCTTTGTTTTACCCCAGTAACTCCCCCCTCCCCTAATAAACCACACCCAACAAACCCCCTTAAACATCCGTGGATAGGCAGCAACAGGCATACGTACCTTGATAGGGCATTATTCTCAAAGTTATTTATCTTATTATCTTCAGTCCTGAACACATCACTCTAAGAGAGGCTAGATCTCAGATCAATATTTATTATGTAGCAGAACATTCTAGTTTTCCCAATGTGCCATGCAGTTGTTCCACGCAGTACCACTCTGTAAATTTAAACGGTTCCATAATTAGGTCAATCTCTTGTCTCGTGTAATAAAATATTATACATTTCTTCAATTTAGAGAAAAATATCTTGGTATATTTTGATTTATGTGCCATCACTATAATTTTCTCTCTCTCAAAAAGAAATCTTAGTTCCTTTCTTAATTCTCCAATTTGTGGGGTTGTTGGAAAAATCCATCTATTGAATATCACTTTTCTGGCTGCTATAATGACCGTGTGGACCAATCTACTTGGCGCTTCCCTAGGATTGTCCCTATCCCTCCCATCGAAGTAATTGAATAACAGCAAAAGTGGATCCTTAATAACAGTTTCCCACACATCCTTTTGACCAATTTACATACAGAGTCCCAAAATGATGATATTATTGGACACTCCCACATACAGTGAAACAAGTTTGCATTTGCTAGATGACATTTTGGACATTGTGGCTTATAGCCAGTTGGTGGTGGATTTCTGTACCTTATGTCAAATGCGTACTTAGCTCTATGTAAAAACAATAAATCAGATTCTCTCCAGACTTCATACGTAATACACTTCCTAACTTCGACCATACCCTGTAAGATTTTCCCTGGAACTTCAGGATCTTTATAAATGGTCTTTAATCCCTGATGTGCAGTCTTTTCTGCCTGCCATGGTCCCATTTCTTTATAAAGAGTCAATAGGGTTACATTCTGATTTTCTTGTTTGATTAATCTATCAAATTTTGTTATCTCCAAAATTGAGTCTAACTCTTTAACGACTGAGGAACAGAAAGAAGCAATTTGGGCATAGTATAAAAAGTGCACAGCAGGGGTTGCCATATTTAGATCTCAATTCTGTAAATGTCATTAACCTTTTTTCTCTAAGATTACATAAATGGCCAAGCATCACAATCCCCTTTTCTTCCAATTTTAAAAACCTCCATGCTGTATTGTGGGAGGGAATTCAGGATTACCCCACAGAGTCATATATTTAGATATTCTATAGGGTAGGCCTGACAACTTTCTAACCTCTCTCCACGTTAATATTGTGTCCCTCATAATTAAGTTATATTTGATGCATACAGGTAAATTTTGTTGTTTAGTATGTAGCAGACCTTTTAGTGTCCAAGGTTCAGCGACTGCAGCCTCCAGGTCATAGTTTGAGAATCTACTTGTATTATCTATCCAATCCTTGACATGGTGCAGAAGACAAGCTAGGTTATATAACCTTATGTTTGGTATGCCTAGGCCCCCCATTCTTTGGACATCTCCAATTTTTTCAGGGCTACCTGGTGTTTTTTCCCTTTTCATAGAAAATCGGTGAAGGCTTTCTGCAGCATCTTGACCTCCTTATGTGCTAGTAACATGGGTATATTCTGCATTGGATATAATCATTTTTCAAATGAGATAATTTTAAATAAAAATGTTCATCCTATTAAAGAGTAACTGTCAGGCTGCAAAAGCTAATTTAAACCTCTATTCTCCTGTGTTAAACAGTTTAGAAGGAAGCCAAAAAGGCAATACTGAAGTTAAAAATCTCTCTTACTTTTGATGTGTGCTGAACAGCAAGGCTGTTATTCCCAAGCTCTTAAATGTACGAGAGGCCACATAACATACTGCAAAGCATTCTGGGGCTGCTTCTCCCCACCTTGGGTCCTCCCCTCGGCTGCTAGTGAGAAGTTACAGGCTCATGTTACAGCAGCTTGTAATGCAGTCCAGCTCACAGCACTGAAAAATCACAGGGCAGAGTATACTGCATGAGTCCGCTATTGTTCCTAGCCACATGGCTAATTAATATTCACTGCACAGTAGTGTTGTCCATTAGGAACTTTTTTGTGAGTCGAATCATCAGGAAGCAGGGAGGACATGACGACACAATTGGCTTCATAGGAGACAGACAAACATGAGGCCTGCCAATGCATGAACTGTCAGGAGCATCATTCTCTCCAAATACTATATAAAAATTCTGTGAAATACAAACGTGGACAGTGAAATGCATATGTAATTTAAGTACAGCCAATATTTAGCTACTGATATATGTGTTTTTTTTTCTCTGAGACCTTATACTTAACAGCTCCTCTTTAAGTTAACAGGTACATTTTTCCAGTTATGAATTTGTGATATTATTTTATTAATCAATTTAACGAAATTTTCTTCATATAGACTGGAAGGATCCCTTGTTATCTAAATACCCAAATATTTTATTTTCCATGAGGCTATTAGTACTCCAAAATCCTTCACCATTCCCTCCCTACATGCTTAGTCAAGAAAAAAAGCTCAGATTTACTGTTGTTTATTCTAAACCCTGTGAACTCTCTTATTCCCCTAAAAAATTCCAAGATTTCCCCTAATTCCTCCTTGGGTTTTTCCATAAATTTTAAAGGATTGTCAGCAAATAATGCATGTGTGACTCTCTGTGATTCCAAAGATACCCCCCTAATCTTATTTTCCAAAAACCTTGAGATTGGCTCCATTGCTATGTCAAATAGAAGAGGCGAGAGCGGACATCCTTGCCTTGTACCTGAGTGTAGAGGAAACGCTGCTGATAGATAACCAGGCAAATGAATTTTGCTGCTGAATGTTCATAGATTGTTTGTAAAAGTGTCATAAAGTGCCCTTCAAAACCCATATTTCGCAGTACTGCATGTAACCATTTTCTATTAACATTGTCGAAAGCTTTCTCCATATCGACACTGAAGATGGCACACTCTTTATACTTTTCGGGATATGCTCTCACCTGTTCCATCACAAGCATCACTTTTCTTATGTTCATCATCGATGACCTTCCCTTTATAAATCCTACTTGATTAGAAGAAATAAGATTTGGCATTAAAGTAGCTAGCCTGTCTGCCATCAACTTCGAGAGGATCTTAATATCCTGATTAATCAGGGAAAAAGGCCTATATGAACCTGAATCAGTAAAATCCCTTCCTTCTTTAGGTATTAATTTAATATAGGCCAAATCCGAAGATTTTAAACGGGTATTTCCTTGTAGAATAGAATTATAAAGTTAGTATCAGGGAGTTCCTGTTGTAATAACTTATAATATTCTGGCGAGAAGCCATCTGGGCCTGGAGCCTTGTTACTAGCTAGGCCTTTAATTACATTCAAAATTTCAGGTGTTGTAATCTAAACATTTAAATAGCTAAGGTCTTCTGTGGATAGTTGCTGTAAGGGTAATTGATCTAATAGTTCTTTTGCTGCTTGTTCATTGTATCCCTGCTTGTCATATAGTGATTTATAAAAATTTTGAAAAATATCTATTACTTCTTTGGGGTGTGAACATAGGATATTATTATGAT
This sequence comes from Hyperolius riggenbachi, assembly GCF_040937935.1. Lineage (NCBI taxonomy): Eukaryota > Metazoa > Chordata > Amphibia > Anura > Hyperoliidae > Hyperolius > Hyperolius riggenbachi. Next base: position 564,930,393 of record NC_090646.1, read on the forward strand.
CTCGAAGTGCTGGCTTTTTATTATTATGTGAATGCATTCTAACCAAATTAGCTAACATCTTCCATGATTTATTTCCAAACTGATACAATTTAGCTTGTAGCCTATCCCTAATAAACATTTCTTTGCGTTTTAACCAAAAATCCAAATTTTTCTTGTGCTCCTGCCAAATCTTCCTATCTTGCCCTGTTAAGAAAGCCTTATAAATATTATGTCTCCCTAACTTTTTCCATAGCTTCTGCATGTTTTTCAAAAATAATCCGTTTTTGTTTATTTACATGTGCCATAATATGTCCCCTCATTACAGCCTTACCCGCTTCCCAGAATAAGGAGATATCCATCACATGACGAGCATTTTGTTCGGTATAATCAAACCACCAGCGTTTTAACAAAGCTGCAAAAGATTCGTCCTCATATAAATAAGAGGGAAACCTCCAAATATAATCTGATCCTCGTGGTTTCGAATCAGTGAGGTCCACATTAACCGGGCTATGATCGGATATGACCTGATCATGTATATCCATTATCGGACGCCACGGGTTCATTAACATTGAATTGCTAACCAATAAATAGTCAATTCTAGGCATGGTTAAATGTACTAAAGAGTGGTGTGTAAATCCCCTGTCGTCAGGGCGCAGATACCTCCAAATATCTGAGAGTTGGTGTGCATTCATCGTATTCTCTATTACCCTATCTCTCTTCCTGGGCCTCTGCACAAAAGCTACTTTCGTTTTTCTGTCCTCAAGTACATTAGCTACGCAATTGAAATCGCCTCCCACAATTAAATTAGAATGAGCCCCCTTCAATAGCTGAGTACCCACTGATTGATAGAAGAGAGTATTGTCTTGATTGGGACCGTACACATTTACTATTGTAATATTTTCCCTGCCCACTTTTAGATTCAAAATCGACAACCTTCCCTCCTCATCATTACTGTGTGACACCTTTTCACAGTCTAACCCTTTACTAATCAAGGTCAGTACACCTGCTTTACGTCCTGCAGCCTCTGAACCCACGCACCATTTAACCCAATTTTTCTGCATATATATATATATATATATATATATATATATATATATATATATATATATATATATAAATTGTTTCTCCATCAGGTGAGATTCTTGAATTAATGCAATGTCTGCTTTAAAGAGGAACTCCAGTGAAAATAATGTAATAAAAAAATTGCTTGATTTTTACAATAATTATGTATTAATGATTTAGTCAGTGTTTGCCCATTGTAAAATATTTTAAATCCCTGATTTATATTCTGACATTTATTACATGGTGACATTTTTACTGCTGGCAAGTGATGTAGCTGCTGCTTGCTGTTTTGGCAGTTGGAAACAGCTGTAAACAGCTATTTCCCACAATGTAACAGGGTTCACAGACAGGAAACTGCCAGAAGTACCTCGGTACTCAGAGCTTCTTGTGGGAGGGGTTTCACCACAATATCAGTCATACAGCGCCCCCTGATGGTCTGTTTGTGAAAAGGAATAGATTTCTCATGCAAAACGGGGTATCAGCTACTGATTGGGATAAAGTTCAATTCTTGATCAGAGTTTCTCTTTAAGTCATTTTAAGTGTTTCAATACCCTTGAACGTTTACCTGGGGATCTCATTCGCTTCACATTCCACGTTACTATACGTACCATAGCTGAACAGTGAGATGATAATAACAATATATATATTTACTTAATTGTTCTATGCCCATAATTGTTATTACAAAAAAAAAACATTCTTATCCTTGTTGCTGCCATCTCCACATAACCTGGGTCAACAGGACCTGAACTACAAACCAGGAAAAACAATATAAACGTATTGTTCATCCCCTTTAGAAGTCTTCTTCTTTCTTTTCTAGCTGCGGACTTCTCTTTTATCCCAGTAGGACCACCTCCACTCCATGCACACCCTCCTCCCCTTCTTGTAAAAGAGTTATATCAGATAGCACTGTATAGACACCCCCCCCCCCCCCCCCCATCTACATGTGCTGAATTTAAAAGTTGTCACTCGTCTGGCTCACTGTCCTGGGCAGTGCTTGTCTCAGCCCCATCTTGTTGGTCTCTTTGAGTTGGGGATTGCTGGTTACCAATAGGGGAATCCTCTCTAATCGAGGCCTCTGCTGTTTTTAGCATCTTCAAATAATCTCTTGCTTCCGCTGGCGATTTACATAAATGTATTTTGCCCTTTTCATCCGTTATTTTCAAAATCGCTGGATATAATAATGCAAATCCTATATCACGGTCATACAATTCGCTGCAGACAGCACTAAAACATTTCCTTTGTTTAGTTACTTCCGCTGAAAAGTCCTGAAAAATAAGTAATTGCTTGTCATTGTAAACCACAATGTCCTGTTTGGTTTTGTAGGCTCCTAAAATGGCAGCTTTTTCACTATAATCCAAGTATTTTAAGATAACCACTCTGGGTCTGGCATCAGACTTATTCTGCCGCAAAGGGCCAATTCTATGAGCTCTTTCAAACTTGCATATGTTGGGCAAGCCCAAAAGCTGAGGTGTGGTAGTTTCACAGAGATCCTTCAGCTGTCCCGCAGTAACTGATTCTGGTACCCCCACTATTCGCAGATTATTTCTTCTGGACCTATTTTCCAGGTCATCTAACTTTATAGCATAGTCAGCATTCTGTCTGAGGACTTCATTTAGTGTAGTATTTGTTTTATTCAACTTATCCTCACAGTCAGATATTCTTTTCGCAGCAGCAGTCACCCTGCACACACAGGGTTTTAATTCAGCTGTAATGTCTCCTATTGTGCCGCGTATAGATCTCTCTATTATGGCTGACAGATCCGGAGAAAACATGGTTACAACAGATTTTGCCAGCTCATCATAGTCTACCTGCCCGGAGGGTGCTGTGTCAGGGGTACTTGCGGGCCAGTCCATCTCCGATCCTCTGCTCTCCTCCCCTCTTTCTGTCTCAGCCATCTTTGGGCCTGCCTCTGCCATGTGGCTGTCACCTTTTGTTACTGCATGGGTAACGTAGTGATCCATTCGCTTTGTCCTGGTCCGTTTGGTATTTCTCCCGAGTGCTGCCAGCCCGAACTTGATGCGGGGGGTCTGTGTCAGGCTCTTTGGAGGGGAAGAAGGCCGCTCGTTTAGCGGAGTGCTGCTACCTCCGTCCTCTCTCCTGGGCGCCGGAACCGGAAGTCTGGACCATTGTTCTATCCAGTCCATTGACCAGTCAAACGACATGTAAATTAGCTGACATTAGAACATCAGCCATTTTGTCAGTCTGTGTGTACAAGTCGTTGGAACGACTTGTTGTTTAAATGACAAACATCTGGTTTGAACGACAATCGGGCGTAAAATCAGAGGTGTGTACGCACCTTTAAGGATGAATGGATGGACAGACACAGACAGACAGACAGACAGACAGACAGATAGATAGATAGATAGATAGATAGATGTTAGAGTTAAAGAATATGATGATCTGCTCTCTAGGCAATACAACAGGCACAAGAAAAAGAAAAAATTGTTAGCCAGCTCCTGATTTCAGAAAACAGCCTATATTACAATATGGTGCATTGCAGAGCAGGTCACTATGACTATGCTAATTGGGGAGCATAATTGCTTCAAGCGTTCTCCGTCCCTCTTTGATGGAGACCATATTTGACTAATGAAATGAAGAAGTACTAAATTAAATTCTCAGGGAAGATCTATAGAAATTTCCTGCACATCACCAAAAGACTTCTGTGACATATTAAGAAAAGCTGTTCAGCCTCTACATGCAGAAATTCACTTGGCTTAAGGCAACTTAATGTGAATCATTTTTTTTTTCTTAAAGCCCAAGGATGCTATATTCAGTTATTATAATATATAGCCATTTGCTGGACCTGAAGTCACATGAGTGTGTGTGTGTGTGTGTGTGTGTGTGTGTGTGTGTGTGTGTGTGTGTGTGTGTGTGTGTGTGTGTGTGTGTGTGTGTGTGTGTGTGTGTGTGTGTGTGTGTGTGTCCGTGCGAGTGTGTGTGTGTGTGTGTGTGTGTCCGTGCGAGTGTGTGTGCGTGCGTGTGTGTGTGTGCACATGTTACCTAAATTAATGTCCAGCGCTGCGTAATATGTTGGCGCTTTATTAATACAATAAATAATAATAATGTGTGTGAGTGCACGTGTGGTGTTTATGTGTGTGTGTGGGAGGGGTGTGTGTGGCGCATATGTGTGTGGTGTGTGTTGAATATTTGTAGTGTGATGTATGTATATGTGTGTGTTTTGTGTATGTGTTTGTGATGCATATGTATATGGCGCGCGTACAGGGATGTGAGTGTGGTGTATGTGTGTGTGTGAGTGTATATCTGTGTGTAGCATGCATGCTTGTGCTGTGTATGTGTGCTAAGCACTAAAATAATAAATAATAGTGCTTGCTTAGGTTTGCAACATACCTCCCAACTTTTTGAGATGAGAAAGAGGGACACTTAAGCCACACCCCTGCCACACCCCTGATCACGCCCCCACCACACCCCTGATCACGCATACCATAAAGAATTCATATGAAAAATATGTTGTTTTATAAATTAAACCACACTGGTCCTTTCTATCCTGGATCATTTTCCTTCATATTAACATTTGAAAATTAGAAATATATCAATTTAAGCACTTCAGGACCACAGTGCTAAACCCCCCTAAAGACCAGGCTGTTTTTTTTAATTAATTGGCCACTGAAGCTTTAAGTCCAAGCTGCAGGGCCATGCAACACAGCACACAAGTGATTCCCCCCACCTTTCCCCCCCACCAACAGAGCTCTCTGTTGAGGGGATCTGATCACTCCACAGTTGTTTAGTCTTTTTTTTATAAATATTTATGTTATTTATTTTTGACTAAAAATTGTTTTGTTTTTTTTATTTTGAATCCCCTGCTCCCTCCCCCCTGCCAGCCAATCAGGGTGATCAGCTGTTATAGGCTTCATCAGCCTATGACAGCCGATCACTCCCTAGCCTCAGTAGGGGACAGCCGTGTCACCTGGGGCTGCCGTCGCGGCCACGCCCATGGGCGTGGAGCAGTCTTAAGGTAGTTAAAGGATGGGAATAAAGTTTAGAGTCAATCAAACACCATTTTTAGTAGAGAAATATATATATTTACATAGAAAGAGGGACAAAGTCCTGAAAGAGGGACAAATGAGGAGGAAAGAGGGACAGAGGGACAGGGCTCCCAAAGAGGGACTGTCCCTCCGAAAGAGGGACAGTTGGGAGCTTTGGTTTACAGTAGTTTTGCACTTGGATAAAGGAACACATGTTAATAATGGTATCCAGAGGCTCACTTGTACACAGGCCCAGATTTACCTCACATGAGCCTAGGGGCACAGATGTCCTCGCACCTTAGACTTCACTCTCCTTGAACCTACAAACTCCTACCAAACTGATCTGCCAGTGTGCTGGCTATCCCAGCTGTCACTTCTCCATTACTTCCCTTGCTCATCATAGGTACACAGGTGCCCCTTAGTATTAGGTAGCCAAAGTACCCTCAATAATAAGTAGCTAGAAGTGTCCCCAAGTATGAGGTAGCTAGAAGAACCTCAGTATTAAGTAGCTAGAGGTGCCCCTGACTGAAGGAAAATCCCGTCAGTGGAATGCCGGGATCAGGGTGAGTAACCTCTCATTTACACTCTCATCAGGACTCTGCATAGGAAAGGAGGGAGGGAAGCGCTCGGTCTTCCATCAAAGGTGTGTACACGTCTTCAGAATTGCATTACCACCTTATGGCAGATGATTTGTCAACTGTCACTAAACAGCAGATAAAGTATTATATATTAGCACCAGATCAGATGCTGGATCAAAGTCTTTACTGTTCTCCAGCATTAGGGTGTCAAAAACCTGAGCGGTTCTTGCCTTTTTCATGATTGCTAACTCAGTAAAGGACCAGCCCCTAAAGCGTTGCTATCATATAAATCCGGCATAACGGGGGCTGAACCCTCTATAACAGTAATTATAGATTGACTGTATACCTTGAAATGAATCAGAGCACTCAATATTTGATTTTATATAAAAAAAATTGTATTTGCTTATCATACAGCATATATACAAAATATGAACAGTTCCAAGTAGTGTTTCCTTCTAACAGTATTCCCCTCTCATCATGGCCTTTATAGCCAAGCAATCATCAATCTTCTAAGCACATTCAAAAAGGAATATAACAGTTGTGTTATGTAGAATAGGATCAAAAGTAGTCTCATCTGTATTATTAGCTGTGTATATAGTAGCTGTGTAAAACTTGTAGTATATTCTTGAAGAAATGGCTTAAAAAAAACTTCTAAAAAAACTTCTTGCTAACATCTTAACAGAACTTAAAGGGATACTGTAGGGGGGTCGGAGGAAAATGAGCTGAACTTACCCGGGGATTCTAATGGTCCCCCGCAGACATCCTGTGTTGGCGCAGCTACTCACCGATGCTCCGGCCCCGCTTCCAGTTCACTTCTGGAATTTCTGACTTTAAAGTCAGAAAACCACTGCGCCTGCACGCCCGTGTCCTCTCTCCCGCTGATGTCACCAGGAGTGTACTGCGCAGACACAGACCATACTGGGCCTGCACTGTGCGCTCTTGATGACATCAGCGGGATCGAGGACACGGCAACGCAGGCGCAGTGGTTTTCTGACTTTAAAGTCTGAAATTCCAGAAGTGAACCGGAGGCGGGGCCGGAGCATCGGTGAGTGGCAGCGCCAACACAGAATGTCTACGGGGGACCGTTACAAGCCCCGGGTAAGTTCAACTCATTTTCCCCTGACCCCCCTACAGTATCCCTTTAATGCTGAAAAATTAATAAAGTAGATCACCAGAATATTAAGCATATTACCCCTTCTCTGTTATCTCGTCAGCATCTAGAACCACGTGTGGGAAGGTAGCTTCTGCCTCGTGTGTCTTCTTAGGAAATTGGTAGGCTAGTGCAAACTATGAGCTTTCAGCTCCTACTTTTATAGTGATTGGATGCAACATGGCTGCCTAATCTGGAATTTCCCTAAATCCCAGGTTCTGACTGGCTGAAACTTCCGTGCGTCAATGCTTTATCATGTTTTGAATACCTAAGTCATAATATTCTTGTTTATAAATTCCTTATTACCTTATCTTGTGAGAATTAACATCATTTGGAGTGTTTGTCATTTTGACATTTGATTAATAGGTCATATTTGACGTAGTTAATTAAAAATGGACGTCACCAGCCATCTTCTCTGCTGGTTGACTTATTTGCCCCAGACATTGGGACTTCCAGACATTAAACAATGTAATTCATGACACATTTCTGATAATGTGTCCTTCTGCTAATTAGTTTGGAATGTGTCTGTACTTTCCCAGACATAAGATTGGTCAAGTTGACACTGTAATGCAGACCCGTAACAGTCTTCAGCAATTTAAGGCTTATTTAAACATACAGGGCTTGTAATATACTTATTTAAATATAATACATATTATATACTTCTTAAAACAATTAATCATATAAGAAATAATTGCACATTAAAATTGAATATACCTTATACATATTTGTCTTTCTTATGAAGAATGCATTAAAGAGAAACTCCGACCAAGAATTTAACTTTATCCCAATCAGTAGCTGATACCCCCTTTTACATGACAAATCTATTGCATTTCACAAACAGACCATCAGGGGGCGCTGTATGACTGATATTGTGGTGAAACCCCTCCCACAAGAAGCTCTGGGTACCGCGGTACTCTGGGCAAACTGCCACAATGTAACAATGTTCACGGACAGGAAATAGCTGTTTACAACTGTCTGTAACAGCCAGAACAGCTAGAAACAGCTACATAACCTGACCACAGTAACAATGTCACCATGTAATACATGTCAGAATGTGAATCTGGGAGAGGAAAGATTTTACAATGAGCAAACACTGACTAAATCATTTATACATAATTATTGTAAAAATGAAGCACTTTTTTTATTACATTATTTTCACTGGGGTTCCTCTTTAAATATGTATATATATGACTGCTGCAGTAATGTGAATTTTAAACTTGTTTCTTTTCACTCTTCACACAGTACACTTATCTACAACCTTGACATTTGAAAGTTGCTTCTAACATACACAAAAATGTTTTAGCATCTGTAACTAAAATAATCTTATAAACTTCACAGTCTGGAATATACTGAGATGTCTCAAAGCAATATTTTAAAGAAGTACTCTAACTTTACAGTTTACAATGAAATTTTGCATAGAGCATTAAAACTTAAAGCATACACATATGACAGCTTTTCCTTCATAAATAAACTGCTAGAATTCTGACAAGGGAACCCCAATAAATCAGATCCTATTTGTTCAAAACTGTTTCATTTTAAAAAGTAAGAAAGAAATATTGTTGGTTTTAAGCCTTATACACATGTACTAGGTCTGTCGCTTAGCTGGGGTTGGTACTCAATTCCCAGGGTGAATTGAGGTTTAGTCTATACAGATGTGTCAAAAGCCTGCAGGCTAGCAATGCATCTTGTTACTATTGAGGGGGTGGAAGACAACGCTCGCCACACAATGGAGCAGTTTCCAGGAGCTGGAATTAGTGGGAGAAAAATGCCACTAGGTGCATTGGGCAGAACTAAAGATCCACTGTGCTGGATATTTGTCCAGGGTCGGATGGCTCCTGTTATGTTCAAACATAGATTTTAAAACCATGCTGTCTCTGTCAGCAGCCCTAGCCGAGTTTTATTGGATGTTCCACCATGCTGGATCAGATGGCTCCTGTTAGATTTGAACCACTGCGGTTTTTGCCAGATGCCCTGGTCGAGTTTAATCCAGCATGTTTACATAGCTTTAGTTCTTCCTTTAAAAAAAATCTTGGATTAGCAAGGTTGTTTCTTGAGTGGTTCTTTCAGGTAAGTTCTTGAACTTTGCTCCAGTTTTCAGAGTGTTCTTTACACCTGTCCTCGTATTTAGACCCATAATGTTGGTGTGTGCGTAAGCAAGGCAGTTTCTAGGCTAAATAGCACCCAGGGTGATTGTGTAAAAATTGTGCCCCCTTCCCCCCACCCCATAGACTTGCAAACTCTTACTCTTTATTTAGTCAGTCACACAGCCACAGGTCACAAGTAGATCTGCCTGCTTACTAGTGACCAGCAGCGTAACCAGGAGGAAGCAGGGACCAAGAAAACACACAGGAGGAGAGAGCCCGGAAAGCAGACTCTTCCATGGCCGTCACTCACTGACAACCTGCAGTAGTACCAGGGACAGATCTGGGGGGGGGCAAGTGGGTACCTTGCCCCAGGCGCAGTTTGTTGAATTCTTAAAAAGGCGGCAAAATGAATGGCAGTTTAGGCGCCAAAACCTGACCTTGCCCCAGGCGCAACTTGGTCTTGATCCGTCCCTGTGCAGTACCACTACTGAACATCAGGTGTCATCACGCGGTGGTGACATGATGATGACTTGACATCTGACGCAGGCAGCCCAGGAGGTATGTGTGTGCTCTGCTCTGTGTGTACATTTATACGTGTGAATGTTTGTGTGTATATACATATGCATGTATGTGTGCATCTGTGTGTGTGCGTCTGTGTGTGTGTGTTTACTATTATCCCCATGCTTGCTACATCTGTATGCAGTGTGTGTGCCTTACTATGGTGACCTCTGTGCCATTGTAAGCAAGCCTTGAAGTTTACATGGGCCAGCTAGCTTTTATTCATCACTATATCCTTTGATTCCAAATTATGTTCCCATTTGCAATATGTGTGAGAATGTCCATGTTCTCATATTTTATTCATTTCCATCGCAGGACTTCCATTAGCCTTTTCATTTTTTTTTTCTATTTGTGCTGAAAAACATCCAGTCAAATTGAAATGTATTATTCTTCTTGAGAAACACTCAGACAACAAAATTAATGAAGCTCCAGTGATTTATCTCTCAACAATGTATGTACATTAATGTAAAATTATTTCTTCCTGCAGAATTCACAGAAGTGTAACAGCTTGTCATTCCGGATTAGTGCACTTAAATAATTTCAATTTTATTTAATAGAACAATATCTATAATTGTTTCTGTGGTCTCCCTTCAAAAGGGATCAGGTACCAAAAACGCATTAACACTAATTTCTAGCAAAATGAAAATAAGAATGGTGGAATTTTAGGATGTTTATTGTCACTACTAGCATTATTTTAAACACCGTTTTATGGAATTTATGGGTGAAAACTTTAGCAATATGGTTGTTTGAAGGATATAAGTGCATACCTGGCAGTTACATCTGATAAAAAATGTGAGCTGTCACCCTGACATCCTAATTTTTTTTTTTTATTATACTTGTTTATGTTTTTTTAAGCTTTGGCATGCTTTTAGAGAATTCAAAAAAATATTCATATCTTTAATGTGTTTTTGTGCAGCTAGAACTCAGGATTTGTCTTATGTAACTCTTGTCCCGTTTGTCCCATATGATGTGAGCATTATTACCTTTTGAAGTATCTGGGAAAAAATATAGCTTAGTTAAAAACGTTATTTTTAAATTCAAAATAGATGCGTTTTAGCACCATCCTAACCCTAAATTTATTTATTTTTTCTGTTTCTCTCTGTGGTTATTGCATTATTGTGTTAAAACTTCAGGAACTCCCTTTTTAGCCTATATAACATTTCTTGCAAATTAACTTTTTTTCTTTATTGTGTAAGAATGAAATAGTGGAAAATAGCCACTAAGACCCTAGAAAAAAAAGAAGAAAAAAAAGAATTTATCAAAACAGAAAAATGCTCTCTGTAACCAAATAAAAGTCATGGAATACTGTAGGTCACGGAATACAATCTTATAATTAAAGCTTAGCTCTGCCTAGAAATATTTAATGGCAAAAGTACAAACACTTTCAGGTCCTGTATTTCAATATTTGAGATGGTCGATGAGTTGCCAATAATTAATCATAGATTCAAAGGGCCACAGTTGCAAAAAAAATTTGCAATCTAAAATACATGTGTACACATACTTATAAGAAGTGTGTTTCTCCCAGAGTAAAATGCATCATAAATGACTTTTCTCATATTCTCCTGTTGCTTATACTCAGTATCTTCTTTATTCTTTAGAAAATAACTTCCTGCAAAAGGATCTATACAGCCTAACTACTCATTTGCAGACTATTTTGGCAGTTGGACTGAGAAGCTGCCATTCAGGAAGTGCTTTTGAAAATCAAGAAAGCCCTGAGAATCCCCCATGAGGAGATGGACTAGTCTACAATTTGTCAGATCTGTCAGATTTTTACAGCTTATTGTAAGTGTCAGTGATACTTTATGGTACATTTTACTCTGGAACAAATGTACATTTTATACATATGCATTTTACAATTTTTAATGTGAATTGTTCATATTTGAGGGGCCCAGTTCCAAGTTGCTTACATTTGCATAGATAAGCCTGCAAGCCAAATGATTCGTATTTCAGTGACCATCTCTATTCTACCTGTGTTAGGGCTGGTGCACACCGAGCGGCTTTTTGGGCGTTTTCAGATCCGCTTGCGGCTGCGGATCTGCTTGGTCAATGTATCTCAATGGGGTGGTGCACACCAGAGCGGGGGGCGTTTTGCAGAAACGAAAAATGCCTGGGTGAGGCATTTTTTGGATTGCGGGTGCGTTTCTGCCTCAATGTTAAGTATAGGAAAAACGCAAACCGCTCTGAAAAACGGCACTTCAGAGCGGTTTTGCAGGCGTTTTTGTTACAGAAGCTGTTCAGTAACAGCTTTACTGTAACAATATATGAAATCTACTATACTGAAAACCGCAGCAGCAATCCGCAAAACGCTAGCAAAACGCCTCATAAAAATAAAAAAAAGCGTTTAAAAATCTGCTAGCATTTTGCGGATCTGCTAGCGGGTTTTGGTGTGCACCAGCCCTAAATGCTGCTCAAAAAGACTATGAGATTGCACTGAGGCCCAAACACACTGGAGATTCCACTCTACCGAGATTCATAAAGATTCATCAAAAGTGCAAAGGGCAATAGTTCTGCGTAACATTGCATATGTTTTGCTGATGCAATAATGAATGTTGAACTGAACTTGCTGTTATCCTGTTATGTTTGAATATTAATAAAATTCTTCATAAAAGAAAATAATACAGTGCAGATATCAGCAGTGAGGGTGTCTGTCACTTTCAGCAGAGTTTGGTGAAAATCTCTGAGGCCTGGAACCCACTAGAATGTTTTTTGAGCGTTTAGGGAGCGCTTTCAATCTCTAGCATTTTCCCTAAACGCTCTGCCAATGTAAAAGGATTTTAAAGATTCTACTAGAGCGATTGTGATTAAGGAAATCGCAATCGCAGGACATGCAGCATTTTGGGAGCGTTTCCTATCTAATGAATTGTATAGGAGCAGGGAAATCGTTCCCAAAATCGCTTGCAAAACTATATCACAAACCGCTAGTGATTGCGATACTGTTTTGCGCTTTCTAGTGGGTTCCAGGCTTAAATGTAACTTGTATCAGCAGGCTGCTCCCAAAAGGACAATCAGAAGTGATTGAAACCAGCTCCACATATGATTAATTTACTAATAGATAAGCAGCCCTGCAATAATCTAGCTGCTCCCCCACCAACTCTGCTACATGGTTATAAGCATGAATGCTCAGCAAAGCTCAGCAAAGTTGAGAAATGATATTTACTGAACCCCAACACATAGCTACCTGAAAGGGAGCTTGTATTGTGTCGGCATTATCCTAATCACCCAACTACCCTACGAACCATACCAGCACTAACCTATTACTAAACTCTTATATGATTCTGGCATTATTGTAAACAGAATCCTAATTTGCAAAATCATACATTGGCATACAGAGCCATCAATATCCCCAAAGGTACAGAAGGGGTGCTTATATGTGTGAAGTGCATGCATTCACCTGACTCAACATCAAAACTCAAGCAAATAAAAAAAAATAAAAAAAGCATCCATCCCCATTGCAGGAAAATTCCAAGTGATAACTCCCACTGATTTACTGCAATTTTTAGAAGAGAGCAAAATTATTTTGGCAGATATTTTTGCTTTATTTTTTATTTTTGAGGGGTAGTAAACTTGTTTTGACTGAAGCTTATATCACTATCAGCATATTTGATTCAGTGAATTCCATAGTACCATTTCACTTATTTAAAATGTAGATATACTGTATATTATTAATATGTTTAAAGCCATGTATGATTGTTTTTAAATGTGATATTAGTGTGACCCAACATGTCTGAATCTGGACTTCTTTTATGTGACATTTCATTTGCACTTGAAACTATTTTTCCCGACTTTAATTATGTTTTTAAAAAATAATTTAAAAAAACATGTTTTTTAATGTAAAAATGTAAAATGTAATGTAAAAAAATGTTTTTAAAACATATTTTAACATGCATTAAATGTAAATCATATTAATATTGATAATTCCACACTTGTCCTACATATATGCACATGAAACGAGTTCACAGACAGGTAACTAGAAAATGTTTTATAGTGCTTACAATAAAATAAGGTGTATGGATTCTGGTTTAAAGTTCTGAAAGTATAAACAATAGTGAACGTTTAAATGAATATGGATTTATTTGATTTATAATTAATTATTTTATCACAGTTTATATATTTGAAACTGTATTTAACATCATCATATTTTTGTATTTATTTATTTATTTGGGGGGGGGATATTCTAAATGAATGATTCTTGTCCATTATCTTTTTGTTCGGCAGACCATATTTATTATAAGCTACAGATCAGGCCACACAACTGGTTGTGTAATCTTATCATCTAAAGGCCTACTTAAAGAAAATGTTTGGTGTTTTTAATATATTTGTTATATTTGTTTGCTTACTAATGCAAACATGAAAAACTTTTTTTTTTCACTTAAACATGTAAAATGTCAGATATAAATATATTATTTTTTTTTTTTAAGCTCCACATGGTGGTTTGACTGGCATGTTTTGTAAGCAGAAAAGTTTGCTGCTTTACTGCTGTAGTAAACAAGTCTTTACCATGAAATTTTGTGACATAGCAAATGATAATCATACTTTATTCATCACTTTACAGAAAGCAGAAAATAAACTGGACGATTATGCCCATCTCTCTGGCAGACTTTATAATCTCTCAGAGCCTATTCTGAGGCCTGGAACCTACCAAACCTACCAAACAACGCAAAGAGCAATCGCTAGCGATTTGTGATAGCGTTTTGCAAGCGATTTTGAGAGCTTTTTTCCTGCTCCTATACAATTAATTAGAATGGAAACACTCCCAAAATGCTGCATGTCCTGCGATTTCCTTAATCGCAATCACTCTAATGGAATCTGTCCCATCCATTTACATTGGCAGAGCGTTTAGGTAAATTGCTAGCGATTGAAAGCGCTCCCTAAACCCTCAAAAAACGCTCTAGTGGGTTCCAGGCCTCACTTTGTAATGTGCATTGCGATCAAATCACAACACAACTGAAATGCAGAGTAGCGTTATAAGGGCCCATATTATCCATATGCAGTTTCTACAGTGTAAATTTTCCTTTTCCCTTATTTCCAATAAGGAAAGCATCAGCATCAGCCGTCAGTGTCTGGAAATTGCTGCTAACAGACACAGGGTGGCTTTTCTACTATCCATGGTATGTAGGGAATGAAGTTCTCAAACTGCTTTCAATTGTTATTTTGTGAATATTACAATAATAATGTGTTCACAGAAGACACCCTCTACCCCTACTTTGTATCGATCATTTTACGCTGGACACTTACAGAGATGTAAAAAAAAAAGTATCTGCCTTGTGCCTGCGTCCTTCTGTTATTTTACACTTGTTTTTTTTTTTGGGGGGGGGGGGGGGTTGCTCGATCTTCAGACAAATAACTAAAATTAAATAAGCAAAGCAGCTTAACATATATGGAAAAATCACTGTAAAATTAAGATATACAGTATTAGCTTTTAACAACCTATTTTAGTGACTCAGGTCTGGGTTCGCCTCAGACCAAGACTTTTTCCCATTGCTATAGAGTGTGCCGCAACAATTTAGGATTAGTAGCTATTGGTCCTTTTCCGCACTGGCTTTCCTTGTATCCGCATGCTTGAGTTGGTGTGGTGACCAATTGTAATGTTATGTTGCTGTCATTTTGCAATGCTCTTTGTCATTTGTAAGCTTGATCTTAATTCGCCCTCTGTGAGTTCTCTGCAGATCGTTTTGTATATTTTGTGTTATCTTTTCAAACAAAAAAAATTATACTAACTTTATCTAGTTATAATAGGTAAGTTTTAAACAGAAAAGAAATGTTAATCGGAGAATGACTGTATCATTGTGTGCAGTCATAGCAGAACAATTCTTTGTTACCACTTGATGGAAAGTAGAAGTATTAGACCAGTAATTATATCTGCTTCTAACCATCGATCTCTGTACCCTACAAAGCTTGAGTCACCTTACATAGAGTATAGGCAGTCAGAAGAGTGTCTGTCTCATCTGAACATCACAGCCCTGTAGAGCAGAGTACAACAAGGTAGAAAATGCTTATTCTGGATTCTTGCATCGAATCATTATTTAGTAGCAGGAAAATGCAATAGAGACAGATGTTTTTTTAATGGAACTTGTGATTATTAAGGCATATCAAACAACAGGATTACATTACCTCAGGCACATCTTAGTATCATGAAATAGCTTTACTTTTACTCTCTGTATTTGCACTGCTTCTTGTATTGCTATAAAGTCACCGTGCTATGCAGGGGCGTAACTAGAAGTCAATGGGCACCCCTGCAAGAATTTGAGCGAGTTCCGACCCCCCCCCCCCCCCCCCTCAAGGCCGTTTTGGGGAGGCATGAGGGGTTGCAGCATGAGGGGAGAGCTTTGCACATCGGCAGGGAGGGGGGACAGTCCCCCCTCCCTCACTTTGGGCTTTCCCCTCTGCGCTCTCCTCCTGCATCTATTACTGGCGACAGCTCTACATACCTCCATTCACCGACGAAGGTCTCCGATCTGTAAGGTCTTCACATAACTTTGCTGAGCGGATCTGTCAAAACCAGCCTGGGCGCAGTGAATTGGGAATTGGGAAGTAAAGACTCTCATAACCTGTCAGACTAAATTTGTTGCCTATGTTATGTTCTGCCCGTGCTCATTTTTTTACGTGGGCAAGACAACTAGGCCCCTAAAGGAGAGGGTGGGCGAGCACCATGGCTCCATAAAGAGAGGTAAGGGATGCCAACGTCTGATCGAGCATGTTCGTAGCGCGCATGGAGGCAGGTCCTCCAGTTTGAGGTTTGCGGGCCTTTTTCACGTCGCACCTTTGAGACGAGGAGGCGATCGAGATCGCGAACTAACTAGACGCGAGTCGCGAATCATTTTGCAGACGGATGCCATGGGGCCTTTAGGCCTCAATGACAGACTGGAATTGGCATGCTTTCTTGACCCTTAAGGCATGACGGCCAATCTCTTTTGGGGAGGTCTACACCCGCCCACCATCCTCCTTATCCTTGCCATATGAGAACCCCTCCCCCGTTCCCCTCACTTCCCCTTCTCTCTTCATAATCCCCCCCCCCCCCCCCCCCCCCCACTCCCTGATTCCCTCAGTCCCCGCTAATACTCATTATCCAGTCCTGGTCTGTTTTCCCCAATAGTGAGATCATAGGAGTTTTCTCTCCGTTCCCACCATGCTCACATTCCCCTTGGTATTTTAAGACACCCCACCATATTAGGCTGGATATTTATGTTAAAATGAGCCAAACGGGGCACCCCATAGTAGCAGTGCAATTTGCACTGGGATTCGCCAATAGGCATTCCCTGTCCCAAGTATTTATCACGGTGTGGTGTGGGACCGGGGGTGGTGCATATACGTGGGACAGTCCTGCCCTGACCTAGCACACTTGGGAACGTGGTGGCACAATGCCCCCCTCCCTGTAGTCAATGCAACATGGTCCCATGTTCTATCTTAAAGAGAAACTCCGACCAAGAATTGAACTTTATCCCAATCAGTAGCTGATACCCACTTTTACATGAAAAATATAATGATTTTCACAAACAGACCATCAGGGGGCGCTGTATGACTGATTTTGTGCTGAAACCCCTCCCACAAGAGGCTCTGGTACCGTACGGTACTCTGGGCAAACTGCCACAATGTAACAATGACACACACAGGAAATGGCTGTTTATAGCTGTCTGTTAAAGCCAGAACAGCTACATAATCTGCCCACAGTAACAATGTCACCATGTAATACATGTCAGAATGTGAATCTGGGAGAGGAAAGATTTTACAATGAGCAAACTCTGACTAAATCATGTATACATAATTATTGTAAAAATTAAGCACCTTTTTATATTAAATTATTTTCACTGGAGTTCCTCTTTAAGACATGGGCGGGTCGGTGCAACATCGCTGCCCCACGCTTTATTGCACACCCCATATCTCCCGCCACACCCCTGGGACCCATGGTGTGGTGCCCTCCTTTTCCCTCGTTACAGAATGTGGCAAAGGCACATGGTATGTATGTGCAGGAGCCATATATCCATCCAGCCGAGCTGGTGGCGAGTGTCGCCCTGGGTGGCTGACCCAGGGCGACAACTTAGTTAGGTCATAACACCTCCTTGTACAGATAGCACTGTGGCCCCGGTCCTACTAGTGTACTCTCTTGAAGAATATGCCGCAATG
Organism: Hyperolius riggenbachi; assembly: GCF_040937935.1. Taxonomy (NCBI): domain Eukaryota; kingdom Metazoa; phylum Chordata; class Amphibia; order Anura; family Hyperoliidae; genus Hyperolius; species Hyperolius riggenbachi. The sequence continues at coordinate 564,947,908 of NC_090646.1, forward strand.
ACAATGGTCAGGCGCCATATCGAGATATTTTCTCGATTTTTATCTCCTGGAATAGAGACTCCCCGAAGTGTTTTTAGTTTAGGAATAGGTAATTTAACAATAAAACTGAATGGTTTTAATTTACATTTATGTTTACTCACCAGCATGTTATATGACGTTTAGACTGTAGCAGTCGTGTGTGGTTTCACGTTTTAATAGAGTGATTAAGGATGTATGACCTATTACCTAACACCCCCACATGTTTTACATATTGGGATAAGTTCCCTCCTATCACCCCATGCACACCTATTCCGTCCCAGGTAATTTATCCTTTCTTTTATGCACATTTGCCAGTAATGGCGCATGCATGGACTCCCTGACGGGTCACTTCCGCCAGTACTGTAGTCCTCCCGCACTCCAACAGGAAGCACTTCACATGACCTCCACTCACGGACCAATGACGTGCGCTGTGGGCGGAGTCTCTGGTCAAGATATCCGAGACTCAGAAGCTCCGTCATTTGCCCGGATACGCACGTGAGCAAGCGCTACAGAGCGCGAAACGGCTGTTGTGCACATCCATCACCCCCTGGTCACCACACCTCCCTGCGGGCCTCACTGGATGTATCCATGATATTTGATGCAAGACTGCTGACAGGTTTGATGCTTATATTCAATACCATATGTCATTTGGCTGCGGACAGTGAATAAATGCAGTAACAGGACGGTGCCCGGTCTCTGTATCTTTATGGTTTCACAAAACCAGCCTTATCAGCCTGCCAACAGACTGTATACATAGGGAAACTGTTACTAGAACGGCCACCCCGTGGGCAGGTCTGACGACCCAACGTTTGAATAAATCCGGCATGCGTACGCGCCTTTAGGGTACCTACAATCATGAGATAACAGACACCCAATTCCACCAGTTTGGGCTAAATCAACTAAAAGTTTTACTTTTGTGGTTTCCAGCTAATGTTGGTGGCATATGTTTGAATGTGATACAGCATAATTTTGCCAAATGCCACCAATAATTAGAGTAACCATATACATTTACTAAAACTCTACTTCTGGCTTTGCACTGGTCCTATTATCTGTGTTTTTTAGCATTTCTCCCCATTTATTTACCATTTCTCCTCTGCTTCCTTTTACTAAACCGTAACCTTACCCAATGTAAACCCCTTCTGGATGCCAAACCACAAACCCCCTCATACCCCCACTACTCGCCAGTAAAAAATACTTTTCGACTCTTATTTCCAACTTCTCCTCCAATGTAAACTCCCTTCCCATGCCTAACCATGACCTCCAAATCCTAGCTAGTGAATCAAGCCTCCATCTACACTATTCTCAAAGACTAACCCTTACAGAGGACCTCCAGGTTGATATGCAAAAACTTGCATATTACTGTAAGAAAAAGTTATATTTACCTGCAGTGTGGTGTCCTGCTAAGCAGTCCCTAAGACCCCGCTCTCCTCGGAGAAAAGTAAATCGCATTTTTTCTCTGAGAAAAGGGGGAGGCGGAGCCAGGTGCCAGAAGTGGAGTAATGCGGGGTCTTCAGGACGGCTTCGCAGGACAAGACAGCAAGTAAATATAACTTTTTCTTACAGCATGGCTGCAAGATTTTGTATATCAGCCTGGAGGTCCTCTTTAAATGAACCCAACTCTCTAACCCTAACTGATACTGATCATCTGTGTGATACCTTAGCACAGTGCACAATTTAAACATTGTAACCAGTAGACAGTGTTTAGCTAAACAATACCTGGACCCAGGAGCTCACATAACACATCAGATAACATCAAACCACTAACTTTCATTGGCCTTATAACTGGCCAATACAAACAGAGAATAAAGAAATCATTCATTCATTCATTCATTAGTTACCCCTTTTGCATTTTGCTTGACTTTGCCAGCCCTGTTCCCATGGCCTTTAGGCAGATTGGAACCAATTGGATCATGTCTGTTGATTCATCAGCCCTCAGCTCCCTGTAGGCACTTTGATTGCTCCGTGCCTCGGCAATGTTTTTGAAGTACCCCACAACAAATGTAATATTACGGTTAAACATTAATCTAAACACTAACTCTACAGAGGCATCATTGACATTAGTGATGGGCTTCATGTCAAAGAATGACTTCTCTTCAGGATTCCAGCTATTATGTAACTTATTTCTCTTCCATATTCCCTAATCCCATTTGGGGCTTGGCAGTGAATATATTATCACAAGACTGGCAAAAAAAATAAAAAACTTCCTTAAATAATCTCCCACCGCAAGCTTATTGTCATTTTATTTATTTACATTATTTTTTGCCTACATATTACAAGTCCCTAAAAAGAGTGCATAGAACAATTAGCATTTGTCCCAAAAGGGACCCACAATGTAATTTCCCTACCGCAGTCATATATATATACACACTGCAGACAATCTGGCAAACAATCTGGCCAGTTAATCTGTATGTTTCCTAAGAAAAGTGGAGCACCTGGAAAAAAACGTATGTGAACACGGGAGAATATATGAACACCACGCATATAAGTCCTGATAGGCTTCATGCTGAGGAGCCTAGCATGCTAACTACCTGACTACCATGCTGCCTCAGCTGGAGCAATATGCAAAGAGCCATAAGTTACAGTAAGTACTACCAGCAGTAGCATAGCTTAGGAGCTCTGGGTCCCAGTGCAAGCTTTACATTGGGTCCCCTCAAGTGCTCGATACATAAGAATTTATTTCGAGCACCAAAATCTGCCAAGGACAGTCGCAGTGAAGAGAGTTTTAGGCTGCGGAGAGGAACAGTCTTTTAACCCATTGCTAACCCACAGCTTTAAAGAAATTATCTTGTTTGAGATAAGTGCAATGCTTTTGACCTCAGTCTGCAGAATTCATTGGGCTTGATTCACTAAGACAAATAGCATGCCTTATTGCTATTATATATTACTATTTGTATTAGTGAATCAAGCCCATTGTGTTGTAAATTCTTGTAATGCTTTGATGCCTCTCTGCTAGCAGAAGATATAGTAACTGAAAGCAGAAGTCCTCTGTTATTGTCTCACACTGTCCCCTAATGACAAGTGGCCATAAATACACAAATACTAATAAGTGGCAAAGAAATGTAAGAAATAAGAAATAAAAAAAATGTGCAGAAAAAAATTGACTTGGAGCCCTTAAGTCTTTAAATAAATTGGCTGCTAAAGGGTTAATGGCTACAACTAATTAAAGCACATGTAGAGGTGATCATTGCCAGCTTAGCATTAATAAAGAGCTGATAAAGCAGTTTAAGGAGGGACCTCTGGTCCAGGGGCCCTGGTGCGATTGTGACCTCTGCATCCCCTATTGCTACCTACTGACTACTAGAACTCACAGTGACCAGAGAGAAGTAATCCTTTTACAGAACTTTGTATTCCCAGCTAGGAAAGCTCTCTGTACTACTATAAAGTTCACGGGCAAAGACAGATGTCACGAAATCCTGTGATTACATAAACTACCTACTCACTTAAACGTTGTTACACAAAACGATTGTTACAGGTTTCTGACTATAGAGGGTGTAAAGCTCCACGGAAGGTATAAGCGCCATATAAATCCTAACTACCTAAAGACCGCATCACGCCAATGGGCGTGACTGTGGCGGCAGCCCCAGGACCGCCTAATGCCAATTGACGTCAAGTCCTGGGGCCGGCTACTGCAGGAGATTGCGCACAGGCTCCGCTCCGCCTTCAGTCTCCCAACGGTGATCGCTGCTCGGGAGACTGTTAGACAGTGAAAACGCCGTCTTTTTACTTGGTACAGCGCTGCGATCTGCAGCAGCGCTGTACTGGGGACAGCCGTGTGACACGGCTGTCCCCTCTGTTGCTATGGAGGTGATCGGCTGTCACAGGCTGAAGTCTATGACAGCCGATCATGCTGATTGGCTGGCGGGGGGAAGAGAGGGTGGATGATAAAATAACAAAAATAGTAAAAAAATATTGTTAAAATAAAGAAATAAATATTTATTAAAAAAACAAAAAACACCTGGGGAGCGATCAGACCCCACCAACAGAGAGCTCTGTTGGTGGGGAGAAAAGGGGGGAGGGATCACTTGTGTGCTGAGTTGTGCGGCCCTGCAGCTTGGCCTTAAAGCTGCAGTGGCCAATTTATCAAAACATGGCCTGGTCTTTAGGGGGGGGTTAACACTGCGGTCCTCAAGGGGTTAATAAAATGCATTTCAGGTGGCATTTTTGTAGCTACTGCTGTACAGACAGGCTGTATGATATCCATTCACAGTGGACAATGAAGAAACTGCAGGAACTTCCTCTGAAGTTACTGCAGTAAACAAAAAACATTGGGAATTTAGTGACAGACCAAATGAAAATGAAAATGTTATTACTGAAATCCTGCAAAGCACAGTAGTGTCTGCTGAAAGCAAGTGATTTCTGCGTATTATCACTTCTTCCAATGATTTCCATGGCTCCATCCACTGTCCTGAAGTGATGTAATATTGGTCTTGGGTTTATTGGACATGTGGAAGTAATAACCTGCAATTATTTTCTGTTTTAAATAGGCCTGAATCAGGCCTGTCAACTGGATGCACTGATTTGCAGCAGGCAGCCGGTGGTGTGAGTAAGCTCACACAGGCCTGAATTATCTCTGAAGTTATTTCCCAGAGGTTTACGCACCGCCCTACCAGTGTCTTGAATCGGATCTGAACTCAGAACTTCCTCTCTGCACCAAAAGTTCAGCAACTGCATAATAAAGTTCAGCAACCTTTAAAGCAAAACATTTCTTTGATACAGGTGATACAAATCCTGCAATAAATCTGCAGTATGTCTACTTTTTGCTTTCATGGAAGCAGACAAAGGGTTAACATCCTGTACAAATAAGCTGCTATGCTGATGCAGTCAGCTGACACAGCTAAGAGATCAAATTACCGTTGTGAATAGTCAAAGATGAGGGGGGATTAGACAGACTAAACTCTCTAAATACATACAGGGTACATTTCTCTGTGTTTTCCTTCTGTCCTGCGCAAGAGCTCAGGTCCACTTTAATTGATTGGTTAACAATGCTTAACTCAGAATTGGCTGAAATGGCAATGTGTATGAGCCAAAGCTGGAATTACTGAATGTAGTTTTGCTTATAGAGGCACTGTAGTGACATATACTGTATTAGAATGCAGTAAATTATTCAGGATACTCACTTTTATGTTAATTTTTTGGTTTCAGCATCAGAAACACTTCCTATGGGCTGGTGCACACCGAGCGGCTTTTTCAGCGGATCCGCTTGGTCAATGTATCTCAATGGGCTGGGTCACACCAGAGCGGGAGGCGTTTTGCAGAAACGCATACTCCCGGTGTGAGGCATTTTTTGGATTGTGGATGCGTTTCTGCCTCAATGTTAAGTATAGAAAAAACGCAAACCACTCTGAAAAACGGCAGATCAGAGCGGTTTTGCAGCCGTTTTAGTTACAGAAGCTGTTCAGTAACAGCTTTACTGTAACAATATATGAAATCTACTACACCAAAAACGCTTCCCAAAACCGCAAAATGCTAGCTGAAACGCTACAGAAAAATAACAAAAAGCGTTTCAAAATCTGCTAGCATTTTGCGGATCTGCTAGCGGGTTTTGGTGTGCACCGGGCCTAAATCTTTGTATTGCTGTATATTGGTATGAAGCCCTTCCCTTCCCATAATGTGTAGCCTAGGCTGTTTAGCTGTGCTGAATTCTCCTCCCAGAGCACTCTGGGAGAGTAGGTACATTTTAGTGGCCTTGGAGCTCTCAGTAAGGCCTGGTGCACACCAAAAACCGCTAGCAGATCCGCAAAATGCTAGCAGATTTTGAAACGCTTTTTCTTATTTTTCTGTAGCGTTTCAGCTAGCATTTTGCGGTTTTGGGAAGCGTTTTTGGTGTAGTAGATTTCATATATTGTTACAGTAAAGCTGTTACTGAACAGCTTCTGTAACAAAACCGCCTGGCAAACCGCTCTGAACAGGCGTTTTTCAGAGCGGTTTGCGTTTTTTACTATACTTAACATTGAGGCAGAAACGCATCCGCAATCCAAAAAATGCCTCACCCTGGGAGGTTTCGTTTCTGCAAAACGGCTCCCACTCTGGTGTGCACCAGCCCATTGAGATACATTGACCAAGCGGATCCGCAGCCGCAAGCGGCTGCAAAAACGCTGAAAAAGCCGCTCGGTGTGCACCAGCCCTAAACGAACATTCGGCAGAGATGCACTTGACAGTACTAAAGATATCGCCACCTGTGATAAATTTCAAGTCGTAAATCAGGATGAGGAAAGGTTTTATGATGGACAAACAAAACAAAAATTTAGCAATTTTATTAATTACTTTATTTTCACTACGGTTTCTCTTTAAGTATTTTGGGTTTTTTACTACAGTATATACCAGACCAACTTGAGAACCTGGTATGTGAAATGTGAACCACTAGAAAGCGCAAAGTGCTATCGCAATCGCTAGCGATATGTGATAGCATTTCCCAAGCGATTTTGGGAGTGATTTCCCTGCTCCTATATAATTCATCAGCATGGAAACGTTCCCAAAATGCTGAAAGTCCTGCGATTGAGATTTCCTTAATCGCAATTGCTGTAGTGGAATCTGTCCCATCCATTTTCATTGGCAGAGCGTTTAGGGAAATTGCTAGTGATTCAAAGCGATCCCTAAACGCTCAAAAAACACTCTAGTGGGTCCCAGCCCTTAGGGATTCATCATTCACAAAGAGGTACACTGAGGCAAAAAGTTCAGGTTAATGTTTTTTTTCAGGACAGTACTGATCGGGAAAGACTAAAAAGAGAAAACTAACGTATATTTCAGACTAGAAGACGCTCCGGACTATAAGACGCAGCTTGGTTTAGAGGGCAAAAACCACCTGTCCCCCTCTGTGTCTGGTTCCTGTCCCCCTGTGGCTGCCACTTGTCTGCCTCCTGTCCATCTGTGCCTGCGTCTTGTAGTCTGGAAAATACGGTATATATGGTTGGTAACAGTCATCAAAGGGTTTCCAGTGAAATTCATGCGAATCTTGGTTATTATAAATGTCCTCTTTATTGTCCCTTCACAGGGGATCAGTGATTGCACAGGTGAGTTACTCAGGATCATTAATCTTAGGACCCGTTTTCACTAGATGCATTGCTATGCGGAAAGCGCGGCGCATCACAACGTAAGGAAACTGCAACCAGCTCACGTCAATGGAGTCGTTTCCATTGACGCGAATTTACCTACACGATCCGGCGCGATGCGATGTGGGGGAAATTATGGATAGCATGTTGTGGTTTTCTGCAGCACGCATCCGAGTCCCCATAGCTGCCGACGGGAAGCCGCATGACGCCACATCTGGAAGTATGGAAGACAACCGGAAGCACTTGTAGAGGGAGAGGGAGACCTGAAGCTGTATGTGGATATGCAGCCCGGAGCCAGCATTGAACACCGACAGGTAAAGTATACTGCTGGGGCACATTTTACAATGGGGGGGGGACAGCGCAGGGGGTTCCGTTGGGTTCGTCACTTGTCCCAATATTGCGTGCTGTTGCTGCTGCGCACACGATTGAGAATGTCATTTCATCCAGTTATAATAATTAAATCTGATGGTCGATTGGCTGCCAACTCACCTGATGTAAGGCCACCTTAAAGGACGACTGAGGTGAGAAAAATATGGAAGATGTCAAATGTATTTTCTTTTAAACAATACCAGTTGCCCTGGCAGGCCTGCTGATCTATTTGGCTGCAGTAGAGTCTGAATAACACCAGAAACAAACATGCAGCTAATCTTGTCAGATGATCTGACACTAATGTCACAAACACCTGACCTACATGCTTATTTAGTGTTTATGGCTAAACTTATTAGAGGCAGAAGATAAGCAAAATAGCCAGGCAACTGGTATTGCTTAAAGAGAACCCGAGGTGGGATTTAATTATGTTAGTGGGGCACAGAGGCTGGTTGTGCACACTAATACCAGCCTCTGTTGCCCCATGGTGTGCCTCCAGGACCCCCCTGCCCGCTGCTATACCCTCCGCAGTGCTAGCGACACACATCGTGTCGCCAGCACAATGTTTACCTATGCCGTGTCTGTTAGCGCCGCTCCCCGCCTCCTCTGTATCGGCGCTACCCGCCCGCGTCCCTTCCCTCCCACTGATTGGAAGGAAGGGACGCGGGCGGGTAGCGCCGATACGGGGGAGCGGCGCTGACTGACACCGCATAGGTAAACATTGTGCTGGCGACGCGCTGTGTGTCGCTAGCACTGCAGAGAGTATAGCAGCGGGCAGGTCCTGGAGGCACACCATGGGGCAACAGAGGCTGGTATTAGTGTGCACAACCAGCCTCTGTGCCCCACTAACATAATTAAATCCCACCTGGGGTTCTCTTTAAAAGGATATACATTATCCAAATGGCAGCCTCCACATACCTCTCACTTGTCCTATAAGAAGATTGCTTTCTGACTATATGCTGCCAACATTTCCAGTTCAGGCACATTTATAAAAACACATGAAACATTGTTTAATATAAATTATACATAAAAAGGTTTTGCAATATAGACAGGGCCGGCCTTGCTATGAGCGACCTGTGCAGTCGCTCAGGGCGCCATACTCTCAAGGGCGCATGCGCCCTGTCGCCCCTTGCCGCCCCGCTGTCTCCCTGTGTCCTCTCTGTCTATATTTAGAGCAGGACTACAAGAAAATGGCCGCCGATGTCCACAAATGCAGACATTTTCTTGTAGCCTGCTCTAACTACAGATGGAGCGGAGGCGCTGGAGAGAAGAGTGACGTCGGCGCTGTAGCTGGATGTCAGGTGAGTCAGTCTCTGCCCGGCCCGCTGCCACATAAAGGAGGGGGGGTTGCCTGGGGCAAACTACCTACACTGGTGGCAAACTACCTACACTGGGAGCAAACTACCTACACTGGGAGCAAACTACCTGCACTGGGGGCAAACTACCTGCACTGGGGGCAAACTACCTACACTGGGGGCATACTGGGGGCAAACTACCTACACTGGTGGCAAACTACCTACACTGGGAGCAAACTACCTACACTGGGAGCAAACTACCTACACTGGGGGCAAACTACCTACACTGGGGGCAAACTACCTACACTGGGGGCAAACTACCTACATTGGGGGAAAACGACCTACACTGGGGGCATACCACCTACACTGGGGGCAAACTACCTACACTGGGGGCATACTGGGGACAAACTACCTACACTGGTGGCAAACTACCTACACAGGTGGCAAACTACCTACACTGGTGGCAAACTACCTACACTGGGGGCATACTACCTACACTGGGGGCAAACTACCTACACTGCGGGCATACTGGGGGAAAACTACCTACACTGGGTGCATAGTACCTACACTGGGGGCAAACTACCTACACTGGGGGCATACTAGGGGCAAACTACCTACACTGGGGGCAAACTATCTACACTGGGGGCAACTATGCTACCTATATGGGGACAACTATGCTACTTATGGGGGGGGGCAACACAATCCGGTTTCGCTCAGGGTGCTGTGAAACCTAAGGCTGGCCCTGAATATAGAGAATGAATTTACCTGCCTCATGGATCCACAATGTATCATTTCCTCCATAGCACAGATAGTCAATGAGATGCCAATAATTTGATACAGATTTCTGTTCATTTTATGCAAATTTATCTACATGAAAAATGATAAATAAAATGCTGCAGGAGTTTCATTTGTCCATTGTATGTAGGATGCCAATACGATGTAAATAATTCCAAGAAGATAAGGATTATGCTACATTTTATGCAAGGTTGTGCAGCTTAAAAATGGACCAATCAAGTTGAGGCGGATTTTTATTCATTAAGGCTGCTTTCACAGTGGAACGTTACAGGCGCACGTTAGAGCAGCCTGTAACGCAGCCCACCGCACAGTAATGAAAACTCAATGGGTTGTTCACAGTGCCCACGTTGCGTTACATTGTAACGCTGCACGTTCTGGGAAAGTGCAGTATGCTGTGCGCTATACTGGGCTTTAGCTGCCTTAGACTGCTTGCACATGCTCAGTAACTAGCCACATGGCTAATTAATATTCACTGCACTGTGGTGACGTAACCTGGACTCATAGTGTTGTCCAGATCATGAATGGATCGTTCATTTTATCCGGATCTTTTTTGTGAGTCGAATCATCCGGATCATCACAATGAACGATTCGGTTCACAGTGGATGTCTGTCTGGAAGAAACAGGAACATACAGAATGTACAGTGCAGGGAAAGTCGTGTCCTGCTAGTCATTTCACCCCCAGAATGCTTCCCTAGTAAAATGATTCAAATGATTCGGTTCAAAGATCCGGATCTTTTCAATGATCAGATTCGAATCATCCGAATCCTTGAAAAGATCCGGACTTCCCATCACTATCCTGGAGCGGCTGTTCTATCATTATAGATAGAATGAAAACAGCGCACCAAGAGCTGCATAACGCGGCTCAATCTGACGTCCGACTTCAACACCACCATGCGTTGCATTAAGGCCACGTTATGCGATCTTAACGTCCCCTAAAACGCAATGTCTTGGTGTGAAAGAGGCCATAATTCCAAGCTGCATACATTTGCATAGAAAATGAACCCTGCATTGATTTGGAATTATTTGTCTCAGTAAACATCCCCAGTCCATTATGAAGTTTACTATACATTTTGTGTAAATTTGAAATGATTTGCATCTCAATAATCGTGATTAGCCATCAGAAGTCTCCAGCTGCCTGCTTAAAGTGGACCTGAACTCAGAACTTCCTCTCTGCTCTAAAATATACACAACAGCACAATAACCTTCACAGAAAAACATTTCATTGTTACAGCTGATACAAATCCTGCAATCAATCTGCAGTGTACTTCCTGCTTTCATGGAAGCAGACATATTGTTAGCATCCTTTGTTTATAAATTAGCTGTTCTGCCATGGCAGAGGAAATTCCTGAGCTGACACCAATGAGAGATCAAATTACAGAGCTGATTAGTCACAGATGAGGTGAAATAAGACAGGCTTAACTCTCTAAATACATTCAGGGTGCATTTCTCTGTTTTCCTTCTATCCTGTGCAAGAGTCCAGGTCCATTAGCCATTCATCTTCCCTAAACCCATGATAAGCTGTCAATCATTGGGGGGTGGAGGTGGGTGTGGCTTCAGATAACACACAAATCACTCTAATCCTTTCATGCCCATGTGACCAAACAAGCAGTGTTTCATACTGGCTGCATGATCGCAGAAAGCTGCCGATCCATGCAAATCTCTGCAGTGGTGAAGCCAATAGGTTTCTTTTTATCATGAAAAAATTACTTTTCACACTTTCTGTGCACAATAAATCTCAAATAATTTTCTATCAAATGCATATTTCTGAACTGGGGCATAAGGGGACCCTCACACTAACAAGTTTGCTGCAATGGACACTCTTTGGGGCACTGCAAGGGCTTGTTCACACCCAGGGGTTTTTCTGGGTTTTTTAAGTGCCACCGATTTTTAAAGCGCTTGTGCAATGATTCCCTATGAGGCCTCTTGCACACTGCATGCATTTCCGATTCCGATTTCGCTTTTTGATCGGTTTTTACCTCCGATTCAGATTTTTAATCTTTACTCAATGCTGCGTTTTTTGATCCGTTTTTCCGTTGAATGTATTCAGGGAAAATTTAAATTGAAAATCGGAAACGGAATCAGAATCAGAAAACGAATTTGCAGTGTGCAGGGAGCCTGAGAGTGTTCACATATGAGGTGTTCGATTCCGATTCGCTCACCAAAGCGCTGCCTGTACCATTTTTGGGACAATTTGCCTCAATGGAAGGTATAGGGAGATCGCAAAGCGCTTGAAAAAGTGCTTTGTATAGCGATTTCCCCATTGTATTTATTCATTTCCGGGGGAAAGAGTTAGAAAAGTGCTTTACAAAGTGCGCAGGGAGGTGCTAAAAAAATTGCGCACAACAACGCTGGTGAAATGAATAATTCACACCTCATAAGCTGTGCTGTTATGCAATGGATGTTGTTGTTACAACCAAGAACATGCGATCACTCCCTATGGAACCCACTAGAGCGCTTTTTTGAGCATTTAGGGAACGCTTTAAATGGCTAGCAATTTCCCCCCATGTAAATGGAGGTAACAAATTCCACAGTAGCGACTGCGATTAGCAAAATCGCAATCGCAGGACATGCAGCATTTTAGGAGCATTTGTGCTCCAATGTAAAGTATTGAACCGCTGGCAAATCGCTCAAGAATCACTACACATAGCAATGGGTGTGTGATTTTAAATTACTCCAAACTGTAAAAAAAATAATAATGATTTGAATTGACCAATCAGAATTAAAATCACTAATCGCAATCACAATTGCTGGCAAAAAGCTTACACTTTTTAAAATCACTAGCAAAATCGCCATGAAATCGCTTACAAAATGCTAAGTCACAACACTAGTGATCGCAATAGTAATTTGCAACTTGTAGTGGGTTCCAGGCCTGTAGGAGCATTCACACAACAGTGTTTGTGATCGCAAAGGTACTGCATGCATCGCTTTGGGAGCAATCACAAAAAAATTGTGACATAATTGGCAACAAGTCGCAATGGCTAAGGGCTTGTTCACACTAAGGGCATTTTTGCCCTTTTTTCAAGCGCAGGCGATTTTCAAAATCGCCCTAAAAACTCTTGTGCAATGATTCCCTCTGAGAGAGTTCACATCTGAGCAGTTCGATTCTGATCCGCTCACCAAAGCACTGCTTGTACCATTTTCAGGGCGATTTGCCTCAACGGAAGGTATAGGGAAATCGCAAAGTGCTTGAAAAAGCGCTTTGTCACAGCGATTGCGTACGCGTTTTTAAGAATAAATACACTGTCTTTATTCTTTTCCTGGTCAAAGAGGTCACTTCCTGACTTGTGTCAGGAAGTGAATTTAAAAACCGCACTGGAAAAGCACTTAGAAAAGAGCTTTTACTAAAAGCATGGAGAGGGGGAAAAAACGCAGCACAAAATCGCAAAACTCTTGCGTTTGCGATTACAATTTTAGATGTGAACGTGTCATTAGCTGGGGACACTATGCTGCCTGCTCTGTGCTTGCTGGAGGGATACATGACTGACTTTCTAAAGGGGAACTTCTCAGAAATCATGTAACAGCGTACATAGCCCCACCTTTACTAACAATTATATATCCAGAAGGTTAAACTACAAATGTAACATTAAAATGATCTCCAATGAGATTGCACTTACTGTGACTATGCATCGTACATTTCAGCAGTCTGTGGTGAAAGGCATGAGATCCTCATTCCTCATCCAGTTATCTAAATCTCTACCAGAAAGAAAATCAAAAGACACAAAACAAATTAAAAATGAACTGCGATGAAGTAACCCTATTTTTTTCTTTTCTTCACTTTCAGCTCCCTAACCTACCAGCATATGTGACAAATCAGCGTTCAGAAAAGCCTGCAAGAACACTCAACGCATATCCTGGAGAGCACCCCATGAACCCTAATGCTGGGAATACACGTTTCATTTTTGCCTTCGTTTTAGCCTTCGATTCGTTCGGTAAACGAATCGAGTGTTGAAAACGTATGTGAAAATAGTCATAATCCCATTATAGTTTCGATTAATAGACCCCAGAAACAAACGACTAGTGATCGAACATGTTTGATATTATCTCTCTTTATCCATCTAATCGAGCCATTGGTAGGCTTGATGGCTGTTCAGATCGATTATATATTCGTTTATGCCGTCCGTCCCTGTACTACGTTTCGTTTCTTTGCAGCCTTCGATCATTGGAAAAACAAAACCATCAGAATCGAAAAAAAAAACGAAACCGTGGGTGGTGATATTAACCGTACGATCGATTATTTCGGGATCGAAAAGGACAAAAGGCACAATCGAAACTAAGGTTTAAACGAAGGCAAAAACGAAACGTGTATTCCCAGCATAACAGTCCTCTCACATTGTGCATGTTGTACCATCACAATATAACAGTGTCAAATAATTGCACCCTACGACATGCAGTAAGACTTTACAGTGAGGCAGACAGTAAAATGAAAGTATGCTTCACTGTAATGCACATGTTGCCCGGTTAACTCATAGTATGCTGTTTGTTACTGGATCGGAACTCACCCTACCGTACTGCACCATGTTCAATGTGAAAGGAATATCATTGTACTGCCTGTTGTACTTGTGACACAACAGTATTGTCTGATGTACTTGTAATTACAGCCACACAGCATCTGCATATCACTGCCTCCAGCTATCCCCACCACTTCTAGCCTCCGGAGCACCCTTGTTACTTAGTGAAGGGCAGGACTCTGAACACTGGGCACTCGCACAAGTGTGTATCGCGCATAAAAGCTCTGAGGGCCCTTTTCCACTAGCAAGCGTGATCGCAATCGCACTGCGTTTGTGATTGTGCAAGCTGCTTTTTTTTACTGCAATTACGCTGTATAGTCATCAGGAACGGAGCACGATTGTGGCAAGAATTGTTCTGGCCGGAGATTGCCGATTGCATCGGGAAAAAAATTGCGGTAGTGGAAAATGAGCACTGCAATTTACGTGTTATCGCGGTGGTCATTGCAATTGGCAAAACCACTGCAATCTGCATTTTTAAGTGGATTGCAATTAGAGGAAAAGGGTCCTGAGGCTGGGACCACACTCGTGAAAATGACATGCTTTTTTCACATGCAAGATCACATTACAATGGAAGTCAATGGGAGGGTTCACAGTTGAATGCAATTTTCACATGCAGGAAAAAAACAACATACTTTTTGTAACAAGATATCGCACGTCATGTACATCTGACCATTGAACATCATTAGCTGTAGTAGAATAACTCGCAGTTAAACCTGGCAGACAAAGGTGCACAGTGTACGAAAAATCATGTGCGGAAAACCATGTGCATTTTTCGCAAAAGACAAGTGTGATCCCAGCCTGAGGCTAGTTTAACATTATGCACTTTGCATTACACTTCCTGAAAAACATCTTGAAAAACATGGCGTGTAAAAGTCGCATTGTGTTTACCGTGTGCGATCCAATGCATTCAGCAAAGCATACAGTCCATTATGTGTGTTACTGTTAGTGTACTCATCCAGCGCAAAGCATGCTGTGCGGTTTTTCCAATGGAATCTGCTGCACAACACCACTAATGCATAGATGTGAATCTACCATAAAGACTTGTTCACACTGAGGGCTGGTTCACACCAAGAGCGGTTCTGAACGTTTTAAAAAATGCTAGTGCTTTGAAAACTGCTTGGCTAATGTGTATTTCAATGGGCTGGTGCACACCAGAGCGGGTCGTCTTTCCCCCCAAACGCAAACTCGGGGGCTGCAGCATTTTTGAGATTTCGGAGGCGTTTCTGCCTCAATGTAAAGTATAGGAAAGTGGAAAACCGCTCTGAAAAACACTAGATCAGAGCGGTTTTCCAGGCGTTTTTGTTATAGAAGCTGTTCAGTTAACAGCTTTACTGTAACAATATTTGTAATCTGCTTCACAAATACGCTCCAAAAAAACGCTAGGCATGTTTAGGAAACCTCTCATGCCTAGAATCGCTCTGAAATCTGCTCCAAAAACCTCTAGCGTTTGCAGATCTGCTAGCGGTTTTTGGTGTGCACTGGGCCTAGGGAGATTTTGGTCTTTTTTTAAAAAAAATCACCTTTAGGCCCCATTCACACACACAAAACGCTAGTGCTAACGTCAGGAAGTGAAAAAAAATCATCGCTGCACAAAAGCATTTAGAAAAGCCCTTATAAAAGTGCTTTTCTAAGCAAAAATTGCTCAGAAAGAGCTTGGAAAAGTGCTTAAAAAATAGCCCTATAAATCGCTCAGAACTTGCGGTAGCACTGGCGATTTATAATGTGAACAAAGCTTAACAGTATAACAGCACCCCATTGTGATGGGATTATATTGTCCACCGCAACACAACGAATATAGTGTTAGAATAACCTCATAGTTATTCAAGTCACATATGCTAGTAGGTTACGTTTAGGCTGCATTTCCACTTGTGCGGTGCGAATCGCCGCGGTAAAAATTTGCATGCGGATGCGAATTTTGCATGCGGTTCTATGCGAATTTCCATGCGAATTCGCACGAATGACAATGTATGCGAATTTAACCATGGCAGTGCTGGTGTGCTTTTCCATTGTTTCTATGCGAATTCGCATGAAAATTCGCATACCCAAACCTCATGCGAATTTCCTTTTAAATACATTTTATGCGATTCGCATAGCGGTATGCGGTATGCGAATTCTGATGGCTCTGCCATGCGAATTTTTTCTGCACAGAAAAACGCAAAGGAATCCTGACAACTGGAAACAGTCCCATTCACTTGCATTGCTATGCGAATTTGCATGCAAAAAACGCATGTGAATTCGCGATAGTGGAAATGGGCCCTCAATGCAAAACTGTATGCAGCTTTTGCCTGAGAAACTCAAATAAATTTCCTGACAATTTAGACAGCCATAATTCCAGGCCACAAGCATTTTGTCATAATTTGCATGTCATTGACCATCCATCACTAGGCTGCTTTCACAGTAAGACGTTACAGGCGCACGTTAGTACAGCCTGTAACGCAGCCCACCGCACAGCAATGAAAAATCAATGGGCTGTTCACAGTGCCCACGTTGAGTTACATTGTAACGCAGCACGTTTAAAGACAGTGCAGCATGCTATACGTTATACGCGTTAGACTGTTTGCACATGCGCAGTAATGTTGGAGGAGGAGGTCTCCCCTCCTCCTTCGCGGCCAGCCACATGGCTAATTAATATTCACTGCACGCTGTGACGTGCAGTGTTTACTTCCTGGAGCGGCCGCTCTGTGCGGCGATTGGCTGGCGGGACCACGTGATGCGGATCACGTGGTCTCCGCATCTCACAGCACAAAAAAGGCACACCAAGAGCTGCATAACGCAGCTCTAGGTAGCGTCCGCCTCCAGCACCACCAGGCGTTGCGTTAGGGGCACGTTATGCGACCTATAATGTCCCCTAAAACGCAACGTCCTGGTGGGAAAGAGGACTAAAGGTGGCCAACCATGATTCATTTTTTTATTTATAAGATTTTGATCTAGTCAGCGCTGCATAATATGTTGGCGCTTTATAAATACAATAAATAATAATAGTAGGCTAAGTTCACAGTGGGGCGTTGCGTTGTGATGCAACATTAATATTGTAATACAAAATTACAATGCAACCAAAAAATCATAATGCGCAATAACGCTGCAGTAACTTTGCATATAGAAGGTACAGTGAAGCATACAGACAGTAAAAGTATGCTTCCCTGTATCTGTTAATGTGTGTGTTTAGAGGCAACGCACTGCAGCAAGGAGTTACCATAACGCAACATTTACAACACACCGCTAACGTTGCACTGTGAGCGTCACATAGCCTTAACATAGCAGTGCGGTAACCTGCGTTATATGACTTTATAATGCAGGATCATAACGTCCCACTGTGATCCTAAGCTTAGATTATTTTATCAATCCTATCATACACCATTCAATTTTCAAAGCAATCAACCTGATTTTTCCAACACATCCGATCAGTTTTTTTTTTATTGAAAAAGCAGAATAATCAATTGCTTTTTATCAATAGGATAGAAAAGATGATTTCAATTTCTTCTCTATTCGATCATTTTGGTTGAATAAATGGGAAAATCAAACTTTTTGATTGTGCCGTATATGGGCACCTTTATACAGATGTTAAAAGTAAACACAGGCACAGCATCACTGAATAGTTCAGTAAAACGATGTCAGTATTTCCTGCACGTTTTTGGTGTAATCATTATTATTTGCAGATGCAGGGAAAACACAGAGAAACCCCAGAAAGTATGGCTACATCCCTCCAGATTCTGGAGCACTACATAACCCAGCATGCTCTGACCAACTACATCAGAGCTTGCACATCACTAAAAGAAGGGTAGTTCTGTTCCAGTTTGTCAGGAATAACATTGTCCCCCACTCTGTCCCCTCCTGCAGACACCTGTGGCTTTCTCCCTGCATGCACCTGCCTGTCTGGGGGTCACATGGGCGTGAAAGGGCTGCATCTGTACAGCCATGTGGCAAGCAAGGGGGGGGGGGGGAGTGCTCCTCGCAGAACATGAGGGGGTGAGACCACAGCCTGTGCACACTAGCGTTAGCATGACGTCACCGCCCTCTGCACAACCTCAACTGTGTGCCTGGAATGTGACTGTTTACTTCAGAGAAGGGGTCACTTCAGAGTGAGGAGAGACAGAAGCTGCCTCCAGCTCGCTAAGCTTTGCCCTCTGTGCGCAAAGAAACACGTCATTAACCCTGTAGGGCCCAAGGCATAGACTTCCAGACAGAGCATCACTCCTAAGAGAGTCTTGGCTAGCCAGCAGCCCTCCTTTGGAAATCAGAAAGGTGGTTTAGCAAACGGGAGGGTCCATTAAGAAACTGGTTGGCTGGTCTGTTTTATATGGTGGGAAGAAGACTAGAAAATAATGATAAAAATTAATAAAACTGCTTCCTATGCATACATCATACATACATAATAAGGGGGGGGGGGGTGATTCCAGGAGGGGAAGTACATACAGCACTGATAGATCTACAGAATAAAGATCAGATGCAGTGGGGCAAAGTTACCAAATAGCAACATGTAAAGGGACTATCATGGCTCAGCAGATTTTTCAATAGTGGTGCAATAAGTATTATTGAAGCAGATCTGGTACAATAGTCAGACTGCTCTAGTTTTCATCGATTTTGCTCCCATCTTCCTATCACTGGTTCTATCAAACTGCCCCAGTAACCCCAATTAGCGTCCACTCACAGCAGCTTCATCGAGATACCATCATCAGGCTCGTACACACACGTCCACACACGTCCAACTAAGTGCACCACCAACTCCGCGACATGACCGACCCCACAACAAACCATGTATACAACTTGTACTTTGCACGCACTTACCAACTATACAACCAACTCATTACATACTGCATGTGCAAACGAAAGGTCAAACTGCACGATATGGTCGCATTCAAAACAAACATATGACACTTAATCGATTTGTAGTCATATGGCCAACTGCACAATATCAGCCCAACAGTCATGTGAGTTGATCTGCCAGATAATTCAGCAAATCGCCTGTTATAATAATATATAATAATATAATAATAATAATATAATAATAATAATAATAATAATAATAATAATCCGAACATTTATATAGCGCTTTTCTCCTGTCGGACTCAAAGCGCTCAAGAGCTGCAGCCACTGGGACGCGCTCAGGAGGCCACCCTGCAGTGTTAGGGAGTCTTGCCTTGAACTCCTTACTGAATAGGTACTGACCCTAGCCAGGATTCGAACCCTGGTCTCCCATGTCAAAGGCGGTGCCCTTAACCAGTACTCCATTCAGCCACTATCACTATTCAGCTAACTACAGTTATCAGGCGTTCGGCTAGTCGTTTGCCACTTGTACACACACCCGGTTGTCGTCCAACAGACCGAAATCAGACAATAATCGGGGGATTTGTTGGATGTGTGTAGAAGCCTTTATATTGATATGCCTGTAGCCTCTTAGTAGCCTCTAGGAGAAATTAAGGACCTTATCCAATTAACTTTTCCTCTTGAGTTTTCTCCCGGGATATAATTTTATAGCTAACCGATAAAATAGTTTTTAAGCACCTAACAATTAAAAAAGTAGGTCAAGAAAAAGTTTCGTCAAACGTTTTTTTGAGTATTTTCTTTCATGCTGGGAGCTTTAAATATATTTTATTGATAAGGTTTGAAAATATCTCCTTAGAGAAAACATAAGAAAAGTTTATAGATTATGGGCCACAGTATGGGCCACACTGTGTTATGCAACTAAAGTGAAAGCAGTGAAGCATCACTTTTAGCAGCTGATAAGTGTCCGGCTTCTTCCTCGAGAATGATGGGGATTGTTTCCTGTTGCTATTGGTTACTGCCTCCAGCCCTGCTGCTGCATTCCCTGTATCCCTGCTAGTGCAGTGATGGATGCCCCCAGCCAGCGATAGCCCTGCACATAATATGGGCTAATAGATGTCTAGTGCCTATTGCAGGGGCCGGCCAGAATAATTAGCACATATGTTCTAAGTGGATGATAGTTTTTGTGAGCAATAAAGCAATTACCCATTGCCCGGGCTGACAGTCCCTCTAACTAAACTCCAACCAGCAGTTAATTGGAAAAGTCATTTTATCTCCATTGTCTCCAATTAGTCTTGCTAAACTACTACACCCAACTAGCTGTATTCAGGCTAATTTGACTATCTCCATAAACAACAAGTTGTATGATCGCACAGACCAGGGGCGACGAGGTCTGCTGGCCGCACAGTCACAGGACAATTTGAGGAGGTCCGTTAAAAAAATGCTATATAATGTGAGTAAAGTATGAAGAAATGTCCATATTGTTAACTATATAACATGATACAGTCTCTGGGGGAGGGGGGATATGAAACTTCTAAAATAGTAGAATCCCTTTCTATATTAAACAAAAAGTGGTCCACTATATCAGAAGAATACTATATCAGAATCGGTCATAGTTTGTACAGATGCAGTTGCTGGAACCTGAGGACTACAGAGCTTACTATACCTAGAGGTTACTGACTGTATCTGAGTTCACTATAACGAGATTCTACTGTAATAATCTCTAATAGATACTGAGATATATATATATATATATATATATATATATATATATATATATATATATATATATATATATATATATATATTCCACTAGTAGTTAGGGGGTAGCACTGATCAATTGAGGAACCCCAGGGAAATATAAACTGTAAAAGTTGCTGTCGAAGTTTTTTATTTTTGGGTTGCCTTGCCTATTATTCTCCCCATTGCTGCATCTGTGCTCGTATATTGCAGGTACTGCTGTAGCTGTGAATCATTAAGTGACCTTTAGGCATTTTCCCCTTAAGAAGATCTTAGCAATTTTTCACATACACAACTATCCCATAGGATTAAAATATATATAGTGAATTAAAGTTCCCGGGGAGCTGGGGAAAGGGGATTGTCACCTTAGTAACAGTATTCTCTTGAAGGAATTTGTGGCCATCCCGGACAGATCTGACCAGCCAGGCTCTGACTGAGCAGCAGACTCTACCAACAACCTGTGAACCTGAAGAAAAACACAAAACACAGTCAGCAGCCCTTCTGCCCCTGGTCAGTTACCCCCACCCTGGGCACTAACTGTCCCCATCACTATAGCGCCTCATAGGAGGAGCGCAAATACAGAGGGGACCTGTCTTATTGCAGATCAGAAAAACCTTCACACATCAGCTGATAAAAAATAATAAATTATTCATACTGGCGGCAACAAAAATAATACACTAAAGGGAGGGGATATGTATAATGTGTTATGTTACATAAATGTATAATGATTTAATTCTAAGTTGTGTAATAAACAAAAAAGCAGCTTACAAAAAGTTTACTGAAATATTATTAAAGTGCACAGAAGAGACAGATGATTGGTAGTTGGATAATAGATAGATAGATAGATAGATAGATAGATAGATAGATAGATAGATAGATAGATTTTTTTCAAGATTAATGAGCCCTAAAAGAGAATTCCTAAATTGCTTTGTAGATGTATTTGCACCTTATAAAGAATAGGGGCATTTTGGTGAGATCCAGAGGTTTTTTTTCCTATTAAGGGCGATTAGATGGTGCCTATTCAGAGTTGCTGATCCAGAGAGAAAATGGGAGTAGATAAAAGAGGACTTCAAGTGACCTTCTCGTCTCTTTCACACCAACCTGAGGCTGGAATAGCCCAGAGATTTTACAATAGAACTCTCCATTTCACACTCTTAGGACTGGGCTGAAGGGTTAATGTTTTCTTTCACACATACACACATTATAGCACACAAACCACACACACA